>NW_026623321.1:2158731-2350637 GCF_030028575.1 Malurus melanocephalus | reverse complement strand
AAAAGGAAAAAGGAATGGATAGTCCACAATCTAATAATCCTTCTCTTTTGATGCTACCCATCTCATTGCAGGAAAAAAAAATACTGTTTCTCTCTAGAAGTTCATTCCCTACATTCAACACCTTCCTCTCCTTCAGTTTACTTTGCTAATGTATTGGCAAGCTTCAGATAACTGCACATAATTACATCCTTCCCGTTACTGCCTTCTGCTTGTATTCTCTTAGCCAATTTACATGCACAGWTTTTAATTCCTTGACTTGTGTGCCCCTCTAGCCACTCAAAATTTTCTCTTGTCTTCCGAATTCTCTCCTGTTTGACTTTCTTGTGCTTGCTCTGAGCTTCTCAGAATTGATTGCATGGCCATGTGTTTGGAAATACCATCACTTTGTGGTGCTGGAGGTTGCATGGAGTAGGATTGTATCTCTTTCTAATTTAATCATTGAACCCCTACAGAAAGTCATATTCTCTTGCATTGTTATGAGGTTCCCAGCTCTTCCAAGCTGTTATCTGTGGCAAGAACAGCTTAGGTTATGGAGGCTTTTTGGAAGGGGTTGGGGATGTAATGTCTCTTCTCTTTTCTTTTGCCCAAGGCTGCTACTGTCTTCACYTTCTGTGTTTTCCTTGGAGGCTGACCAATGGTACAGTGTAAATCCTTTTGGGGGGAAGGCAGCTGGTGGCTCCAAGGAGACAGCTGCTTATATTCCAGCATGCTCCCATAGGCTGCCAGCAGATGTGTCTGACAAGAGAGCTGATCCCTCAGTCCATTGAGAATGGTCCTCTTTATGCTTGTACAAATTCACAGTGTGCATCCCTCTTTGTGCCCAGGTGCAGATGTCTTCCCCTTGTCACCTCTGATCCTGCATGTGCCATATGCAGACAATTGTGTAGGAGATTAGTGCAATTTCTCCCCTTTATCTTGTGTTCCTCCAATTAACTGCTGAGTTTTTGTCATCTGTTCGTCCCTGGACTGTTGGAAGGTTCGTGCATGCTTTTCCTCTGGTTCAGGAATGTTCTTCTCTCCAGATCTGCTCTCCCTAAACCTTAGTTTCCCTGTATTTCATGCATTATCCCTCAGCAGTCCCTGTGCAGAGGGTTATCCTGAAGTCCCTACAGATTAGTGCAGACTACTTTTGGAGCATGCTTAGGGTTGCTCAATATATTTTCGTTTCTCATTTCCGCGGCCATGTTGCATATGTTTACTGCACACATAAACAATAGAAGGTGGAAGATGTACAAATTGGTGTGTATGTCAACCTGGAGCTTTATGTTGTTGTTTAGCACCAAGCAAGAGGGCAGTATTTCCCAAAAAGGGTGCTGTCATGAAAAAGTATTTATTAAGAATATTCCAGATTGATTTTTTTTGGTCATAAACATATGATGATTTTTTTTTTCAAAAAGCTCAAAGTCTTATTTCTGGGAAAAGCTGATTAAAGGTTTAGGGGGAAACTGATGAGCCCCTGTAATACTGTCATTATTTAGCCTTGTTTGTTGTTTTTGGTTTTTTTTCTTAAACGTGATTTAATATTACATTGCTATCATATCTTACTGTTAAAAAAAATTAAACTTTTGATTTTGTTAGCAAATTTGGTATCATCTTACAGAAATATAGGTAATGTACTTCTTCCAGGTACTGACTCCACACCTTCAGTTTTCCATCTCATTACAAACCAGCAGTTTTCCTACTCATTRCAACCTTATCATTTAACTTCTACCTGTTAAATCTTGGGCAAAACATCACTCTTCTCTCCATATTTTCTCTCTTTGGCAACCATGAAGTATCATGGGCTTCAGAGTTGTGTACACAAGTGTAACRCAGGTGTATTTTGTAAATGATTCTGTCGATGTTGCACAACGGCAAACTTGCTCTCTTTCTGCAGTGCTGCCAACTGTGCTAAGTAAACAGACCCCCAAAAAGATAAAAACTCCTTAATTGCTTGTGTCAGCCACAGCAGTCAAACATGTGAGCAGCAAGTCTGAGTAAGAAAAACCCATTTCATGTTGTCACTTTTCTCACRCTTGATTTGTACTAGGAGTTTTAAACTGAACAAAGAACTACACTAGTACTTCCTTCTCARTGGCACGTGTTGTGCTTTCAAGAAATACTCCTCTGCCACCAGAAATAGAATTTTATTGGAAGGGTACTGTTAATATATGTTGTGTTTTAAAAAAAAAATCATTAAAATAGGTGTACTTCATGGATACTGGCACATTGTTTTATACTGAAGGTGCTGCCTTGCCTCTTAAAAAGTCACCATGGAGCAAGCTGATGCTTCCGTCACAGAGGTCCTGCTTGAAGATTGTTCTTGAGACCACTTCTGACAAAAGCTCTTCAAGTCACTGGTTTCAGTTTTCCATGCCTCCAGAGGCCCCTGTGCATTCTGCTGCTCGGGCSTGCTTGTCAAGAAGATTTTTGTTCAAACATTTCACGTGCACACCCCCACTCCCATATGCGTGTGCGCATGCCCGTGTGCGAGACAGCTATGGGCAAAGAGTAGAATAAAGAGCTGTCCTGGCAGCAGAGAAGATGCTGGGTACYGTAGGAACACAGCCTACCCAGCCTGAAAACTACAGTCTTACATATGAAAGCTGAATCTTTAAGGTCTTGATCACCTTAGGATGGAAATTCTCACCAGCCCAGACCTGCACATAGAAACATACATGATTTCATTTTCAGACAGGCTTTTTTTTTTTTTTTCCCTGTCTCCTAAAGCTTGCCAAGTAAATGATTCCTCTGCTGATTCTGCAGTTTCCAAGTGCAGTTTTTTACTCTGTGCCATGTCTCTGGAAAATATCCAATGTGTCTAAATCATGTAATTAAACCCTAGAAGCTAAAGACTGAGAACTACTGACTCTTTTTAACATATTTCTGTTTTAGCATACTGATGTTTCTTCAAGTTACTGTGAAGCTTTCAAAGCTCCCTAAATGACCTGATCTCTCTCCCACTTACTGCAAAACACTCACATGATACGAATCTGTTTGGCCCAGCTGACCACTTCAGAGGCAGTGTGTAGGATACAGACGCCTGTGTGGAAGCCTTCAGCATCAGGCTTACCACAGGTTCTCTCAGATCCTGACGATGTTTACAAATGGAAGCGTGGTTCTTTGGCAGGGCTCTCTTATCTTCCTGACTGTTCTCTAAGAAGAAGATGGGATGTCACAAGAGGAACGATACTGCAGAGATTTCTGGGCAGATTTTGAATAATTTTGATTTGGAAATTCAAAGTGAACTGTTTCTAAGGCATTGAATTTACAAATGTTAAGTTTCTCTCACTGCTAGGATCAACTTCATTCCAGTGCGCAGAATCTGGAATGCTTTCTGCACCAGGAAGATGTTTAAAATTACTACTTCTTGGGTTRGAGCCAGGAAGAAGCTGCTGGAAGCACAGCTGGATTGGGATGCGTGCCTGCAGTTGTCTCCCAGATGGTCCTTTCCCTTCCTAATGTCAGTAGGCTTTCAGCTGGTGCCAGCAGCAATGGGAATGCAAATATGTACTGACATTTTCACTTTCCAGTGAGTTTACTAATCCCRTTTGGTGCATGTGCTGTCCATAAAGGGGCTGCACATCAGCAGTTACCACTGCCATCACTGTGGTGTCAGGAATGCAATAGTTCTGTTGAGGAATGTTTGTTTCATTGCTATTGCAGGGAGGATCTTAGTGGCTTTCTCCCAGTGTCTTAAGCATGTTAGAAATGTRCAAAGGTGCAGTGTGACATGATGTGAGAACAAATTCTGGTGACCTGAGTATAAATCAGCAGTCTGTTAAAATTCAGGAGAGAGACAGAGGCTTGACAGAGGGAATTCTCTCAGTTTGCGCGTGCCTTGTTCTGCTGGGACATGTATGTGGAGGCAGATGCTGAGCAGTAATTAGTCTTCATTTTGAGCCTTACTGTAGCTACCTGTTTGCTTGGGGCCCCAGGCTGAGCACCAGAAAGGCATTTGGTGAAATAACGTAATGGCAATGATGCATGACTTGTTCTCCATGATTCACTCCAAAGTCTCTTAACCCTGACTGCAGGAATCACGTTGACAGTTGTGTGTTTCTCATGGATAATTTTACCAGTCTTGAATCAGAAGTGGCTCTGTATGGTCTCAGAGAGCTGCAGGTTGTTGCAAGAACTAAGGACGTCTTTGGGTAGAAGATGGAGGGCCATGAAGGGAGGGCCAGAGAAAGCCCGGAAGAGGGCTGAAGCACCTCTGCTGTGAGGACAGGCAGGGAGAGCTGGGATTGTGCAGAATGGAGAGGACTCTGGAGAGACATTGTTGTGTCCTTCCAGCACCTAGAGGGGATATAAGAGAGCTGGAGAARGACTTTTGACAAGGGCATGTGAGCAGTAGGACATCTGGGAAAGACTTTAAACTGATGGAGGGTTGGTTTAGGGGAAGGAATTCTTTGCTCAGAGGGTGGTGAGGCACTGGCATACGTTGCCCAGAGAAGCTACGAATGCCTCATCCCTGGAAGTGTTCAAGGCCAGACTGGATGGGGCTTGGAGCAACCTGGTCCAGTGAAATGTGTTGCTGCCCATGGCAGGGAGATCAGAGCTGAATGATCTTTATGGTCCCTTAGAACCCAAACCATTCTGTAATTCTGTGATTCTGTGAAATTAGTGACTAGATCCCTGTTACCTGGAAAGAATAGCTTAAAAAATCATCTCCTAAATGGATTATTTTGATAATTTCTAATGGGTTACCCCCAAAAAAGTGTGTGTGATGACGGAGTGTAAAGAAAACAAATCAGTCTTTGGAAACAGACTAAAAATAAAAATGTTCAATTCTTTAAAAGAAGTAAGCTAAAACAAGTCGTAGTCTTCTGATAAATTAACACCTTAATTCAACCCTAATTGAAAGGATCAGAATAGGCTCATTGAATACTTGTACATTTCCTTCCTCTCTTGGCTGATAGTCACTGTGTCTAATAGTGTTGTAAAGAGCTGYGTGTATGGAAATCAGAGGGGGAAGGGGGAACTTGCCCTAAACCCTCARAAAGTTCTTTTAAAAATAGCTTTTAGATKATTTTTTTAAAGGYTTCACTTTTCCCTCYTCYAGCCACATCATAGCAGATCAGCCTGGTGTTTTCTACTGTTTTTCTTTTGTGCCTCTGAACCTGTGGTGTTGAAATTGGACAATCCCTGACTTTATGGCACTAATGCAAATGCACACAGACTATTTGTGTTTGTGTGAACTTATCTGCCACAGCTTTGATGAACTGGGAGCTCAGTGAAGAGCAACAGAAGTGATTAGGTGACCGTAGGGAATTTTAAAAATGCTATTAAAAAGAACCAGCTTACTGATGAGTGAAAAGCGAGAGCTCTGGAGTACCTGGGAGACTCTTGACAGGATCTCAGGCAATGTTATGACCAAAGTAAAAGGGCCTGCTCAAATTGCCCATAGTCGATGGGTTTGGGTTCAGTATTAACTGAATATAACCATAACTATATATGGTTTCTTCCAGCAAAGGTCCATGTAGATTGTATAAAGTCATGGAAGCCCTGTTGTGAATGACATTTAAAAATATGACTAGGAAAGCTTGAAGAAATATACTGACAAAAGTTGACCGGGGACTGTGGGCCAGATGTTGTCTAAATAAAGGCGCCCATCCCCCTCRTTTAATTTCTATTATTATAGTTTCACCAACAGCTGGGGGAGGGACTGTCCTCTGACAGAAAAATGTATCTTGGATCTGCTGTGTTCAACCGAGACTGGTTGATATCCAAGGAGAGGAAGTGGTGTATTGTGCTCTCTCCATTATAAATGGAACCCTTTGGTTTTGAGGTTGGATGTGGATGTAACAAGAGCAGTGAGCCCCGGCATCCACACCGAAATATAAATAAGCCTTTGAGACACCGAGGAGGCAGGATGAACTCTGAGATTTATGTGCTGGTGCTTTCATCTCTGGCACGAAAAATAATACAAACATGCATTAGAAGAAGATGCTATGAGCCTGAAATATCTTCCTACCGTAACCTGCTTGGCCTTCCCTTTTCCTCTTAAGACTATTTCTGTTCTGCTGAAGTATTAGTGGCACATAATGTTCCCATTTCCTGAGGGTGGAAACATCGAACTGGAAATGCAGGATGGAGGAGGAGGGAAGGACCTGAGAATAAAATTGGCTGCTCTTCAGGCTCTGCCAGTGGCAAGTTCAAATTTTTGGTGGAGCTCCCTTACTCACTTTTGCTACACATGGGCTCCTTGTGATGCTTTGTTGAGCTCAGGTAATTGTTCCAAGCAGTCATTCCCATTCAGATAATGTCTTCTTTGCAACCTTCACCTCCCTTCTTTTCTTCAAGCTACCATTTCTGCTTCATTTCTCTCTCAACTGTCTCATAGATGAGAGCAAATTTTGGGCAACCCAATTCCCAAAATCTGAGTGAAAACCTGGTCGAAGCCTTGAATCAGCATGAATCATTAGTGTTGCCCTCTAAAGAAATATCTAGATGTTGGCAAAAGTTAAACTTAGTGTTAAAGACTAAGTGAGATTTTTTGAGATTCAATAGGACCCCTGTAGTGTCTGTTCTTGTTGCTCATTTCAGTCATTTCAACAATGAGACCAATGTACTAAGAGGACAGGCAGCTGAGCCTGAATCAATATTATGGATTTTGAGACTAGAATTGAAGACAGCAAAACTGGAGAAACCATCTATATTATCAGAGCCTTTCCAGAGTAAGTTCTAGATCTCATAGTTCTTGAGAGATTGCTGCCAAGGYAGCTCCCTGATTGCTTGTTGCTGCCCCGTGCAGTAACACCTACTGGTGTTTTGGTGCCAAACGTGAACGTGAGACTCAAACTAATGGTAGAACAGACAGAATCCCMATCTTGGCCAACAGTGGCCATAAAAGAATGAAAGCTGTGTGGTGGAGCTCTTCTCTGAGCCATTTTCTCCCTCCCTCAGAGCTTCCTAGTTTTGTGCATATATTTCCACATCAAACGCTCTAATTTACGTGCTGGAGCTAAAGCTTGTGTATTGTACAGCTTGTTGGAGCAGTCAGCAAAACAGAAGGGAATCAGCCTGACTGAAGAGAATTTTTTATTTATTTCCACAACCATTCAAGGAATATGTCATGTTACAGCCCTCTGTTGGGGCAGCCTTGTGAACTCAAAAACTGGTGTTTGCAATTTTGTGAGGGTATAATGAAATGGAAGCTACCTGCATGGAATGAAGCTGGGAGAGTAGGTTTGGGCAGCAAGGTCAAGGCAGTGAACAAGTCAGTGAGGTGATTKTGCTTCAGTGCTTTTCTGCCTTGTTTTACAAAGAAGCATTCTTGCTCCCCTTAACAGGAATAAAAACAGTGATGATAAATAATGCYAGTAATTAAATAGTTTTAAAAGTAGCCTCTATCTGCAAATGCATGAAGCCAACAATTTGTGAACCAAGCTCTATGACAGCCCAAGGCTGTGAAACTGATTAAAATGGARAAAGGTAGTTTTAATTAACCCTTAAATTATGAAGCACATTCTCTGAAAACCCAAGCTGCCTTATTGAAGCCAGAAAGGAGGTTAATAAAAAGAGCTGCACTTAAATTAAGATGCTTTAATATTATTAGTTCTTTCTGTAATCTGTTTTGAAATGACAGTTTCTCTCATGGAATGAAAGGCAATTTCAAAATTATGGGAATTCCCATAGAAGACGAATATTATCTTTTAACTGGCTGTCAGTGCTGCCACTACATCCCAACAGACGACATAACCTTGCATACTGTGAATACGAATAACATGYCTTTTCTGCTTATGCTAAATATTTCTTACTGTAAAACCCTCATGAAGTCAAAAGCAAAATTAGAGATGAAGACAGTAAGCATATTTTTGCAAAAAATGAAGTTCTTTACTGCAGCTGAAGAAAATATTAATCCTTACTAAAGGATTTTGCAAAYTGGTCCATAATGAACAGTTTAAGAAAAGTATTTTCAGCTTGTTCTTTTTTTTCCCCTCCATTGTATCTTTTGAGTGTTTGTGCATAGATCTTGATTCATRTATTTCTAGACATGCCATGTAAGGCTGCATTCTTAAGTTACAATGGGGAAGATCACTAGTATGAAACATCCCTTTTCTTAGACTTATTCATATCTTCATTTTGCAAGCCACTCTCACTTTTCCTCCTGCTCAACCCTTCAGGCCCTTGATTTCTGTTCCAGGGTCCTGAGAGTGCCTTTAAGTCTCTTTTGCAGCTCWGTGTTTGGGTTGTCTGTGCAGATTTGCAGATGCATTTGCAGACTTGGTCAGCAAATGTCAAGGTCATTTTTCTGATTTTTCTGTGGCAATGCTTGTCTGGCCATTGCAAACCCTGTGCTTGGCTTCTTTATCACTTTCCACCCATCAGCAATCAGAACTTGGTATATAATAACTTTAATTTCAGTTGAAAAAAAAAAAGCCTGCTCAGCATTGCTGAGCAGATGAGAACATGATTTTAGGGACATTCTCTTTACGTCACTGCCATGCTTTAACCCCAGCTGGCAATTCAGCAGCACACAGCTGCTCGCTTACCCCCTACCCTCCCACCCCACAGTGGCATGGGAAGGAGAATCGGAAGAAGATAGAGGACATGGGTTGAGGTAAGAACAGTAAGAACAGTTTAATAATTGAAATAAAATAATAACAATAATAATGGTGATGATGATGATGATGGTGAAAAGGAGAGAGAGAGAGAGGAATAAAACCCAAGAAAAACAAGTGATGCACAGCACAGTCACAGTCCACTAATGTATGCCCAGCACATCCCAGACCAGCAGTCAACAGATGCTGGCCACCTCCCCTCTGTTTATACACTGAGCATGACATTCCATAGTATGGAATATCTCTTCAGCCTGTTYAGGTCAGCTGTCCCTGACCATGCTCCCTCCCAGTTTTTGTCCATCTCCTCACTGGTAGAGCATGGGAAATTGAAAAGTTCTTGATTTAGAGTAAGCTCTACTTAGCAACAACTAAAACATCTGTGTTATAAAGAGTATTCTCATACTGAATTCAAAACACAGCACTGTGCCAGCTCCTAAGAAGAAATTTAACTCTATCCCAGCCAAAACCAGGACAGTAACATATCCTTTGTTTAATAATCCTTTGTTTAATAACAATTTATGAAAGTGTTTCATTTCCCTTCCCRTTTTAAATGCCAGAAGAGTGTGCATATTTTTCCTTGTTTTTGTCAAACTTGTTGTATCATAAAATGTCAATGAATTTTGGGATGTTTGTTTAAATTTAGTTATTGCCACTTGCAACAGAGAAGGAAGTGTCAATTTTCAAAGAATTTTTACTACCATAGATTATTTTCACCTAGAAGTTAATAATGCAGTGATCTTCAGGGATACTCAAGTCTAGTACTCTAAACTTAAAATTCCATGCTTAGAATTTTGGAAATACAACATTTCACACAATGCCTCATAAGGATTTGCTGYGGTGCCCTAGAGTTGGTAGATTGCATTTTTTTTTCCTCTCTGAAGCCTTGTGTCTTCCTTTTGTTCAGATGAAAGTATAATTGTCAAAGATAAATCATACTTGAAATTGATAACATCATGTTTATTTCCACATAAATAAAAATGCAGGGATCTGTGCCCAGTTGTACTGTGAAGTATCCTGAGAAATTAGAGTAAAATCAATAACAGGACAGAGAAACCATACCCARTGGGTACAGTTGTCATCTTCTCTTTTCATCAAAGATAAATGTGATGGACAGCTGCCAATTCTTTTTCTCCCTGTTTGTGCAGTCTCCTTAATTTACTACATGAAAATTCAAAGGAATAATTTCTCTATCACTTCAGTTCCTGTTATTTTTAGGAGAGTTTCTATCAAGCAAGTGATAGATAACATACAAATAATTAATTKCTTCACATTTTTCATTCTCTAGCATTGTTAATATTCTAGAACCAGGATTGTGCTTCCAGGTGTGAATGTTAGAAACTTGAGTATAATTGCCAATGTTTATTTGAAAACTACTCAAATCAATAAAAAAATATCAGTGAAGTCAAAACTTATGAGGTGGGAAGAGATTTTATTCAGGAACTTAATTGTGTTTAATATGTATGTAATTCAGGTACTTAACAGATCGAAGAAAGAATCTGTATCTTGAATTAGAATTATTTTTTAAATCAGTGTAGTTTCAAGAAATCAATGTCCATCTTTGTTAGGCATAGCAAGGCATGACGTGGAGGCATTGAAAGAGTCTGCAGAAACACAGGGCAGCTGTGAATGAATTTTGCTTGGGAAGAAAATCTAAAATGACAAGCTAAGCTGTGAGGCTGCCCCAGCCAAATGTGTGTCCTGGCAGAGGAGAGAGATTTAAGAGAAAGCACTGTAGTTACCTAAAGAGATGCTAACGTGGCCACCTGTGTGGGTTGGAAGATGGCACAGAGGCTGAGAATCTCCCCAGGCACCTCCAGGCTGCGCCCAGGGAGCCATCAGGAGGGAGCTGTTCAGCTGGCCATAGCTCCCTTTTTTAATTAGCGCAGGTCTTTGTTACCTAGTGAAGATGATTCAGCTCAGCCCACTGACTGCAGAGGTCATTTGAGTGATTATGCTTCTAATTTGGGCACCCTATTCGAGCCTCAAGGGTTTAATAAAAATTCATGAAAATAAGCGTGTCTTTCTTCCCTTTAAGAGCTGTGGAAGGTCTTCATTTGGTTCCTACTAGGAAATGTATAATCAGAGCATGGAGTTTAAGACTCCTGGTGTTTCCATGGTAAGCAAGGAAATAAATGCCTTTCTTTGGAGAACATTCAGAATCAGCTTTTGGATTCTCACCATAAACTTAACGGATCCCAAGAGATACAGACACTGCTCTATCCAGATAATGTGTAGGAAGCAAATGATCAAACCAGCTAGAAGAAATATTTTATGAAGCATGCTCTTGAGAAAGGATTCCTTTAGACTTAGCCATACATTTCATCTGGAGCATTTCTCTCAAAATTAAGTGAATAAACGGAACAGATCATTAAAATCTGCAAGACTTTGTTTCAAATTCCACCCTCCTCTCAGATATTTTCAAAGTACTTTGGAGTCATTAATAATAATCTCAATTACCAACAGAGGATAAAAGGATATACAGCAACTGTCTAAATTATCTATTTATTTAATCAATCATTTTTCTGTGGTGCTTTGTGTGCCCCAGTAATAGATTTTTTTGAAGAAAACACATTAACGTAATGATATTAAAACCCTGAGTGATAAATTATGTGTTGCTCTCCCCCCATTCACTTCCTGTTTGGGGCGTAGAAAGATTTCTATGAATAGCRGTTATTGTAATTATTGTCTAAGAAAGAAGGTGGGCAGTATTATGTCATGCTCACAGTGTTGGACAGGCACTGAGTGACAGCTTTTCACAACAGCACGGTGAGATTTATCCCAGTGAGATGCGAGACCATTGCTGCGAGGGCATCCCAGTGGCCAGGGAGCAATTTTAGTAGGACAGAGCTGGGAGCAGCAAAGGAGGGGGGAGGCCCCTTGCTTGATGTGTAACACTGTCATGATTCCCTGTTTATCATGAATGAGAAGTATTAATTCCACTTTTTGTACTCTGCCTAAATGTGATGAATCCGTGTGTAGCACAAATTAATTGGAATAGTAGTTTATTGACTCTCCCAGATGTTGTGCTCATTTATCTCTTTAATGGCTCTTGCTGAGAGATAATATTAAGCTGGTATGAGTCACAGTGCAAAATGTGCAAGGGGAGGAAAGACTGTGCTTGCAAAAGTTCAGCRTTTTCTCTGCCCTGAAGAATGTTTGAGGTGCATTTATTTTGCATCTAGATCCTTTGTGTGAAGAAGAAATGTGACAAATACAGGGAAAATCTGTGGAATCAAGTGTAGCAGAGGGAAGTTATGCCCATATAATGTGAAATAAGCCTAGAGAAGTCGGTTAACAATGAACAAGGAAGAAGCATTGTTCCAGTGGGAGGAAACAAGATGATTTGGAAAAGTTCTTGGAACAGTTAAGAAGAATTGAAAGCATAAAAAATTTGGCACTGTTACGATTTCAGCTTCTATTAGTAGAACAATTTAAAATACATAAAAATACTTCGTAGCATRAGGACAGATATCTTTCCAAATCTGTTGCAAGTTCAAAAGAGGGATTGGATGAATACCTAAAGAGATTGGAAGATATTCTCTAGTAACCTTTGTCTTACATTTGTGGATACCAGAGGAAGAGTAGGGAAGTGGATCACACAGAGGTCAGGCTTGCATTTCATCTCCACCCAGCACCTCTTCCTGGCACTGGAGACACACAGAAAACTTGGCTTAGGGGAACACTGATCCGCTTCTGTGTTTTCTTGTGTTTTGAAATGCAGAACTCAAAGGAACAGCTACATTCCATTAATGGAGAGGAAGAACCAGTCAGGTCCTCATCTTTTCTCCAGAAGGCTTGGGCAGTACCGGAACAATACTGGCTTTTTCCTTAATCCTAAATGCATGCCTGAATTCCTCCCGTGGAAGCTGGCAGATGCATGGTTCAGATRAATGTTTGATGCTATCTGATGTCGGGTCCTGCAGGTGGTGTCTGTCAGAGGGTCACTGTGCATTACTTTCGGATCTGTGACTACAAGATCAGAAAGCTAGAGCTTTCTTCAGTGAAGGTCTGTCTGGAGTTTACAGTTAAGAGTCAAAAGGTTTAGAAAACAAGGGGCTTTGTTCAAAGCTCAGGTTCAAAAGAACCTGTGTCCAGCACAGAATTAATATAGTTCATCCAGTTGTCACTGTTCTTGATCATTCTCAGAGTGCCATGCAAGAAAAAAAAAAAAAAAAAGCAATCCATTCTAAGGAGACCCCTCTCAGGTTTRTCATGTGCGTGACCACCTTCATCAAGGCTCTAGACATATTCCATTGGTCTACTCTAAAATAAGTGACTACACAAACCTAGGAACAAGCATGCTTCCTTTCTAATAAAAAGACATGCACTGATGGAAGAGAATTTTTAATTAATGCTGACCTGTYTAGCAACACTGGTGCCCTATGGCTCTCCAGGTGTCATCAAGAACAGTGCTTGAACTTTGAGGGAACCTTTTATTTGCATAAAGAAACTTCTGCAATGGTAGTGGCTGCATGAAATCTTTGCCACAGCTTGCATACAGCATGGGCACACAGCAGACCTCTTTGTGACAGAAATCTCACAAGAGCTGTGCTACTGTCAGTTGTTTTAGCACATGTGGGAGCACTATCACTGTCTCCTCTGTAGCACTGAGCATCATTTGCCTGGAGATTGTACTGAAGTGTTCCCACTTCAGGATTGAGTTCAGGAAAAGTGAGAAACTGCAGCATCAGCCCTGTCTGGTGAGAAGAAACAGGACTTAAACAGTGCCAGTCAAGCCAGGCATGCTGCTTCACATTCCAGGCTTTCCATSTAAAAGGATTTGTATTTTCAGTCCTGGGTAGAAGAAACTTTGAGATGATTGGCAAGAACTGACTCTCTTCTGTTGGGACAGACAACAGAMGACAGCAAAGGAGATTCTGACTATGTATAAGGAAGAAAAAAAAATACCCAATAAAGAAAGTTTTAAAAATACCCAGTTCAACACTGCTAYAGATGCCCAAAAAAGCTGAGGAAACTCCATCTTTGCTGACATTCAAAACTCACCTTGACTTCCCAAAGGTCTCTTCTCCCTGCTTGTTCAGCTAAGAAACCAGGATTTGTGAAATTACTGGTGGTGATTGTATTCATCTCYGTAACTGGCATCTCAAACATAAATTTTGGTTATCCAGGTCTCACAGTGATGGTGCCAAAGTAAGCAGTCATGATAGCTTTGGTGAATCATGTAAGGAGATAACCCAGAAAATTCAGTGTCCCATCTCCTGGAGCTTGGTATTACAGCAARACTAATATGTGACTGGTCTTTGCTGAGTGCTTGGGATCTTCACAGTTTTATAGGGCTGAATCATTAAAAGATGTTTGGACCCTCGGAARCTTTATGATTTTCAGGACTTCCATGGAGATGGAAATCATTCCACTAGCTAAGGAAATAGATGCCTCAGAATGGATTAAATCCTTTATGGAAAGGGTAGCATAAGAGGATKGACAGCTGGTAGATGAGTGGCAAGTTCATGTGCTTGGAGGAGAGAGAGGATGAGAAGGGGTATTTGAGGAAGTTTATCAAAGTATCCTGTTTTGCAGTTGGATTTTGAGGAGAATGGGGAACAGTGGATTCCACAGCAAGGAGAAGTAATCTTGCTGAAAGCGTTTTTGGAAGAAGTTAGTAGCTGAGAAGGCCATGGAAAGGTGCTTGTGTGGACAGGAGAAGAGGGTGGTTTAAAAGTTGGGATGGTTTGAGGTTTCTGTTTACGTAGTTTGGTGTAGGGCAGAAGTAGTAGGAGAACTGAAGAATGAAAGATGAGCGTCTTTGGGTGTAGCCAGATTCTGTACACATCAAGTGCTGGCGGGAAAGGCAGGGCAGTGGTTAGYAATTTAGGGGCTTGGTACTCTTTAATTCACAGAGGCGAGTGCTTCCCTCCTACTCTCCCTTAAATACTTCCATAATGTTCTCTCTATCCTTCACTGTGGAGTAAGCATTTTCCATTGAGGTGTGGAAGAGGCAGAATTAAAAAAAAATACATTAAGAAAAAAAAAGGGAAAGCAAATTTGCCTTTTTTAGCTACTAAATCACAACCAGCTTTGTGATACAGCCACAGTTTATTTCAGGGGAAAGTAATTGCCAGTCTGATCCAGAAAAAGGCTGCATGATTCCTCATAAGGAGCAGTGTAACTTTGGAGGGATACAGGGTCAACCAGGATAAGGCAAACAGATGTTATAAGAGAGATGGGCAAGTCAGAAGGGCAGTAGAACAATTGGTTTCCTTGGAGCCAGAGATTGTTTTGTGTCTGGTTGTGTGTATGAGGTTTTTTTTTTAGTTATAACTCTTTTGTGGTAATTTCAATGCTTTGGCCTGAGATCCAGCAGCCAAAGCATGTTTGGMTTCTGTTTTCTGCTCTGTCACTCATAAGTTATGTGACGTGAGAAAATCTGAATTGTGAGCTGTTTTCAAACCTCCTGCAAATGAATGAAGTCACACTGCCTGAAACTAAAGTTTCCTTCAGTTTATTTGACCTCTGTTTCTGCATTTATTTGCCTTTAATATGAATGTTTAAAAGTTCCCATATCTTAGGATTTTCCTGACCTAATAAATAAACTTTTAGATACCATAATATTATAGATTGACTGAGTAAACTTTATGAGTGAGTATTTATGTCTCTGTGTAGAGTTGTCTTGCACGCTTGATTTTGGTTTACCCAGTCTTAGGTTTGGTGGCTCAGGCAGCATTCTTCAGACCYGTTCTAGGAGAACACTGCTGTGTGCTTGGATAGGTAGTTCTTCCTGYAAAGAAGGACTTTCTGATAATTCACCAAGAATTTTTCTCCTTTTTACAGTTGCATCCAGTGGTGTTTTTATTCTGTGATGTGTTGTATACATGCTTCATAAACTATTAAGCAGTGCCTGCATTATATCCATCCTCACCTTTAATCTTCATTTTTCCTCAGTAATACTTAACGGATTTTATTTTTCTCTTTCCTCGAAAGTCATGAATCAAAGTTTTTGCCTCTTTAGTGCTSCAATCCCTTTAGTTCCCTTATATTTTAGGGATACCCAAAATGCCTTTTGTTCATCTGTCTTGGGTGCTCTAGGTTCTCACTGGAGGCAGCAGAAGAGAGAACTGTTCCATCCTGTCCAGTATTTCTCCCCCTCTCCAGTAAAGCAAATCTAATTGCACTCCACTGCCTCTTCACRTACTCCCCAGGCTGCTTTTTTCTCTGCAATGCCCAACTTGCTCAAATCCCCTCTTGCAAGGTTTTCAGATAATTGCACTGAGGCTGCCCCTTTTAATTACAAGTCTTCCCTCCCCTCTTTCAGCCAAGTTATTGAGCCATTTCTGTATATTGCCTGAGACATTTTTCTTTCCCCTTAGCTACGCTTCACTGTCTCACTGAAGACGTTGGAGTGTTTTCAGTGCTCTGCTCAAAGAGCACCTGAAGAAACAAAACATTCTGGCTTTTTGCATGCAACCTACATATTAYTGTGATATTTCTCTGGTGGGCTGAGAATTGGACAGATGGAGCTAGAATTACCTTGCTTAGCAAAATTGTTATGCTSTATTGATCTAATGCAATGCTGGATTAGGCTGCATGCTGCTCCCTTACTGTAAGATAAGCCTTTATGTCAGGTTCTTAATGGTGGTGGAGGAGTTTTGTTTGGATTTTTTCCCACTTAAGATAATAAACTTGGACTTGTGTGCTTTTTCTGGCTGTAATGCAGACTCCCTATCTGACCTTAAATATCACAACGTTTGCTGCCTCACGTACAACACATCAATGGGAAAAATACTGTCCGACTTAGTAGTGTTGTGCAGTCGTATGCTTAAAGGGACAAATGCCTGCATCTGAAACGCTGTTACCAGTGTGTCAGCTGTGCAGATTTGTGTTGGCAAAAAACCCTCCTGTCATGGCTACTGCCCTGCAGAGCCCTGAAAAGGCAAAGTGTAAATTACAAGAGACAGAATTTGAAAAGCTTGCAGGKGAAATGGAATGGACACCTTCCAAGAGATGCTGCCAAAGGTGCAAAAAGGATCAGGACTCAAGAAATAGCACAGCCTATACTGTGTGCTATACAGRTTAACATTGGTTTGGGAACCACACTGTCACTGATGCCATGAAAGTCCCAAAATCTGTGTGTTCTGGCAGTGCACAAAACACGTGTGACTGAAGTCTTGAGGGGTGGGTGTATGGTAAATACTGGGTCTGTGCTACTCCTTTTCACCTGTGTCTTGGAAGTAGTAAATGGTGGGATGGGCTTGTAAAAACTGTCAGTTTTGTGTTAGTGTGACCTGATTTCTGTTTCTACCTTCTGTTTTTTCTTAAACAGTATTTCTCTGTGAACGCCTCTGTGCTTTAATTTGGGAAGATATTAAACACTCCAGGAAATCTCTGACCATTTCAAGGGAGTGGTGTGTGTTTGTTGAAGATGGTGATATTTACAGAGAATCTTCATGGATTCTAATGCTGGCATCAGTGCAAGAAGAGTGTCGGGAATGGGTTGGCTCTGGATGGTCTTCTTCTTTCATCTAGTCACCTCACTGGAAGGTAAGAGCAGATCTTTTGTAACAACAAGGTTTTCTGTAGAGGTTAAAAAAAAAAGAAAAGTGTGCTCTCCAGGATGCTTATATCCTGGTCCAAATGAGCACTGAACACATGCCTTTCTGTTTGATGGCTGATCACTATTTCTCGGAATTAAAAAAATTATTAATATTGTTTCTGATGGGAGATGCAAACCTTCTTATGAAAGACCATTAGTGAACATTACTACTAACTATCTGAGAAGTGACTGCCTCTAAGAATATTTTTTTTCCTGAAGGAATAAGCTCCTTGTTTATATTTTGCCTGTATTTGATTCTTGTGTTCCTGTCCTTGCACCATGTTTGCTTTTGTCTCTGGACATTTATAGTGTTCTAGAAGACAGCACCCAGTGGGCTGAAATCAAGAGTCTTTGTCTCACATCAGAAAAACTTGCCTCAAACAATAGATATGGAGAGAATGTTTTGCATTAACAAGAAGAGGCAGTTCACATTCAGCTAGCAGAGAGAGGAGGGAGAGAGCAGTGAAGGCAGGCTAGGGGAAAGGTAGGCAGGGGAAAATAGGTGCCAAGAAAATGGTAGAAGAAAGAATAGATGATAGAAGGGAGGGCGATGAGAGCAGGAGATAAGATGAGAGCAATGGAAGAGAGTCAGAGAAGGGCAGAGGTACCGTAAACAGTYCCCTTGTTTGTTCCAAGAATATCCTTGCAGCTACATGTGCTCAATGAACTGTACTGCTTTGTGATGAATGTTCATCCCTTGCATTTCTGAAAGCCTCTGAAAGAGGAGAGGARGCAGAGATGGAATCAAAGGAAAGCAAGGAAAGACCTAGAGGAGAGGAACGGAGAACAGTGTGAGATCTAACAAAAAGAGGAAAGCTTGTTAAAGCATCCAGTGCCTTAAGAGGACAGGAACGCAGTGTGTGTGGGAAGTTCACAGACTAAATAAATTATATAAGATTATAATACAAATTCTTAAATCTCTGAAATTCTGTGAGTAAYTGATTTTTAAATTGTATTAAAAATTACTATGTAATTCCTTGTGTCACTGGTAGAGAAACTGAGATAGAAAAGGGGGRAGGAATGTCTATTCACTCTGCAAATATGAAGTAACTGAGCAATGCCTGTACGAATGAAGATTTTTTTTAATTCAGAGTGCACTCCTATAAGTTGGTAAGAGATAAAAGAGTTTAGAAAGCACTGTGTGAAAGAGCTTCACAGATCACATGATTAAACTGCCTGGATTAAAATAGGAGAGTAGAATTCTGCCTATGGAGATGAAAGAGTAAAGGTGCCCATGAGCTGAGCTTTAACTCTCAATTCAGAGTCAGGGGAGTCAGCATCTTCATTGTGACTGTACTGCATGGTCCTAAGCTTGCACTCCAAAGCTGATTTGCATCTCAGAGGTAAGTATTTTTGTTGTGGTCAAAAGTCAAATTAAAATTATATGGTAAGGGAGGAAAGTCTGATGATAACTATGTAGAAGGCTTTGCTTTAGTGCAGAGTTGTCCATTAGGAAGAAAAAAGGCCCATGGCTTGTTTGTTGACTCATTATTATATATGGCAGAAACTTGAAATTCAGGTTTCAGATTTAAGTTGAAAAATTCAGGGAATATCCAGTGTGGCCCTTAGTTTTTGTAGAGTTTCGTAGAAGTTATAGGTGGTGTCTAAAATACATCTTGCCCATAACTGAAGAGGATTGATTTAGTGGGAARAATCAATCAAGATAGATTTTCTTCCTAGTGTTTCTCAGGCATTTGAGTTAAAGTCTGACTGTAAATCACATTTTGTCTCAACCTAAATGTTGTTCAAACGTTGTTTGAAATTTTCTAAACCGTAGCGTTAATCATTAAGAAAAGAGGAAGAAGCTGTAGAGAGGGGAAGAGAAGTCAAAATAGTCAAACCATCTTTATATGCATTATGAAGAGGTCAAGAACTTCTTAGGCAGAATGCCTCTYAGATATGAAGAAGGCTGCATGCTTTTAATGGGACTTCAAACTCCTTTGTGACTCAGAAGTAAAGAAGTTCTTGTAAGCAATTGAAAATGTTTCTGTTAGTGTTGGGTTTAATGCATGAAAAGAAATCATTAGGATTAATTTATTTGATACACTACTAGTATTTGGACACACTGATTTCACTAGGAATGAGCATGTCTGTGCAAAGTCTTCCAGACACGATATTTACATTAAAAAAAAAACCTGAATGGAAACTTGACTGCTTTTAAACAGAAGACATTTGTGTACTTGTTATTTTAGCTTGATAAAAGGAAACACAATTGTGCAAAAGTTTTCATGAAGATTATACTTACCAGTGTTTATGGTGAGTGCAAGAGTTTTTAAGGATTTGGTTTTGAGAGCATTGTTTTTGAGCTACATTCTGGGTGAAGTAATGGATTTCTCCTTTTTTTCAAAGCCATGTAAAGAAATGCATTAATTTAATTTCTTTTAAAATCTATATATGTATATAATTACAGTTTATCACTGAATATTTAGCATTTTAGGTTAACCTTTCTGATTGTAAAAGTTAGTGAAGCATAGAATTTAAGAATGCTTGATGGGCTGCGGTCAAGACAGGTGAGAGCAAGTGATAACTTGTTAATGAAATAGCTCTTACTAGGGCACTGAGATCAATTTTCTGTGGAATATTGGTTTTGCTTTGATGGAGTTATAAATGCCTGCTGCTGTAAACACAGGCAGACTTCATTTTGCAGAACACAGTAAACATGTTCCAAAGGAATTATGTGTTCTGCGTGTAAGTGACTGCATTTATTTTACAACAAGCTCTCAAGCCTGCAGAATGGCTGGACAACCTCTCTAAGTAGCTTCCATAAATTCAAGATACAGAGAGAATAATTCTTCTGCTTTGTTAAAACCTCTTTGCATTAGAAGTATCTCCTTGTCAAAAGGAAATATGGAAGAAAAAGGTAGTGAGGTCAGACATTCTTATTTCATTTTTGTCCTGTTTTTTTTTCTACTATCTGGTTGTAATCTTGGGCTGTTGAAAATAATGTATTGATTGTTCAGACTAGCTTGCCTTTGAAGTGGAGGAAAACACACTTTCCTCAGATGGAATCTTCAGAGTAAAAACTGCTMTTCTGTCTTTTGGTTTATTCTCTGCAGTTTAGTATATACAAAGAAAGGTTTACATTAGTGTTATTTTACCTCAGGGGGGAAAAAAGTGACATTTTTGGTTTGATTGCTTGTGATTCACATGAGTTATTAAAATCCTAGCAAACATTTTCTTCACAGTTCTTTCTTGACACTCTCCTGCATGCCAAAATCTTTGTCACATGTTTGAAAAGCCCAGGGCAGAGGAATATCCTGTTGTAGACATGCAGAAGGTAAATAAGATTGGGCTGGATGTGCTGCTTGTTTGTAAAGGGAGAATAGACAGGAATTTATTATTTTGGTCAGTCTCAGCAGCTCCATTTGATTTGTTTTCTTCCAAAATAGATTCCTGTGTAGTTCCTGTGCTGGGACATCCCTGTTCCCAGCTTTGTACCATGCCCTGTGTTGAATCTGTTCCCAAACTGCTGCTTGGAGGCCAGTAGGACAGTAGAGACAATTCATGCTGCAACTAACACTGTTTATATTCAGAGCTAATTAAAGCTTCAAAGAAAAGGARCAGCATTCTTGTAATGTAGGGTATCTGGGATTTTCAGTACATGCTTTGGTAAAACTCTGGAAGACATAAGCTGACTTTATAAWGTCTATAAAAAATAAGCAGGAAAACATAGAAAAGCATTAAAACTCTATACTGTTATCAAAAGTAGCTGGTTTGATGGCAGTGGCACTTGGATCCAAGTTCTAGACTCGGTAATGGGTGTTTGCAGAATGAACTTCTTAAGCTGTGGAAGAGTAGGTATTATATTGTATCACTAGGAAAGTTGTAGGTAGTAATTTAACGTGATTTCATATGCAAAGTTGAAACTTTTTTATTTTAATTTCTTGATGCCTGCATTTTTTGACATCAGTAGATGAACTAGTGCAACATGCTAATCCCGGCAGTTTCCTTAGAGCTTTAACAAAAGAAAGGGGCTGGGAAAGAGAAAAATACACAATCATTCATAAAGCTTTAAAACTGTGTTACCTTGCAAAAAGCTGTGTATTTCCATATCCTAGACCATTTGGCTGTCATTTCTCTCTTTCACAGATGGTGCATAACTCCTGGTTGGAGTGTGAGAATTCCTCCTTGCAGATGACTACTTTGATGTTCTGATAGTGTCAGCATTTTGCTCTGACATAGCAAGTAGTTAAATTACATTATACTTCATGGAACTTAATAAACACATATCCCATTGACTCCAAGTAGCTTTTTTAAAATTAATTGCATTTGAGAAGTAGGATTGCGTATGTAATACAAAATCATTCATTGCTGGAATGACAATACAGATTTATACAAGAAAACATTCAAATTTACTTGTCTCATATAGATTGGTTTTGTATATATTCTTTTATATTAGGAGCATATTCTATAAACTGTAGCTTGTTTTTTCATGTTAAGTYATAAACTAAACTTTTAAGACATTTTCTTTTAAAAAATAACAGCAGTGTTTTGTTGGATAGTTACGAACAAGTAGGATTTTTTGGCTTTTTTTGTTTGGTTTTTTTCTTGTTTCATCAATTCATTTTTGAAAAATAGAATACTTGTTACAGTTGCATATATCATTAGCTATTGATATATTACYTACTTCATCACAATAGCTGTATTTAGTTTTGGAAGAAGTTCAAGTGTATTTAAGGCTTCCCAAAGTCTTCACTGTATTTTGTCTCCAGATGATAGACCCCCATGCATAAATACATTTGTTTATCTGAGTGATAAAAGGCTCCTGATAAAAGGGTCCTCTCCCCATGCTCARAGGAGCACAGGGGAACAGTGAAAGGCAAGGGAACCTGAATAACCTAACAGAGAAATGCTCTGAAACTCCCCTACCCAGCTTCTCCCAGAGCTATCACAGTAGTGTGATCAGTCCACGGGGTGGGAATGGAACCCATTAAGTTAAATCAGTGGAAATGCTCTCTGCATCACCTTGCAGATTGAAGGAGATTATTGCCAGCACAGGCATGGGATTTCATATGGGATGGAGGGAAGATAATCTGCAAAATTTACTGTGGGTTGCTTAGGGGAGTAATCGTAGGTGTGGAAAGGGAGGAGTAAGTGTGAGAAAGTAGGGAGATAAGGGGCYAGTCATGTACACAGGCTGCAGCTCAGTGTGGCTGTCATGCATCTGATCACCACAGTCTATCCTATCTTCTCATTAAATTCAGTTTTTCACCAGTTGCCTGTGTGAGAGGGCTTTGTTTTGTGTATGTGTGTGTGTATGGACACACTGGCGACTGCAGTTGAACTTCTGGTCACAGTGGTCCATGAGTCAGTGCTCCCAGCAGCTGGAGATCATGGAATGGATGGAAACCTAGGGCTAGGAATTCAGGGTGGACCGTAAGTCATAGGATCTGTGCATCTGTGATGCAAGCCACTGCAGTGAATGAGCGTATATTAGTGAGTCTGTAATCTCTGTATCAAGCCAGACCAACCTGATGGTAGAGTTAGTGGGCTGGGAAGCCAAGGAAGGACCAGAGTCTGGAGGAGGAATGAGACAGCAGTTTGGGGTGTGTGTGTGTGTGTGTGTGTGTGTGTGTGTGTGTGTGTCTGTGAGTGACACAAATGGAGGGGTTTATTTCGTGGGGGAAGGTCAGCTATCAGGAAGTCCAGCTCATCTATTCTGGTCACCATAAATTCTGGGAGCTGTTTGAAAGTCCTGGCCATATGTTGTGTATCTCAGTGCAACAAGAGACAAGATGATCCCAGGGTCAACTCCTGGGTAGGCTGAGTGCCTAAGACCACTAATGGAGAGATCCATAGGATAGCAATGCCGGAGAACAAGCATCCCGGGTGGGCTGTATCCTTGAAGCCAGTTAGTACAGGATCCACAGCATGCCCTGTGTGTGTGAAGGGATGTTTCAGTSAGTGAGGCTGGCTGACTGCTCTCGACAGTAGCGGGGCTGTGAGCTTTGGGTGCCAGCAGATGGAGAGGACACAGATCCCAAGGTCAGGAGGCGAAATCTTTAAGGACAGTTATTGCAGGGGTCTACACTGTATATAAATGCATAWGTATTGCCCACTAACAGACCTTCATCCTGGCCAGCCATAAAGGAGAGCAAGATGAGGCTGTTGGTGGTGCTGTTTCTGTTTGCATAACTGGTGAGTGCTTTTGTCCTTTGTGGCTGGCCACTCACAGATGTGCACTGTCTGCATGTGTTGTTGAGTTTGCCTGTTGGGAATACTCCCTGATCCCTGCTGTTGGTTGTACCTGGGGCCACGGAGCCRCAGCAGCCTGTGCGAGGTTTATGGAGTTTATGTGAGGTTACTGGATTTGACAACCTCTAACAACCTCTATTTTTGCACAAGCCCAGGGAATGCCTTCTCTTCCCAGCCTTCTTAGARAGCGTTCACACTCTTCCTACTTGTTCAAGGCATGATCGTAGAAGGCAGAGTAAGCTCAGTAATGCTCCAGTTCTTTTCAAGAAGTCTGTTAAGCGAGCAAGTTTTGCAGCTTGGGGCATTCAGYTCCATAGCAAAGCAAACTCTTGGAATGTTCCCTTTTATCATAGTGCCCTTTGCTTTCCACCAGTACACATTTGGGTATATTTAGGATTCAACTGGACAAGGTTTTGAGCAACCTACTGTAATGTAGCCTGGCCTWGAGCAGGGTGTTGATCAAGATGACCTCTGTACCTCCCTTCCAGCTTGTTTCATTCTGTGATTCTACAGTCTTAGCTCTAGATTGTCATCACACGGGTAAAGGGATTCTTTTGCTCTCTTCTTAGGATCACCTCTCTTGTTCATGGCTCCAGTTTGCAAGACTTTAGTTGTAGAATTCCCTCTCGCATGACTTCWMTGTTAAGACRCTGAGGACAAATGTTCTTCAATCCAGAAAGCAGTTAGGCCATCTCTGCCTCCATGAAGGTTGWCTAAGGWTCACTCATCCTTGGGTRAATTGTCATCCTCTTGCATCAAGGRAACATTTAGTCTGTAACACAGGTGCTAAATAGTCTTGATTGAAAGTATAGGCAGACCAAAACCTGAAAATCATTAACATGCCTATTCTGAACCTGTATCTGTAACAGCAACCTCCAGCCTCTGCCTACTTTATGTGGATGTTGACAGTGGATGTTGATAGTGTAATGTAGCCCAAGAGATTGGTTTGTGATGTAAAYATAGAATAGCATTAGCTTAAGTATTTGGGATATTTATTTCACCCTTTCTGACCTACCAGAACTGAGGGTACTGAAATGAGAGTTTAGATTTTGCAATGTGTAATGAACCCATATGACTCTTCCATAAAAAAGGATGTTTTTTTCTTTTTAGTTTAAGGAAGAGAAATACAGAAGAATATATCMTAGGTTATTTTTATCTTCCTTGAACTAAAATACCACTTGTAATATGAAATTGGAATATCGTTCTTCAAAAGTGAGATTAAACTAGGAGTCAAAGAGGAATTGTCATCATTTCATGTGTTTGAAAGCCCCTAGGTTGCTCASATATCTTGCCTATTCCTCATTTTTAATGCAGAGTGGAATATTGCTCCATTGATACTCTGAGATGCCTCAACCAGTGTTGCCTTTAGCAGCATCATGGGCTGGACTGAGCCAGGGTCTGCACTGATCTTGCAAGACCCTTGATTTTCAGTGAGGTTGAAAGGGTGCAAGCCATTTCTCTCCCCAGGTGGTAAATCCAGCTGAACAGATAATTTCTGTCTAGAGTGAAGGGCAGCAGAATGCTGGTCTGGCCCAGCACAGTGAGGATGTGGGGAGGCTACACCAGTSATCAGTGCCAGTAACGTGCTCATAAGAGTGAAGGCTTCTACCTGTGCATGTGTAGCCCCCGTGCTGTTCAATTATCAGCACAGCCATGGGTTGCTTTGGCCCATGCCAGCTACTCGTGTCACAAACAGTGGCCATACATAGGTCAGAGGTCAGGATGGACCCAGGATCGTTCCTGAGGGGTGGTTTGGATGCAGCCCTGTACTTCTGTGGGGTTGGAGTTTTTAGCTATGGGAACATGAACCAAGCCTGTTGTCCTCACAGCTTGTTAGATTTATGAGTGTTCATGCAGCTAGTGTGACTGGGGATGTGATTCAAGGCATACAGYCAGTAGGAGAGGGAGAAAGAAGAAAAATAGTGAGGGACTTTAGGACTGTAGGTTGCGAAATGAGATTTATGCACACAAAATTCTTGTSTGCTTTTCTTATTTTTCTTATGGTTTCTGGCTTAAAATATTCACTGTGAATATTRGGACAGTTCTGTCTGCTTCAGGCTGCCTGTTTCTGTTTGCTTGTGAAATACTCAAGTGCTTGGTAAATATTACTTTGCTCAGTGGTGAGAACCTGTCTGGAGAATGTGCTTGACATGGCAGAGCTCGGGCTGCTGAGCAAGTCTTGTCTATTTTCTTTCTTTTCCATTCCTTTCTCACTTTCTATATGGCTTTCYATGCCCTGATTAACTTTTCTCTATTTTACTTTCTTCTAGAGTTTCTGTGCAGGTAGATGCTTTATACTTTGGTAAATGGTAGACTCAGACCTGATAAGAAAAAAAGTTCTTTCTGTGTTGAAAAACGGCCTTGTGTATTATTTCAGCATATCAGGGCCATGTCTGGGAACCCAGTGGCAAAGTAATGACATGACACAGTGTGATCCCTGTGCCAGACTGCAATTGAGAAGGTAATGGGTATGGGGCAGTGCCAAATTCCTCTGCTGCCAGGACAGCCTAGAGAGCTGTCCTCAGGGAGGCAAAGGCCTTTTGCAGATGTTCTGCTGCTCGGAGGGGCTATTGGAACTGAGCTGTCCTCGAGAGCTGAGCTGCTCAGTATTTCTTGAGGCCTGTTACATGATTTTAGTGGGGTTATGCTTTAGCTGTGACCAGGAGCTCTTTCCAGTTTTGGCAAGCCAGCCCAGGGATTTCACACTGCTTTTGAATCAAGGAGCTGCATCAGCCCTTCAGGGAGGTCTAAAACGTGTAAAGTCTCCTGTAGGAATACAGGGAATATGGTTCAGTRAAGGCTGTATGACATCAGTGAAGGCTGAGGTCTGGATAAACTTGCTCACTTGATCATGTCTGCCTAATCTTTCCCATATTAATGTGGACTGAATCCCCAGGTGTTTTGGCAGGAATAGTGACATCAGCAATCCATAAATTGGAGATAAAAACCATATCTCCCTTCAGCATAAAACATGGAACAATCATATTATTTAACCTTTACAAGGGAAATAGGAATAATGAATCCTATTTGTAAGTAAACTGGCTGTTGTGTTTGGGGTTGGTTTTTTTAATCTGGTTTTTGAGGTGGTGTTTTTTTTTAAAAGCAACAAGATAGAAATATGAAAATTAAAATAAYAAAATAAAGCTTTCCAGAATTTAAAAAAGGCAGTTATTTATATAGTATGTTATCAACACATGTGAAAACCTATTCAACTGATTTGTTTTCTTATTCTGTGTCCTAAATGCGCAGAGTAAAGAGCACATGCTTGCRTACCAGTAACTTCCATGATGGTCTCAGACCCTGACATCCTCTTTTGGACAATACTATGTTTATAGTTTGCACTGTCACAATCTCTTCTGTATGTCTCTGTACCCAAGCAGAGAATAATGTGTCCAAGAGCAGTCAAGGCTGGTACCAGTGATGGATTCAGTAACAGTGGAAATGCAGACCAGTTGTGGGAATAAACTGGGCCTGTGAAGTTCTGCAGGTACCCTGATCCTGAGCAGTGTAATGCAACAGACCATTTAATACTAATTTTCGAACAAAACTGGGGTTCCTACACAGACTGGCAGTGTCTCCAGAACAAAGTGAATCCATTAAAGGATCAGCTGGGTCATAGTCCCAAACTCCCAAAGAAATTTGGTTCCAGAACTGGAAACAAACATGTCTTGGCCTCATGTCCACATTTACATCTGCAAGTAAAATGSGCAGATGTAGCCCTAAGGAGACTGGCATGCATTCAAGTAACTCATCTTGTGTCCCACTTTTTCTTTTCCAAAAAGAGAGTGGCCTCATCTGTACTGCTCATTATGATAAYTCTGCCCCATGCTGTCAGTGTGTTTGCACTTTTCCTGGGAAGCTGTGGTCAGAATATTGCCAAGCAATYTGATTATCATGGGTTAACATGATCATGTGCGCAGTGCCTCTGCCCTTGTCGTGGCCCTTCTTAATTTACTGGTATGGACATAGCCTGTCATATTTAATCCCAAAACATGAATGTTTATTTTTGGTGTATAGAAACCCTCTACAAGACAATCTCGTGAGGAACAGCTAAGATTTTAGTCTGACTTGGAATAGCACAAAATACATTTTTTATTTAATTCTTTTAAATACAAACAGAAATACTTCTGGATACTACTCAAGAGACCTCAGAGATCGGCTGGACCACACACCCTTCTGATGGGGTAAGCATTTCCCTTGTCCTCTTGACTGTCCCTCTGATGGGAAGATGTGCATGCATCTGATGAAGAAAAGGAGACTGGAAGCAGTGAGACTTGGTTTATGGATTTTGTGCATATGAACAATTTGAACACAGTGTGTTGTGCAAAGCCAGCTTGTTAAGAGAGGAGCATGCTGAGTGGGATGCTATTCCCACCTCCTTACCCTATTCCTTCCACTCTGCTGCAGAAATACTGAAGAGTTCTCCAGCCATCCCTCCATACAGGATAGGATAGGATAGGATAGGATAGGATAGGATAGGATAGGATAGGATAGGATAGGATAGGATAGGATAGGATAGGATAGGATAGAACGGAACGGAACGGAACGGAACGGAACAGAACAGAACAGAACAGAACAGAACAGAACAGAACAGAACAGAATAGAATAGAATAGAATAGAATAGAATAGAATAGAATAGAATAGGAGTATTTCAGTTGGAAGGGACTTACAACAGTCACTCAGTCCAGCTGCCTGACCACTTAAGGGCTGACCAAAAGTTAAAACGTGTTATAGAGGGTACTGTCAAATGCCTCTTAAGCACTGACAGGCTTGAGGTATTGACCACCTCTCTCAAAAGCCTATTYCAGTGTCTGACCACCCTCTACATAAAGAAATGTTTCCTGATGTCAATTTTGAGCCTCCCCTGAGGCAACTTTGAATCATTCCCATGAATSCTATCATTGTATCCCAGGGAGAAGGGATCAGTCCCTCTCTCTCTCCTTTCCCTCCTCAGGGAACTGCAGAGAGCAAGGCGGTCACCCCTCAGCCTCCCTTTTTTCCAAAATGGACAAACGCAGAGCTTTCAGCCACTCCTCACAGGACACAGCTGCCAGCCCTTCCACCAGCTTTGTTGCCCTCCTCTGCTCACATTCCAGGACTTTCACACCCCTCTGAAATGGTGGGGCCCAGAACTGCTCCCAGGCACTCTGGGTGAGGTCACACCAAGGCTGAGCACAGTGGGGTGATCCCCCTTCTGTCCGGCTGTGCTGCTGTGTTTGATGCCCCCCAGGACGGGATTTTTGTCCCCTGGGCTGCCCGGGCACTCCCTGCTGACTCTGATGGAGCTGCTGCCCACAGCACCCCCAGGGCCCTCCCAGCAGGGCACTCTCCAGACACTTCTCTCTGAGTTTATTCTTGTGCCTGCAGTTACTCCATCCCAGATGCAGGATCTGGAATTTGTTCTTGTTAAGTTCTGTGCCATGAATGCTCCCATGCTGTACAGACATTGCAGTTGTGCTTCTGAGCCTCCATGCTCCCAGGAGCAGCCCACATGATCCCAACTAGCACTGCCATCCTCAGGCTGTGCCATGCCAACCCGTGCTCTGCCTTCAGCTCTCCCGGTGGTATGCCCTTCCTCCACAATTCCAGATTAAATCTGTCAACCAGTCCCTCTAGTTTATGAGCAAAAATACATTTCTCCCATCAGGACACCGGATCCTGTCAGGTCCCAGCATACCTGGTGTGGCAAAGATTCTTCAGTGCGTACCAAACCAAGCATTTTGGCAGAGGCACCAATCCTGAAGCCAGGTATTGGTATCTTGGCATCATTTGTTTTTTCGATAATATGTCACCTATACTGGAAGGATTGAGAAAAACACCACCATSCACCTGAATTTTTTAACATTCTTCCCAGGGCCCTGAAAACTCTCTTCATCAACTTTGYGCTTTTTGTTGGGACATTATTTGTACCCATGTGAAAATGCAGGTGTGGATAATAGTCTGAAAGCTGCATTAAGCTCTTCCATCATCTGGTGGTATCCCTAAACTGGGCCCCAGGGAAGCAGCACTTGMCTAAAAAGATGTTCTGGTGTGCAGATGGGTGCTTCTGTTTCACTCAGTTAAAAGTCACTAACAACCATAACTTGTTGTTG
The DNA here is from genome assembly GCF_030028575.1 of Malurus melanocephalus. NCBI lineage: Eukaryota > Metazoa > Chordata > Aves > Passeriformes > Maluridae > Malurus > Malurus melanocephalus. Next base: position 2,321,256 of record NW_026623321.1, on the reverse strand, counting down.
TTTCTTCTTGGCAAATGGTCTTAATGCAGGTCTTGTTGTGAGGAGTTATTTGATCAGACCTTCGTGAGAATGCTTGAGCAGGCTCATTCTCTTCTGTCTCACTGTGCACATCCTCTGTCACAGCCAGGGCCTTGTACCTGTTCTGTAAAGCTCATGGRGAGGTTAAGGAGGGATTGCTCTCAYAGCTTTGTACAGGAACCTGCCTCYACAYCTCTTTATCCCTCCCTTGTGCCTTCCTCCAGGCACAAACCAGATCTGGATCTGCCCCTATGTGGCTATGCCGAGTGGCTTATGTGGATAGAAGGTGCCAGAGCACAGCTCCCACTGTGGTAAAGATGGTAGAAGGGACTTCTGCTTTAATGCATTTTCCAGAGAACAGTGTCTTGTTGCTCTTCCTCATATGTCTGTGCCGTTTGTGTTTTGTCTCTGGAGATAAGAGATAGGGAAATAGAAGGGAAGAAAGTGTGACTCTCATTTTAAGATTCTCAGTGTCAGGTGAAAAGTTTGCATGATTTATGTTTTCTGTCACAACAGTTCTTACTTCAAAGCTTTGMCTGCTCTTCTTTACAGAGTTTATACTTTGTCCTGTCTAGAATACTGTGCTGCATGTGACAGCAGCAGATTCAAGTATTGTCATAGTCATGGGAAGGAGAAGGAAGGGGAAGAAGACAAAGACCTGTCCTGAATTTTTGGTGCAGTTGAACACTGARTCCTTCTTACTGTTTCTTTTTCCTTTTTTCTCCCCTATATCCATTGCAGTGGGATGAGGTAAGTGTCCTGGATGACAAGAAGCGCCTGATCCGAACCTTTCAAGTGTGCAACGTGGCTGAACCAGGTCAGAACAACTGGCTGCGCACTCACTTCATCGAGCGGCGCGGAGCCCACCGGGTGCACGTCCGCCTCCGTTTCTCAGTCAGGGACTGTGCCAGCATGCGCACCGTGGCCTCGTCCTGCAAGGAGACTTTCACTCTCTACTACCACCAGTCGGAGACTGACATAGCCTCTCAGGACATGCCAGAGTGGCGTGAGGGCCCCTGGACCAAAGTGGATACTATTGCGGCTGATGAGAGCTTTTCCCAGGTGGACAGCACTGGGAAGGTGGTCAAGATGAATGTCAAAGTACGGAGCTTTGGGCCACTCACCAAGCATGGCTTCTACCTGGCCTTCCAGGATTCGGGAGCCTGCATGTCCTTGGTAGCAGTCCAAGTCTTTTTCTACAAGTGCCCAGCTGTGGTGAAAGGATTTGCCTCCTTTCCTGAAACATTTGCTGGTGGGGAGAGGACCTCACTGGTGGAGTCCCCAGGGACGTGTGTACCCAATGCTGAAGAGACAAGCACCACAGGGTCCTCCAGTGTCCGGCTGCACTGCAATGGAGAAGGGGARTGGATGGTGGCCATTGGACGCTGCACCTGCAAGGCTGGCTACCAGCCTGTGGATGATGAACGAGCCTGCCAAGGTGAGAGAACTTCTTTCCCCTCCCACTTAGGCGGCCATTTTTCTGTTGGTTCTCTGCATCAGCAATATTTGTCACTAGCCAAAATTTCACAAATATGGGAGAGTAAATAATTTCTCGCAGAAATCACTTTATAGCAGCCTCATCTGACACATTTATCTCCCCTTGTCATAGTTTAGGAATAGTATTCTCCAATTTGGTTCTCCCGCTAAAACCACGCTGCTGCTTGTTCCCCCTCCGACTGGAAGCACAAAAGGCAAAGATCTTTGGTTAAGACAAGAACAGCTTACTGGAAACATCAATGAGATAATAAAATGAACAGTAACAGCAAACAATATTAATAACAAAAAGTGTAAGACAAAAGATTTAAAAGGAAGTCCGTGATAATAAGCGAATACTGATCAACTCTTTCCTGCCACGTTTTCTCCTGACAAAAAGGAATGCTCTTTTCCTCAGAGGCATGAGTGCCTTCCCCCCACCCCTGGCAATGATAAGACGTGGTGTAGAGTAACATCTGGTCCTGGTTACACCCCACAGACACTCTCAGTCAATGCAAAAAATTAACTTTGTCCTGGCTGAAACCAGGACACCACCACTAGCTGCTGAGGACATGGTTGGAAACTCCCCCCAGGCCTTGGTTCCATCTGCCACCAGAGACAGCCTCTCAGGCTACTCATACAGAACCAGCAGGAGCTGTCACTAGTCACATCTCCTGTAACTCCCCTTCTTTACCAAGAGGCAACATTGTTAGAAGATGCCACATGGAGGACAGCTGAGCCCATCACTAACACACTCTACTGTCCTTGTTTTTTCTGGCCCTCTTGCTGGTGCATAATAATAAAACACACAAGGGTGAAGTGGTAGCAGCCTGGTCATGGGACAGAGAAAAGGTGGCCGGGCTCTGTGAGCCTGTCCTGACCAGAATAAGCAGTCATAATGGTATCATCATTACCAGTAATGTACTCTCTGCCCCGGGGCCCATGGCATTTCTGTGAAATATTCATAGGAGGAAGCAGAATACATAACATATCACCCAGAAGTGGTGTTGGGCTAAAATCTGGCCAAGCCTGAACACCCGGTCTAATGTCATGACTGTGTTCCTATCTCAAGCTCAGGACACTCCATTACAGCAAATTGCTTATGTTGGTCATGTAATTAAGTGTACTATGTTCTTCTGGTGCTTCCTTTGTTTTAACATGCATCTACTCAAAATCTCTCAGCAGTGTAAAATGTTGCTGCCCTACACTTAGTACTCTAAAAATAAATGTAATGTGGAGCCCAGTTTTGACATCAGACAAAATTTTAAAGTTAAATTCATTCAAAAAAAGAGTTCAACTTGGACACTGAGCCCCAAGGTTAACACCAAGTGCAAATGCAACAAATCGCTGTCAATATGTTACTTTAAATTCCTGCTTCATGAAGTGATTTGGGTCATAAAAAATAGCTTTATTAAAATACAGGTCATTGTGCTGGAGACTTATAAAGCAATTAAAATTGGTAAGTGCTTTTCATTTGTTTAAACTTTGCGAATAATTAAATTCTGTGTGCCTTTTTATCCTGCTCCTTCTGAGAGAAATGTAACTACATTCTTTTAGTGCTGCTCTAGAGACAGTCACCTCTGATGTAGAGCAGCTCTGCGTGGCACTAAATTTGTTGGCTGTATCATTAAAATGACTAGTTCACAGTCTAAATAAACTGCCTGTCAATAATTTGATATCAGATAGTAATCTTAGAGTCAAGGAAAAAAAAAAAGAAATTAGGCTTGTTAAATAAAAATAAGAATTTTTTTTAGAAGTCTGTCWTCCATATTTTGTAGTATTCAGTGAAAGCTGATACTTCCGTGCAGCCTCATTGTCATAGAAGCTGGGGATAGATGAAAATGGTCAGTATYATAAGGAATAACTGAAATAATGACAGTCTATCAAGCCACAAAACTCACTTCCCATCATTTCCTTCCTGAGATTCCATAAGCAGCCTAGAGCAGCCAATGACAACCAGCTATTAATCATGATGTTAGAGGGTATTTTTTCTCCTCATGTTCCTTGTAAACTCCTTRGCTTGATCATCCTTCCTGGTCTCTTCTCCTGCCAACAACAAGTTGTTGTCCTGTCTGAATGGAGCTCGTGTAATTTGTCCYCTTACTTGGTGTTTCTTTGTGTGGAGGCCTCTCCAGCCCTTCTCCTCCATGGACATGTTCTCCCTTCCTAAGAACAGAAGTGCACCATGATATGGAGCTGCCACAGTGCTCTAGATGAAACACAGAACAAAAGCAATAGCCCAAGGKCAGATTCCTATTGGTGATAATGCAGAGAGGTGTTCTTAATACGACTCAAGAATCAACCAAGGATAAGAAGAAGCAAGTTTCCTTCTTACACTTTAGTAGAAGAGTGTGTGGGCATTGCCTTCCCCCTCACCATATGCAAGCCTGTGGAGTCCTTCCTGGACCAGCTGTTATCTCTTTATTTAGAACAACGAATCTGCCAAGAGCCATTCTGAGCAGATASCTAGAAAGCCCTTTTTTTCACCCTGCCCCCTATCATGAGTTMAGGTACTTTCTTTCCTTACTTTTATAAGAATGCCTGCTCTGTGTTACTATATGGCAAATTTCTCCAGCTGAATAGAAGAGTGGAACAACAACCTTTATTAAGCCCTTTAGGTGACCTGGGATRCAGTCTGCATGGGATTCTCTTTTGACTTTATCTCATGATGAAYGGTCARAAAGGAGAAKGGCAGTTTTCAGAGGAAAAAAGAGKGCTGGGACCTTAGCTCCTTTTCTTTCTGTAGATGTATACACAAAGGGTGGGTGCCTTGCTTTGCAAAAGTCATATAAGATTTAATGTACCAGGTGCTTTTGAAAATAATATTTAGAATTTATGACTGGGACATTTTAAAAAGTACTTCAAAAATGACAGTGTAGACAAAAAAAAAGAGAAGAGAAATGACTGCCTGATAAACTGCTAAGCTGACTTCCAAATAAAGGAGAACAGAGTTCAGGACAGAGCAGAGCTGATCAGCCATGTGTGTGGCATCTCTGTRCAAACATATTCAACCAGGGGCACAAAACACCAGCCAGAAAGTGGAGGAGGGAACAAATTTGGAATGGAAAGAGTTAAGCCAAACTTGGGAGAGGGAGGAGGAAAGGTGTTGGTTTAATGTTTGTTTTTGTTTTCTCATTATCCAAATCTATGTTAATCAGCAATAAATTAAATTTCCCCAAGCCAAGTCTGTTTTGCCTGTRATAGTAACTGGTAAACAAGCTCCCTGTCTTTATAACTTCTTTACCTCTGCYCACRAGCTTTCTCATCCAGTTTTCTCCCTATGTCTTGCTGAGGAGGGAGAGTGAGAGAGTATCTGGGTGGGCATTTGGGTGTTTTATCAAGATTAGCCATCCACATGGCTGCTTCTCCTCTCTTCTTTCCCTGGACATTTCTAAGAGTATTAAGCAAGCAAGAGGTCTGCCTGTCATCTGTAGTAGCTCTAAGGATTCCATAAAATTGCCCATGTCCTTTGGCTGTATGCAGTCCCTTTTGATTGCAGAAAGAATCACATCTGTATTACTGATAACTGTAGGAGTAGGCAACTGCACACACAGCTGTTGGAGGTCTCATTTGGGAAGAATATTCCATGATTATTTTTGTATTATTAAAATATACTCTTTCTCACCAGCCTGGATAAACCTTTTTCAGTGTGTGAGSCTAAGAGACTGTTAAGATTTATATTAAAGTAAAAGATTCAATAGTCTGCTAAAAATATGCACATACTACTAGCAAAGAAAAAGCACAATAAGCTCTTCTTAAATTTTAATCACTTAAAAGATGCTTCCTTTAAAACCACAGGATAATTTACGTTGCAGGGACTTGTGAAAGTCATCTGCTCCAACCCCATGCTCAAAGCAGGACCAAATTGGGTTAGGTCACTTAAGGCCTGTTCTGGTCTAGTTTTCATTATTCYTGAAGATGAAGATTACACAGTGTCCCTGGGCAACTGCTCCAATATTTGACAACACYCATGGTGAAATCACTTCTTCCTAAGTAGAAGAGTTTAGTAAGATGTAGTAAGAGGTTATTACAACCTGTGTCTGTTATCTCCTGTTCTGCCACCCAGTGCCTACACTTTCTTCACATCCTGCCCTTTAGGTGGCTGATGGCAGCTCTGAGCTTCCACCCCACAGCCTGCTCAGCTTCAAAATGAAAAAGCCAGGAGTGTCTTGGCCTCTCCCGGCTAAGAGCTTTAATTTTAAGGTAAACTCACAGTTGACAATAATGTTTGGTGCATTGACCTAGATTACCTTTTTTTTTTTTTTTCTTCCATATTGCTTCTTTCATCAGCTTCTGCAGCCTTCTTCTGCTACACGCACATATATTCTGATGCTTTTCAAGTAGTTTGCTGCTTTCTCTGGATCAAGTGTGTGCTCTCTACTTATATTCTGTCCTTATCCTGCCCAAATCTTTCCTCTTGTGTTTTTGCCTTTTTTTTCGTTCACACAACCTAATTCACTGGCAGTTCTCCCATATATAATTAGCYAGTAATTGCTTCAGCTCCACCTCTTTTACCTAAAAAATCCCTTACTCAACTGATCTCCTATCAACAGCTAGGCTGGAAAGAGTTCTTAGTCACTTCATTTATTTATCTCAGTTGATTTGATGCTCTTCTTTACAACTCAAAAGACATACTTTTCTCTCCTTTTGCTTCCCTCACTTTCCAAATRAATTTTCTCTTTCCCACCCAAACAGTTGTAGTAACTGTGAAACTCAGGATCAACCTAGATAGATCCAGAGTCACGGATCTACTGCATCACGGTGCCTTGCTTCTATCTCTGGCTGATCCCACTTTATTCAGAACACGATGCAAGATGCACAGTRACAGTCACTGTGGAACAGCCTGGCCCAGTGGGAATTTACTGTCACCATAAGCTACCCATAGACATATTTGGGGGRGAAGAGGAGGGGAAGAAAGCAGTGCTTTATCTAAAAAACACTRAAAGTTTTATTTTCTAGTATGTCTTCTGCATGCTAATTGTGCTATCTTTCTTGCATTTTRAGAAAAGTAATGTCTAAMYRTCTACATCATATTTCTACAGTGTTWTCGGTTGCTAACTCCTTTCCATCATCCTGCCCTCYAAGTGCCAAACTCCATCCCTTTTCTTACAGTTATTCTCATTTGAGGCCCTCTGTAGCTCTRCACATCCAGTTTTCCCTAGGCCTCAGAATCATCTGTGTCCATTCATCCTTCCCAGTTTGACTCCAGCACCAGCTTTGAAACTATTCATTTTCAGTACTCTCACATCGAGTATTTATTCTTACTGCCCCACAGTACACCTGGGAGCAGAGCTCCCATATAAGAAACACMTCATTTGTCCCAGTCAAGAAGAGAGCAGTTTTATGCTCTTCTAAATGTCTTCCCGTGTCCCAGTTCAGTTTCAAATAATATCTGAGTATAAAAAGTCCATGTCACCCATACCACATTCCCTAAAGTCACTGCTGGGTGTACCTAAAGCTCTGYTGCAGTTCCCAACTGCTTTTCTTGGTCCTTGTCTCCTTGCTGCATTTTGTTTGGTTCTTGGAATATTTTCTCTCTTCCCTCACTGTCTGATTGAGCTTTGAAATGCCTTTTTCTTAACCTCTTTGGCTCTTGGTGTGTCCTCYCTTCATTTTCATTTTCTTTACCCCTCTGCCCACTGCCACTCCACGTTTCCAGCACTTTTCTCTGCGGGTTTTACTATTTGTTATTGTTAGAAGTCTGTCAGAAGCTGCTCCTGTGGCCTCCCAGGTGGAACTTGTCTCCAGTGAGCACTCAGGCACACACAGGCAGCGCAGGGACGAGCGTTCTAGGGGAAGATGAGGAAAACTGGGTCAGTGTCTGAGATGAGCTGTGCCCAGCTGAACTGTTGTGGCATTCTGACACTGTGCCAAGATACGAAAAATGACTGAGACAAGCTGAGGGAAAAGCGCTTGCGCACTCCCAACTCTGCCTTCTCCTTTCATAGTAGCCTTGACTTGATGGGAAGTGGCAGCTTGCTCTGCCCCCTGAGGTGCTGGCTCTGCAACCCTCTGTCCTTGCATCGGCTATTGTGAATCAATCAGAGCTAGATCTGTGTTTTCTTGGAAAGTCCTGGTGCCCGGGGGCCGATGAGAGCACCGTCACCAGAGACAAGGCCCGTGGCCTAGCTGTGTGGGTGCTTTGTGTGAGGTTGTTGTGCGGGAACACGGCGGAGGTGTTTCAGGAGAAGTCGCCCTTGTCCAGGCTTTCTCTGGGCTGGCCCTGAAGTGGYAATGCCCACTGAAGGAAAGCACACTGGTCCTGTGACAGTGGGCCCGTGTTGTTATGGCTGTCTCCAGGGAGCGCAGCCATCTGCAGGCACTGGGGGACCACGGCAAGTGGCCCTGGTGCCATATCTGCAGTAGGGGGAAATGCAAGGTAAGATCATTCACCAGCAAATGAGAGATGGATTCTTTCTGTGTGTGCAAAGACAGCCCTAGGCTCACTGTAACTGCTTGAATAAAAGGAAGTGGCTTTTGCCTAGATTGCCAGGGAATTTTTTTCTCTTTCCTCCTGACTTGACCTGCGATATACTATTTATAGTGACTGGACTGAGGCAGTGCCAGGAAAAGCTCCATGTCCTGGGAACAATTATTGCTATCTGTGGGCCAGTCCTGAGTGCCGTGGGCTACATTACCTTAGGCAGTTTTGAAAAGGGATAAAGCTGTTCATGAATGTAAGCAGCTCCCTGACTAGAAGCAGAGGCAGGGCTTGGGTGGAAGCAGAAAGTGTGTGATAGCTGTAATGCCTGCCTTTGGGGCCATTCTTTAGCTTATTTTAGCTACAGGTCAGTTAGTGTCTTCTTTATTTATTCCAGCCATTTTTGCCAAAATTACAGATGCGGAATAGAAGCAATTCCAAATTTTAGGCCGTAGTGTGTTTTTTTCCRACTATATTTTCATTAGGAAGGTGAGAGAGATGTGAATCATGTTTAATCGCTGTAAATCAGCTTTGCTTGCAGTATCTTATATGATTTCATTTTGCTKTTTTTCTTCTGGAAATRGAAATACCCAGGGGCAGAATGAGAGTTTCAAAGCATGATTGTTTCTCTGTAKTTGCCATCCCTCCTGGAAATAACAGCGTGAGATTATAGGTTTATGTAGTAATTATTTTTTTTCACTAGACAATAAAAAATAATCACTGTGGAGAGATCTTTCCTCCTAAGTTGCTCAGTATTCCACTCCACAGTTCTTCAAGCGCGATTTCTGTAACGTGAGTGGAGCCAGGCAGGTGAAGCTCTTCCTCATTGCTTTTCTTCACACTTTTCTGTCTTGTTTAAAGTCTTTTCTCAGGCCCCTCCYTCAGAGGGAACCTGACAATCCTATTCTAATTTCACTTGTGAACATCTGAAATGAGATGTAGTCTAGTGTCARAAGCTTTCCATTCATTATTCCCTGTCCACCCACAATCACGGATGTGATGAATGATCTGGCAGTGAGGCAGCCAAGACCACAGGGTTCTATCCACACATTTTAATTGGCTTATGTTTAAGAAAAAAATACACAGAACAGCTGAACTTCGAAGAGATCTCTGGAGGGCACCTTAGCCCCTCCCTTCTCAAGCAGGGTCATCTCTAGCAAGTTGACCAGCACTAGTCCAGACTATTTTTTAATTTCTTCAAGGAGGGAGACTCTAAAACTCCTCTGGGTAACCTGCTTCGGTGCTCACCCTCATGGTAAAAAATTGTTTCCTCGTGTTCAGAGGGAACCTCCTGTGTTTCAGTTTGTGCCCTTCACCTCTGGGCCTGTCACTGAGAAATGCCAAAAAGAGCCTGGCTCTGTCCTCTTTGCACCCTCCCTTCAACTATTTTTGCATATTCATGAGATTGCTGGAAGCCTTCTCCTCTCCAGGCTGAGCAGTCCCATCTCCACCAGCCTCTCTCCTATGAGACGTACTCCATCCCCTTAACCATCATTATGGCCCTTTGCTGGGTTCTCTCCAGTATGTCAATGTCTCCAGGATTCTGGGGACCCAGAACTCAGCACAGGACTCCAAGTGTAGCCTCACCAAAGCTGAGTAGAAGGCAAAGATCATCTTCATGCCTGCAGAATTCCCCAGGACTTGGGGCTCTTAAAAGCCGGTCTTGCTGGWAAAGACTGATGTGAAGAAGGTCCTGTGTCACCAGGACCCCTGTGCCAYCCAGCAGTCAGCCCAYRTTTTCCCTCTTCCTTGAGCTGCTCCCGTACTTAGAGCAGCTTTTGCTGCTTTTGACCCTTCTTGCTTTTGACGTGCAGTGCCAGCTGTGATTCCAGGTAGGCTCTGGCTTTCCTAGCCATGTGTCTACGTGTTTGGACAATGCCTCTGTGTTCCTCTCAGTTTACCTGTCCATGCTTYCACCTTCCATAAACTTCCATTTTGTGCCTGAGATTAGCTAGCAGCTCCTTGTTCGAACATGCAGGCCTGTTGGCATTTTGTGCCTGGATTCCTGCTTGGAATTGGGATGGACTGCTTTTGCATCTGGAAGAGGTAATCCTTGCACATGAACTAGCTTTTTTGAGTCACTCTTYCCTCCAGGGTGTTATCCCATGGGACTCCTCCAGATCACCCAAGTGGTCACGTCTGCTCTCCCAGAGTTYGGCATTGTGATCTTGCTTCCTGCTCTGCTCACTGAGCTCAGGATCTTGAACTCCACCATGTTATGGTTGCTGCGACCAAGACCGCCTTCAGCCTTCACATCACCAGTGAGCCCGTCCTAGTTTGTGAGCCTGGGGTGCCTCCCCTCATTGCCTCTTCTATTGCTTGGGTCAGGATGTAGTTCCTGATGCGTTCCAGGAACATCCTGGAATCCTTATGCCCTGCTGTGTTCCTCCTCCAGTAGATGGTTGGGTGATTGTAGTCCCCCCTAAAGATCTGTCTCTGAATGGGAKGCTTATTCCAGCTGTCAGCTCTCAGCTCCATCCAGTTTTTCACAGGGAAGCATCTAAAGCCATCTGAGACACCCTGGTGTAGCCAAGACATCWGTCTAACTCTGGTCTAGCACACAGGACATACAAACATTTTACTGAAATTTGTTTTGTTGGTGGAACAGCTGCAGTGAAGTTTTATTTCTTCAGTTTACTTAGGTCTAGTGGAGTGTTTGTTAATGAGSCTGTGTGGCTGCTTCACTCTGCTTAAGTTAAAGGACAAAGGAATATTTGACCTGGAGATGTTGGAAAAGGGAGATATTTTTACATTAATTCTGGTACTTCGCTGTAAATGGCAACTGAAAARTCACTTCAGAAACAGCCAGGTTCTTTCTTAAATGTGGTTAGGCTTTTATTGGTTTTTTTTTTGGCTTTTTTTTGTGTTTGTGTGTGTGTGTCTGCTCCTCATATTTGAAGTTTTTCTCAGAAGCCTGCTACTTTAGTTGATGGAAGTATTCTTCTTGTTTAAACCTGTAATTTACTGTAAAGTCACCTATTCTCATGCTGTCATTACTCTTGAGCATAAATAAACARTTCTTCATTGAGTGACTTTTGCAGTTCTGGGATTGCATTCAAAAAGAGATGCTCCCTCAATGAGTSAGAGACCTCGTAGGTAGCAAGGAATCACCTAAGTGTGACAAAGCAAAAGACACTGGACATGGGACAGTGCTAGGGAAAACAGCAGTAACCTACCTTTGCATGTGGTTCAGGCATTTATTGTCAAGCACAGTGCGTAGACAGTGAAATTAGATTTTGTGAGGCTCAAGAAAGAAAACAAACAAGAATAGACAGGTGTGTTTGATCACTAGTGCTTGTTATGTATATGTGTTCCAAAGCATTGTCTGTATAGCACTGTGCTGTAATAGAACTGTGTGAAAATAAATGTTTGTTTATTTTAACATGAAGTGTTTATCTTAAAGTTAATTTTATTTACTAAATTCCTGACAAATACTTCATTCACAGCTTCRCTAGCTTTTCATATATTTGCAATTGGGCTAAAAGTGAATCTACCTGAATTCTTTTAGAACTGTCCTTGTAGGGTGATTGCAAAAATATGTTTTTGCACTGCTTGGGTGAAGTCTATATTCTCTACAGATTTCCTTTCAGCATCATATAGATGGCAGACATTACCATTACCTGCTCATTTTCATGATTTTGACAAGCAGCAAGGTCATTGTCCTACTTGATATGGTCTGCAATACTAAATGAAAGAAAAGGCCCATTCTACAGGGTCTGCCTTGACAAGTGGAATGAATGTGCCATCAGTTCTAAGCCTTGATAAAAGCTCAAGGAGTTTGATGCAAGAAAAAACAGATGAGATAAAATTGCTCTCAAGAAAATAAAGACATTCGTTTCAAGTTCAGCATTCTCAAATCCAAAATAAAGAAAGATCCCTGACATTTTGGTTAGATGACTGTGCAGCTTTGGATGAGAACTTCCCATTCATACTACTTGTAGTTTCAGTACAGGTGCACTTGCCAGGAAGTGTGAAAACCATATTCTACATCTGTGGCTGTTAAGASAGCCTTAAATTGAGTGAAAGGTGTATAATTTATAAAGTGGATAAAATCTACATACTTTTTTCATGGCCATACAAACATATGGGCATATCTCTCCATATGAGAATAATTTGATTTTCTGCTGGATAAAGGCCTGAAGGCAAAGGCAATTGCACTTTTCTTAGCATCACCCATCATGTGAAAAATTACAGCCTCTTCTTCCCCTTTCCTTTCCAAATGGCAATGTATCACATACTGAATGCTGTAATTTCTTGAGTGCTCCCCTGTCTAATAGCTCTCATTCAGAGTTATTGAAGTCCGCTTTATGGTCTGACCTGTTCCAGTTTCTACCACTCTTATGTCTTTACATGTGGAGGTTGCTCTGCATCCAACAAGAATTTTGACAGAGAAGATCAAGTATCATAAGACGCCTAAACCTGATGGGACTCCACAGATGTTGYGGGCTGTTATTTCTGGACTGCGCCTGTAACCACAAAGGGGATTGAACACATGTGATCCTAATTTCATATAACGCCTCTAYACAATATTCTTCTCTTACTTGCTTTGCTTCTTTTAGATAACTTTTTGCTGTCCACAATCCTTTGGAGTATTCTGCTTATGGTAACCACTAGAACAGTTCTGCTCTTGAGGGTGTCCCTTATGTCTTTTGACATCAGAAGCTTCTATCTGAACGTTTCCCTTTCCTTGTAAGTGCTCTTTATCGTGAATTTAACAAACAAGTGTGAGCTGCAAATGAACTTTCACCTGAGCTTGTTAGTCCATAAAATCTAGAAGAGCTATATCTATTTATGTAGAAAATCAACTTTAGAAAACGTATATAAAAATAGTAAAAGCTGTATCCTAGCACTTCAGTGTAAGATCCAAGCACCTCCTATTAGGCAATTCAGCACAGCATCTTTGCCAAACCTAGAAGGTGCCATACTCCCATATTGTTAATAAGTTATTTTTTAATTTTCTTTCCCTGTAGGATGGATTTCCATCCTTGTTTCAGCTTGTTGCATATACATGTTCCTATACATTTGCAGATTAAATTTGACTAATTAACATGCTTTTATCCATTCCTGGGASGTTTTCAGACCTACAGGAAAAAAATAACACTGCCAATCTTAAGTGTCTGCTTTTAGTTTTAATGCAAAATCAGCTATGGTAGTATATATTACTTCAAGCAATGAAACTGTTGTAGGCAGCATAAAAAATCCAATTTTGTGGCTGTGTTGGGTGGGGGAAAGGAGGTGTGGGTAACTGTATGACRTTTCAAGGCAGATCACTTGGCTGGGCTCTGGCTTCTCCAATTTAAAAGYTCTTTGAGTGAATAATGAGAAGACAATTATTTGAGGTGGCCAAAGCTGTCTCTGGACTGTTTTTCTTTCATCTGCCAGTGAATCAATTTAAGCACTTACATATAGAATAAAATAAATTGTTTTGAAATCACAGCTTGAAAAATATATGCTGCATAAAGAACCAAACTCAGTAGTAGCTCTCTGCAATAACTTCTCCCTGCAGTAGCAGCAGAAGTTGAATGTAAATAAGATTACAATGTTTCTCAAATCTAAATTAATTATTTTCCTGCTTTTGCCTCTCTTATTTTTCTCCWCTTAGCCTGTACCCCTGGTTCCTTTAAAGTATCTGTGGGAGATGACCCCTGCCATCCGTGCCCTGCCCACAGCCACGCTCCACTGCCAGGTTCCCAGGAATGTGTGTGTCAGAACCGGTACTATCGCTCTGCTTCGGACAATTCTGATGCTCCCTGCACTGGTAAGTGTTTGGAGGAAGTGTTTGAAAGCAAGAAGGGCAGTTAATGAGAGAGAATGTGCCCAAATGATTCTTGAGAAGAGGGGTTGCAATTCTCTTTGAAATAACCCAAAACTTCCTTTTGCTCCTGCACTTGATGATGGAGTAATGGTGAGAATGAGGATTCTTGCGTTTCATTACAGCCTTCAGAGGGAAATGTTCTGTAAATAATGTTTCCCTTGCCCCTCCCTGTTACTGAGCTCAGCTTCTCTGTCCCTCCCCTTTCTTGCTTTGTGTCTGTGCCCAGGTTTAACAGTGCAGTTCTGCTGCCCATTTCTACCTTTCTAAGCTTTTCACTTCTGAGCTTCGGTATCTTGTCCCATTCTCATCCCCATACCTTCTTCTGACCCTCTGCATTTTCCTTCTTCTCCTCACTGTCTCTGTGCCAGCAAGGGAAGYGTTGGATGCACAGAATGGGCAGGTTTTAAGCTGTCAGAGTTTATCCATAATGCCATTGAGGAGTCTGGCTGGCACCAGGARTAATTGCAGGCAAAACTGGTGTCCAGTTCCTGCAATAGATGGAACAAGCTAACTGAAGTCTGAGAGTTCAGAGCTATTAGGTGCCAAAGGAGAGAATTACATGTCTCAGTAGAGACTAATCTTTACTAAGCTTGTGTAAAGTTTAAAATTTCAAAGGATTGGGACTTCCCTAAACAATGGCTGTTCTTTTAGGGAAATGAAGAAGTCACACCCTTGAAACAAAAACATTTCTTTATAAATTTGTTTCTCTGTAATGTGCTAATACAGTTGTTTATGTCAGTGTGTGCTTAATGTAGCAAGGAGTATGTTTTTCTTAGCCTTGCTCAGAGAAACAACTAGAGAAGAATGGGGAGAAGAAGTAACTTGTTCTTCTATTATTTTCCCTTTGTTTTGCCTTCCCCCTTCCCCCGTCTCTCTCCCATTCTTCCGTGGGATTTTGATCTTTCATTCTGTTTTCTAGGCATCCCSTCTGCTCCTCGTGACCTCAGCTATGAAATTGTTGGCTCCAACGTGCTGCTGACCTGGCGCCTCCCGAAGGACCTGGGTGGCCGCAAGGACGTTTTCTTCAATGTGATCTGCAAGGTGTGCCCAGCGGGGTCCTCGGGGCCGTGCGTGCGCTGTGGGGACAGTGTGCAGTTCGAGCCGCGCCAGGTGGGGCTCACYGAGAGCCGCGTGCAAGTCTCCAACCTCCTGGCCCGTGTGCACTACACCTTCGAGATCCAGGCCGTCAACTTGGTGACTGAACTGAGTTCAGAAGCTCCCCACTTTGCCACCATCAATGTTAGCACCAGCCAGTCAGGTGAGGAGACCCCTGCTCTCAAGTCCCAAAACTTCTCCTTGTTGTTTGATTTGCTTGTTTCGTTTGAATCCTGGAGWTTTGTCCTTTCACTTGTGTGTTGTGCCCTATTTTATCTTGCCTTGCTAGTTTCACTTTTGCCTTTCTCTTTCTTGCCTTATTCCAATGGGCTTTCCATTCTTCCCTCTTGGCAGAAAAACTCAGGTTTAGCAGCTGATGTGATTGTTGGGGAAGAAGCTGCCCTGGAGAAGATTCCAATGGGACATGTAGTGCTAAGCATGTTGTTTCATTGTGCAAGAGAGAGATGCTGTTAGGGTTTAACAAGGGTTTTGTGAGCATCAGCTTGCCAGAGCAGCTCTTAGCAAGCATTTCTTTATTTCCTCTTCATCTTCTCTATCCCCTTCTCCATTTCATCCTTATTTTCCTGTTAATAAGAAACATTTTTTTTTGCTCTTTACATGGTAGAAATGATATAAATATTAAAATGTGTTGTGCAGTTATATTCAAAGATGTCGTGATCCTTGTAACTAGATACTAAACCGTGGGGATGACTAAACTAAGATACTAATCGGTTGTGTGGGCAGTCAGAGGAGTTCTATTTCCTGTAAATATCATTTACAAGGACTGGAGCTGGAGAGAGACACATACATACAGGCACAGAGTTCTGCTAAATGTCAGCATTAAGAGACTGGGCATATGTTGTTCTTCATGAGCGTGTATAAGCTAATATGGAGAGGAATTATACACAGCTTGTTTAAGAGGATATAATGAGGAGTAATGTGATGAAGAGGAGAAAGAGGGGGAACATTTTGAACTGAGTGACAGAAAATGTCTGCAAACATTTAGAGTTGTGTAAATGTTAAACTGAAACAAATCCCGTATGATATTCCAGAGTGTAATGTGGAAAGCCCTGCAAAACAAGGGTTTGGTAAAGCTCCAGAGAAGCTCTGTGGAACCAGATGTGGCATCATGGTCTTGGTTAAATCACATCTTATCATTTCTGCTCCTATTAYATGGAAAGAAAGGGAATATGTATGTACCCCCGGCTAATTTTCTGTTGTTAGCACATGCCAGGGGGTTGATCTGCTTGTTCCCTTTGAAATGTTACCTGAGAGACACAGAGCAGCAGAGCATCTACAGGATCCCTGGTTCCCTTAAGAGGCTGGCTGCAAGTGGGTGATCAGTTTTTGTTTACAGTAAAATGGAGCTGGGTAATTTTTATGGTAATTCCAGGTGGTCCCTTTGGCTTCTCCTGGAGAAAGGTGAGTGTTCTATTAACATCCTACAGAATTCTCTTTCTTCATGCTTCTCATCTCAACTTTATCTATATCAGAGATAACTTAATTGAGAGCTGCTTCCTCCTCCTTCCCAGAATCAACAAATCTACCCTCTTTTGCTGTTTCTGTTTGATTTTTCTGACCACYCTTGCTCTTCCAGGTTTCTCTTGGTGTCTCTGGGTGTCCTGAGTATGTTGGGTGCCACTGTCTAAAGTGCCTCTCCTGTGCAGTAAAGGAGTTTCAGGGGAGACCAACTTTTCAAACACCAGTGGCTTCTTTTTGTGTTTGATTGCAGTTTTTCTTTCCTTGCTTTTCCTTGGGATTGCTAGGAGTAAGCTTGAGATGAGCTGCCCTTGATTTGTACTGACAGCTCACACTAACAAGGCCGTGCTTCCTCCATCACGTGGCCTGTCTCATCCACACCCCCTCCTTTTGATCCCTTCAGCAGCTTTTCATTTTAGCATTGCTTGTTGATCTGTTGTTTCAACAATTATTATTATAATTTCTGTTATTATGTAAGCAGAGATCGAAATTTCATGATTTTGCATGCTGAGAGAGACAAAGAGGGTACAGGAAAGCATGGAGGGTACCAAAAAAAAAAAGCAAACTGGAGAAAAAGGCACTTTCAGAATAAAGGGCTGTAGCAAAATTTTTCTCTCAATCAGTTAAAGATGACCAAAAGAAGACCCTCCAGTCCTGGCAGTTTCTGAAGATTCTTCTTATTCCTACATCAGTCAGAGTTCTCCCTCTTCTTCCAATTGCTGGTCAAAAAAGTATTCTTGCCCCTTCATTAGAGGTATCTTGGAAATATTCTGTGTGGAAACAGTCCTATTTTTTCTTTTTCCCATGATACACTCTACATCCTTGTCTCCAAAACACTGTTCCTCTAAGAGTTTGCTAACCCCTCACAGTCTTTTGGCCCTTCTTCAGAGCATGACAGGATCCTTTGGTTGCACAATCACATTTTTTTGTGGCAGACTGATTATGATGTTCCTACTCTTCAATGACCATGTGCCTGAAATCAGAATAAGAAAGGCTGACACTGGAAAATGTTCTTTACTCTAATAAGACTTAACCTGAAGGATGAGACCTGTTTGGGTAGCAACAATAAAACATGTTTGGATAGTAATAGTGTGAAATGCAAATATGATATGCTAATCACCAGAAGAGCTGTACAGGGATGAGACAAGAGAAGAGAACTGCATTCAGCTCAGGTTTGAAGTGCTGAGARTGAATACCCAAAGAAGTATCAGGATGTATGCAGAGATGCTGGAAAGCTGTTCCAGATAGCAGGAACCACATGATGACAGGCAATTATGTAATTCTAATGAAGTTACACTTCTTCACAGGTGCCAACCTGACACACAAAAATGCAAAGAACTTGAACTCCTACCATATTATTWAAAAAAAAAAAWGACTAAAATTTTATTCATTTTTGTAACATGCTCAAGTGTACTTATCAGGGTAATCAAGTGTCTCTGCTCATGTTTCAGGACAGAAGTCAGATTTTCATTTAAGGGACTGTGAAGAAACTCTCTCTGCACAGCTGTAACTACCTGTAACTACCATTTTTTCCCCAGCAACTTTCACTGAAGCATGCAGTAATGTCTGTTGTCAGAGACATGCAACTGAACTTATTCGTTCAGGCAGTTGCTACATTCCTAGAAAGAAGAGGAAAAGAGAAAGGCAGCAGAGATTTGAATGTTGGAGCAAATCAATGCAGACGTCTAAAAGCAAGAATATTGGCATTTTTTTAACTGAATCCAGGTGTTCTGAGAGCTAATGTGAGGATAAAGGTTATTTGACCAGGCTGCCTTGTACCTGTGAAAATGTATGTATCAGCTTTCTGCATCAGTGGGAATCAGAGCGGTGGGACCTGGCGATACCAAAAGTCTGTAGCACTGCAGAAATGAATGCTAGACAGTCTGAAGGCTTGTGTAAGAGTCTGAATGGGGACAAGGACAGTTTTGGGTAGTGCCAGGAAGTTTAAGAGGACCTGACAGAAGATTTTCACATGAAATGGTATGAGAAGAGGAAAGGAATTAAATGTCAAGTATGATTATGAGATTATGAAGGGAAATGATGAAGATGTTTGCTTTTCCAAAGAGACACAAGGGTATAGTAGACTTAGCTGGCAAAAGCAGGGACAAAGGCAAGGCATTTTCTTGTTGAAAACAAGAAAGAAATAACAAGAGAGATGTCAAAAGCTACATACTATTGCTTTTTGCCAGGCTAAAGCCAGCAGGTACAGCAAGAGGAATGTGAATTCCTCTGAATGTGTGTCCTCTGAACGAATTACATTGTTTTTCAAAGCAGTAAGCTGTTTGCTTATTTATGATCTAATTGCCAGCCCTGAGCACTCACCAAAGTTCCCTAAAAATTCATCTTTTTTGTTTTCTGTTCACGTAGGAGCAACAAAAATAGTCTTTTAAGTTTTCATTTTTCCYTTAGTGACATTAATGACATTTGTCAGCTTAGCCATCTTTAATGGATTTGCCCAGCTATGACTGGGAATTAAAAACAATTTCTATGGTCACTCCACAAAAAATAACTATTCTAGTTTCTCTTTGCAGAGAACAAATGTGCTTGTTTTCACAATTCAGATTTCTGTTTAAATGAAGACAGAAACCTTTTGAGCAAGTATAAATAGAAAGTACAAAGCAAAGCATGGCACCTTATGTCTTAAAGGCTGTTTTCCTCTTTATTAAGCATGACTGGAATGCATACACAAAAACTAGTAATAATTGCGGTTAGGGAAGTTAAAATAACTAATTTGCCCTTTTAAAGCATTCTTCATCTACAGGGAGTAAAAGTGCAAAGTTATGACAGAAGACAATCCAAGATACTTTTTAAGGATTTTTGGATATTTAGAGAAAGGGCCAGAACAAATTGGAAATGTGTGGAAAAATGTAGCACATTTTTAAAATAAAGCCAAGATGATAAACACATCAAGAAGGGAATTTCCATGCTGCATTCAAACTGACCTTCTTTGAAGATGATATTTGGGAAGCTGTGTGGAACAAAGCTAGGGTCTTCATGTCATTTGCTTGGAATATGAAGAAAATAGGATATGTGAAGAGGTARTGAAAGTGAAATAAGAATGTGGGAGTGGTAGATTTGGGGCTACTCTTAKAGAATATAGTGGCATGTTAGAGAACATTAGAGGCCTAGCTGAGGTTGATTAAACTGTGTAATTTCAGAAGATGATGGGGTGAAATGGAAGGGGAAGAAAGCACACAAATTGCTGGATAGAACACACAGGCCTTGGCAGGGTTTAGTTTAAATCCCAGCTGAGTGATGACCCATGGGCCAATTGTCTGAACTCCTTTTGTACTCCATGGGTGAGTGTCTCCTGACAACCAGAGAGTGGCTAAGCTTGGAAGAGACCTCTGGAAAGCATTCTCCAACCCTTCTGCTCACCAAGATCACCTCAGGCATATTGCCCATGATCACTTCTGAATATCACCAAGGCTGGAGGCTCTGCAGCCCCTTTGGATGAGGTGAGGCTTAGCAGCCTGCATGCCCCTTGATCCTCTTTCTTTCGCTTATTGAACAGAGGAGTGACATTTGTTTTCCACTGGTCTGCRGGCACCTCTCACAGTCGCCACGATGATTCAAAGATTATCAAAATCGCACGAGCCAGCTCCCTGATGCATCCCATCAGSACCCATGGAATTATGTGGTTTGCCTAAATATTCAGTCACCTGATGCCTGCAGAATTCCCCAGGGTCTGCAGGACCTGGTGTTCCTAAAGGCCGGTCTTCCTGGTAAAGACTGATGTGAAGAAGGTTCTGTGTCACCAGGACCCCTGTGCCATCCAGCAGTCAGCCCACATTTTCCCTCCTCCTTGTGGCCCTTCTGTTCTTAGTGAAGCCCTTCTTACTTTTGATATGCAGGGCCAGCTGTGATAGGCTCTGGCTTTCCTAGCCATGTGTCTACATGTTTGGACAATGCCTCTGTGTTCCTCTCAGATTACCTGTCCATGCTTCCACCTTCCATAAACTTCCATTTTGTGCCTGAGTTTAGCTAGCAGCTCCTTGTTCGAACATGCAGGCCTTTTGGCATTTTGTGCCTGGATTCCTGCTTGTTGGGRTGGACTGCTTTTGCATCTGGAGCAGGTAAGCTTTGCACATGAACTAGCTTTTTTGAGTCACTCTTCCCTCCAGAAGTCCATGAGACGTCTCCAGGCAGAACCACAAAGGGGTCATGTTGGCTCTCCTGAAGTATTGTCATGGAATAAAATATGGGTTGAATGTCACATGGCAAGGATGTTCATGGTCTGCTGAGAATGGCACTCGGCTGTGCTCTGCACAAGTGGGGATTGCTGTGTATTTTTACATGAGTCTGCACTTGCTTCACATTCCTTCCTCACCTAGTCTGTTGATTGAGATAGATTTTTAGTCTTGCAGGCATGTGTCTGCTGCCAGGAAAAAATTTGTCCTGCAATGTAGAAGAGTTGCAACTGACAACCCACACAATACAGAATCTGGGCATTCTGTTGTTTGGACTGTTCGGCAGCTTTAACTAGGTCTATAGGGGCAAGAATTTTCCATATATTTGCTGTTATTTAAATTGTATACAGAGAGCACTGCTTTTTCGATCTTAGTTAGAGGTCTGATCTCTTAGCATGTTTTTTTGCTCGCAGTAAATTAGAATAGGATAGGATAGAATAGAATAGAATAGAATAGAATAGAATAGAATAGAATAGAATAGAATAGAATAGAATAGAATAGAATAGAATAGAATAGAACAATTGGAAATGAACCTACAATGATCATCTAGTCCAACTTCCCA
The DNA here is from genome assembly GCF_030028575.1 of Malurus melanocephalus. NCBI lineage: Eukaryota > Metazoa > Chordata > Aves > Passeriformes > Maluridae > Malurus > Malurus melanocephalus. The sequence goes on along the minus strand of NW_026623321.1, from coordinate 2,300,203 downwards.
GACTGAATTGAGTCAGGCCCTTGATTTCAGCTGCCATTAGACAGGGATCTGACATGTCTATGTCTATAAACTCCATGCAAAAAGAAAAGAGGGAATAAAACCTACAGATTGTTATAGAACTGGACACATTTGAGTATACAAAACACAGCTTTGAAAGCAAAGTTCTGTTATAATAATTTTTGATAGCTGGCATGCAAACTAGGGAAAATACTCATCTARCATTTCTATTGAAGCAGAGATATGGTTCTTTAAATGTATATAGATGTAAAATCTTGAACTTTATATTTCCTAATGTATTAAGGCTGAGAGAATAACCTTGTAATACACCTCTGACAGAAATATGTACTTAACTCCACCAAGAATTATGTTCACATTAAACATCACCTTAGTATTAGTGATGTGATTCACATCACGTCAGTGTGAAATTTTTCAAAGGAGAAATCTTGATACCTTTTAATTGAAGTGATGGAAGAGCTCCCTGGCCAGTGTTTCATAATTTTTTTAGGTCCTTAAAAGAAAGACAATCATGTATCAAAATCTAAACGCTGTCTCAGAGAGGCAGATTAAAGACAACCTGCCCTGCAGTGATTCATAGCTGGTTTTATTTCTGAGAGTTTTTAATGGCTTTTGCCCTAAGTAGTGTCTGCTTATTAGGTACAAATCACTGAAATTACTATTTTTTAATACAACAGACTGCATTATCCTGGTTGCCCCCACCACCACTATCTGATTACCCTGAGTGATGGACTGGATAATAGGAACATTCTAGGATATGTCTGGATAATAGGAACATTCTAGAATGCTGTTGGCACATTGTTGAGATACACTTGAGTGAGGTTTTTGTCATTGCTTTGTTTGATTAATTCTTTCAGGCAGGGGAAAAAAATGGGGATTGGGAAGAAGTGAGAAGCAAGAGACAGATAACTGTTGAAGGTGGAAAGGAGAGGAATTGAGGGAAGATTTAACTCTGATCATTCTGCAGAATCTTAGTCCAGAACTAGAAGAAAGTCAGCTGTTTTCTGGTCATGTGGCTGTCTGTTTAGGTTTGCACCTCTGTGTGTTTGCTTTATGTCTTAGCCAAAGGGAATTAAACTTTTTGTAACATTAAATGTAGCAGAATCTGTCTTGATCAAGTGTTCAYTGACCAGTTACCTCCTGACATTTAAATACAGAGTTACTCATTTGCATCTTAAATGTTCCATATGGTCTTGGTTAATGGTTGCTCTCTTTCATTTGTCACAACATTCTCACTGGCAGGTGAAGTAGTCATTTAGTCCTGTTTGAAGGACAAGCAATGGTAATAAATAAAAGGAGTAAAGAGGAGAGAAAGCATTTTATTGCTTAGACTCCTACATTTTTGTTTCATTTACATTTTTAAATTAGTTCCCACTTGCCTGAGCTGTTTGAAGCCCATCTGAAATATGTTTTTCAGAATAATTTTATCTTGTTATTAAAAGAAATCCTTTTATCTTTTGCACAATTAATGAGGGAAGAAGATGCTATTCTGCAGGTTTTGATCATTTGCCAAATGTCTCTGCTTCATTCCTCACATCAAGGAAGTTTATGTCTGTTTTGTAAAACCAGTGGGGTTTGGTGGCAGCTTCTCATTGGCATGCTTTTACTGGAAAATTTAAATGTTGCTGAAAATGTTGCATGCGTTAGGAAAATGAGGATTCCCTAGCTGCTTACCTGTAAGTTTCTTGGCAACATGACATTTTGTTTGCAAAGAGAACGCAAAACTTGAGAAGAGCTTTGTGGCAGGCTGAAAAATCCTCCTAAAATTATCCTGAATTTTTTTCTTGGAAATCTCTTCCTAAGATAAACCTCATACTCTCTTAACTTCTGCATGAACCTGGAGAGTTTGCATGAATGTGCACATGGTTCTGGTAGAAGTGGATTTCCATTCTCCAGAAAGCTTCACGTGCAAGGCCTCCATTGCTCTGGTAGCCCATACTTGATTTTTTCCCCCTCAGGAAAAGAATTATAGTCTGGGGGAGAAGCAGAAAAGAAGTAACATGATCTGCTTTTGTTCTGACCACTGTCCCGTTCTTTGTCCAAGCATGATCTTAAGACAAAGCAGTGGCATGGACGACCTTCTCAGCTTGCATGTAAAAATTGCCCATTTGAAGATCAGAATTATATTCCAGCTACAATATAGACCATTTCTTAACTCCTGTGCATAATCAGTTGGATGTGAGTTTCTTCATTTTCTTTTTGTCTGAGTTGTCAATGACTGTGACTGCCAGCAGAGTAGTTGTGCCTGGATTTCTTCTGGTGATTTTACGAAGAATTTCATCATGCAAATTAAGGAAAATTAAAGGAAAAGCTGACCTAACTTTTTAACTCATCATAATGAATATTCCTTTATAGTTCATTTTTAAGCTTATCTCTTTGCGATCTCTCCTTTTTGTCGTTTATTCCAGTCCCATCTGCTGTCCCCATGATGCATCAGGTGAGTCGCACTACCAACAGCATCACACTGTCGTGGCCTCAGCCGGACCAGCCCAATGGGATCATCCTGGATTACCAGCTSCGCTACTTTGACAAGGTGAGCAAAAAGTGATTCTGTGCACTTTCGGTCTGATTCTGTGCACTTTCTGTTGGGAGATGTACCCCTGCATCTGGATGGACAAGGTGGAGCAAAATGCTTCAGTTATGAGGAAAGAACAAATTTTAGTAACACCAGGAGTTTGTGATGTACATGTCATCTGACATCAGCCCATCTGCATTTCGCAGCTTGGAAACACCTAGGGACAATGCAAATTTTTAAAAAGAGAAGACACTTGTTTAATATTAAGAAGCTGTGGCTTACAATAAGTTTAGCATCAGCTGACACAGGTAACAGCTGAAGGAGCTGAAATTTCTAAATACATTTATTGTATTGGACTCACTGCCAGTCTGTCGTGTGTGTGTGAGGAGAAGTCTCATGCCCCTTTTATGCCTGGACAGACATCTCTAAGAAATTTCATGAGGAGGAATTCACTGAGTRGCAAATATCTCTTTGTGAGCTGGAATTATAGCATGAAGTTGTCCTCCATTCCCATGTCTTGTGACTCGTAATCCATGTGACTTGAGGGGCAAGAGATGTGTGGGGCTGTTCAAACTCCCATTCCATGTTACTGGTCTTTCACATAAATATTTCTGCAGGATTTTGCAGGGCTACTGTTTTTTAGAGGTAAAAGGGACTGCTATTTGTGATAACATGTCTAGCAGCTGCCTGGATGCAGCATTACATGTGTTCTTGCTCTGAATTCTCCTAGGAGAGTACATGCATACGGATTTTGTAGAAAGTGAACCACAGGATAAAGTAATTTTGTCTCTCACTCTTGTTTAGATTGAGTCTTTAGCAGGGCTCTGTGGGAAGCCCAGGCCTCAGGGAATGAAAAGCAGTGAGGAATGAGTAGTGTGCAAGGAATTGAGGTCTGGAATAGCAGCTGTTGTTGGGAGGCTCTAAAAGAGGTTCAAGGAATATTGGGTTGACATGGAAACTATCATGCCTTGATGAGCAGAGCGAGCAGTGTAGGCAGAAGTTTCACATTCCATTTTGGTCATTGACATTCACAGGCAGAAGATGAGGATAATTCCCTGACCTTAACTAGTGAGACCAACATGGCCACCATATCCAGCCTGAGCCCAGGCAAGATCTACGCTTTCCAAGTGCGCGCCAGGACAGCCGTCGGCTATGGCCCTTACAGCGGGAAGATGTATTTCCAGACCTTAACAGGAGGTAAGTGCTGCCATTTCGTACCAAGCTCTGCACACAATCATCTTTCACTTGTGGTGTCCCTGATTGTATTGGCTTATCTTCTCAAGGACTGCTGCTTGATGCTCCTACTCAGCTTGTATTTCTGTGTATAATAACTTGCACATGCAGATTTGATTACTCAGAGGAGCTTCATGCTGTTCGAGGGCATTGTTTATGCTCCTGCCACACTCGCCAACCCTGCTCCTTGTTGCCAATGTGCCTCTGACCAGGTGCAGAATGTGCCAGTAAAAATCTCCTTAGGGGGATATTGCAGTGCACAGCACTATACCCTGCTGTAGTTTGGTGCCCAGCTGTCACAAAACTTCTTGCAGCTGGAAGCTCTGTGAATGTCTCAAAGACAGGTGGGACATGGGACACAAAGGTGGATGGGACACAGAGATATGTGCAGAAGCTTGCCTTGAGGCAGGATCACCATCCTGTTGGTATGGATCAAAGGTACTCAAGTATGTCACCAGCAAGCTAAATTAATAGGGGATGATGGGATTGCAGCCCATGTTTAGAGCTAAACTATACTTAAGTGGCTTGGCCTGTGTCAGTGGAACAGGGGAAGAAAAAGTGGATTCAGAGGAAGCACTGGCTTTTCAGATATAGGAAGGAAAGCATGAAGAAACAGGGGTTGGGGAGCCAAGGGCTGGTAGGAGTGGAATTAGGGGTGAGATGAGAAGAAGGGAAACTCTTCACAGTTTCTGCCTCTGTATTTGTGTGTCTGTGTGTCTTCCTTCCAGGGGAGCGCTCGGAGATGGCGCAGGACCGACTGCCACTGATCGTGGGCTCAGCACTCGGGGGTCTGGCCTTTTTGGTAATTGCTGCCATTGCCATCCTTGCCATCATCTTCAAGAGGTGAATTCCTTGACCTGCTCATGTGCACTTCAGACAGTGGAACTTTCTAACCCCCGCAACATAACCCCGTCCCAAGGGAAACTGCCTGATCTGCATTTATCCAGATGTCCTTGAAATGCCACTCTCTTAATTAAGAAAAGATCCTGCCCCATTGCTCCTATCTGAGGAGCCTCTCCTTTGGTAAACCACTCATGTGCTTAGCTGATATTTGGCYAGTTAGCAATATGAGCACAAGGAAAGCATTTCAGAGCTGATATTCAAAGGTATTTAAATGCATCGCTGTAAAGAAGGAGCTGTAAATTGCATTTTAGGCAAGCAAGTGGAGAAGGAAACAATGTAGTGGAGAAGGACTGGAAGGATAAGTATATGCATTATCCAGTTATTTAGAAGGTGATAAATACCCTTTTACCCAGGGCCGAGAGACAAGGGCTCATTTGCCGAAGAATAAAATCTATACAACCCCAATGATTCTGTGGAACACTAGCTCATAAAATATAGGTTAAAGAAAGCAAATACCACTTTCCATTTTGGAATGAATAAAGGGCATGTAAGAGATTGTAGAGGTAATCTGTTACAGAAAAAAAAAAAAAAAGGACAAATTTAAAAGAGGGTAAAAGTAAGGGCTGCTATTTTTGTAGAGGTACAAAAGTAAACAATGGGGGTTTTGTTATTTGAAGAAAAGAAACAGTCATTACCTGCTCCTTGAATTTACTGAGGTTTGAACTTAATCCCCTAGATTGTCAGTAATGGATTTCTGTATCTTTGCCTTAATGTGCCTCTGCACAAGAGGGACTTTTTAGCTTTTTCTACTGACATAAAAAAATGTATAAACTACTTAACTTTAAAAAATGGCTTCTAGTTTTAATGATTTCTTTTTTGTTCTCTTCCACTTTCTACATTTGTTTTCTACTCTTGTGTAAATTCTCTTTTAATATTTTTTCTATCTGGAAAGAAAATAATTATCAAACATTGTTATATTTAAAATGTTGCCTCCTTTTGTAGCTTTGAACTGTTAAAAACACAATTTCTTGTTACAGCTGGAAATGTGATATTATGTGCACAACTCAATAAAGCATATATTTTTCTAAAAAAACAACCCAAACCCAGAATAAATTAATATTACCAGAACTGTGTTGGGGGAAGACATTAATGGCATCTATAAATATACATATGAGGAAATATCGTAAAAATTACATTCATTTATACTTAAAGAATTATGTGCAGTTAATAGACAGTTTTTCAGAAAAAGTGGAGATAAAAAATCTCTATTTTTAATTTGTCCTTGATAAGAAAAATAAGTTTGAAGATGCATAAAATGAGGAACACCAGATGAAATGAGTAGTTCTTTAAAAGGTTGAACATATGCAGAGTCAAATGCTATGACTTTAACTTGTTTTTATAAATTGTTGGTTCACATTTTTCAGGCAATATGCAATGTAAAATACCTATTTTTGCTAATTGTTTTGTTGGATTTTTATATGGAAGGCAATTAGTTTGTTAGATAACCTGTAAAAAAATTAATGTAGGCCTGATTTTCGGCTTCAGCCACAGAATTAGATATCTTAGGTATAGGCCCCCACTAAAGCCAATTTCTTTGCACAAGAGAAAAAATTTTGAAGGTAGAACTGTCTGTGGTTTTGAAAAAAGTCCTCTGAAAGCAGGACTTTCAGAAAAAAGTCTGACAAGTAAGAATAACACAGTTAGCTGTTAGAACGTCAGAATTACTTATGTTCATAAAGAAAAGTAACATAATATTTCATGATACTTTGTCTTCAAATGCTAATTGAATCAGCAGCTAAAAGGTCTCGTGCTGAAACAGCAAAACATATGAGTTGACACAAATCCATGCAGACAGCAGGGGTACTGCAGGATACTGTAGGGTTTGACTTACAATCTGGTCTAATTAATAGGATAATTGGAAACCAGCATGAATTGTACATTTTTTTTTWAAACTAAAAAAAGGAGACTGTTTGGAACAAAAGAAGTAGCTTGAAAATGGAAAATATATTTAGAGCAAACGAAGAATAGGATGAAACCTAAAATAATTAGAAATTAAATTTAAAATAATTAATTGTGTGGGAAATATATGCTTGAATCATACACATTTAGAAGGAGAGTAAAATCTGAGAAATGCCTGTGCTGAGAAGGATCTATGCTTACTGGAAGTTAGATGCATACATGCAATAAACATCACATAACAAAGACCATACCTGTTTTGATCTACACATGCAGAAATCACATCGCGGAACAYATTTCCATCTGTCTGGGTCTCTGTGGTTTGGTTTGGTTACCATACTTATGGAAAGAATGGCCAAAGTAAATGCTGTTAAACAAAGCCAGACGGAAAAATAATTGGGGAAAATCTATACATATTGAGCGTTAGAGTAAATGGCTCCTAGAATGTTTTTGAAGAACATGAAAGGCATCACAGGAGTTGGCTTAGATTATAATTGAAAAGAATAATTTGTTGTAATTACMTGAAATTTAAATGCAAATTTGGCCTGAATAGCAAGAAAACTTCCAAGGCAGTAATGTTAAACTGTAATTTTTTTTTTTTCAGGGTAGTGGTGGAGGCCCTATCGTTTGTCATTTCCAAAGTGGGGATGCAAACGGTGGTGTAAAAACTACCACAAAGAAAACAAGCATGCACTGGTTACCAGGAGATGGGCAGGATCTTAAAACCCATCTTCTACCCCTAATTTCAAGGATTCTTTGAGCCTTGCACTGAGAAGCCTGCCCCAGCATTGGATGAGAGACTCTTGTGTGTATTTTGACTTTCCTTTCCTTTGTGTCCTGCAGTAAAAGGCGAGAGACTCCATACACAGACCGCCTGCAGCAGTATATCGGTGCACGAGGTGAGTTGTGCTTGAGCAACAGATGGCAAGGCCCTGTCTCGTTTCAGGACTCATTAATACCTGTGTGTTTCAGGGTTTGATTCTGGCAATGTTTTGGGCTGTTTCCCCCMCTGCAGGGCTTGGAGTGAAGTATTACATTGATCCTTCAACCTATGAAGATCCCAATGAAGCCATTCGAGAATTTGCCAAGGAGATCGACGTGTCCCTCATCAAGATTGAGGAGGTCATTGGATCAGGTATTGTGAGACTGCAGATTTTAAAGTGTCTTSATGTTCACCTTGAGATCTGGCATGCTACTGCCTGAAATGGATCCATGGATCCATGGCACATCAAATGTCCCAGGATACCTAAATCTTAATTTTTACCAAAATTCATTTTAACCAACTAATCCTTAGATGCTGTCTCTAAACCAAGTTTAAAAYACCCTTTGAAGACTCAGAGCTCCTCATTTGAAACCTGAAGATGTGGTCTCCAACCTTCACCAAAAACTTTGCCTAAATCTAAACAGTTCTAGTAACCCCATTTCCAAGCAGCTCCTGGAGTTGCCCACAGTAAAATGCTTTAGTCCATCTGACTAAAATTCACTGCTGTGTCCCCTTACTTGATGTGTGTTTGTTCCCTCCCTGACAGGAGAGTTTGGAGAGGTGTGCTTTGGGCGCCTGAAGCACCCAGGGAAGCGGGAATACATGGTCGCTATTAAGACGTTGAAGTCAGGTTACACAGAGGACCAGCGGCGGGAGTTCCTGAGCGAGGCCAGCATCATGGGGCAGTTTGAGCATCCCAATGTCATCCACCTGGAGGGAGTGGTCACCAAGAGCCGACCGGTCATGATTGTCACAGAGTTCATGGAGAATGGATCGTTGGATTCCTTCCTCAGGGTACCACAGAGTCTCCCACAACCATTAACCTCTTCATCTTGCTGTGTGCCAGTCTCAGATCTGATAATTCTGCCCGTCCTTCCTCTTCATTCCTATCTCTCCAAGCCCTCAGTTGCCCTCTTGAGGTTCAGTAGAAATGATAGCAAATTACCACAGTAAGTGGTTTTGGGCCAACATAGTGAAAAGATTTCAAAGACTTAACAGTCATTTAAAATTCCTTCTGTGTTTTAGACTTCTCCAACTCCAATAATTAATGTAAACAGTACAAAATTGTTTATCTTTGTACACACCCTTTCAGTTGCTTATGTGCAGGTTCCAGATTTTTCCTTTCTAATAATGTTTTACAGACTTTATTTCACAAGTTATTTCCAAGTTTTAACRTTGTAATGAAGTAATGAAACTTGGAGCTATTTTTGGATTTAGTGTGTTTGAGTAATGAAACACAAATATGGACAATCTATGTAGTATAGCTGCTTCRCTTCTCTTTTTTTGCTGATTCATGTGCTAATTCAGCCAGAGATGCTTTGGCAGGTAAAATTTGAAGGGCACATGAACCSCTTGAGTAGAATTGCATAGAATCCAATGTAAAAATCTTACTAAAAGCATATTTGTATGCTCACATTCATTTAACCATTTTAGTAGTTAGCGAGATTAGGTGTAGGGTGCTAAGGGAGGATGTGGCCACAAGAGAGATTTGCTTTCAGGAAAAGATCACCAGTGTCTGATTTCATTTGAGATTCATTGCTTTAAGCCCACCCTCCTTTCTCATTTGCTGTCCCTGCACTTCAGATTTTGGCTGAAGTTAAGATGTATGTTCTCTGACTTCATAAACCCACCTTGTTACCTTGCTCTTTGATCGTGTCCCCTGTTGRCTTGGTGTTCTGTGGTCACAAGAGGCTGTTTCCCTGCTCCCTTGCAGCAGAAGGAAGGGCAGTTCAGTGTGCTGCAGCTGGTGGGAATGCTGCGGGGGATTGCAGCCGGYATGCGCTACCTGTCCGACATGAACTACGTGCATCGTGACCTGGCYGCTCGGAACATCCTGGTCAACAGCAACCTGGTGTGCAAGGTGTCAGACTTTGGGYTGTCCCGCTTCCTGGAGGATGATGCTTCAAATCCCACCTACACTGGAGGTCTGGTGAGTTACTGCTGTGGAGGGAGTCATTGCAGTGCTGACAGATAGAATTTTTTCTTGTGTTCCTCCTCTTTATTCCATCGTAAGACCATAGAGAACAGTGGAGTAGAGCCTTCTATCCTGTGGGATATTTGTTCCAAAGCAGTAAAAATTAAAAATAACTGAGTATCTGAGCCAGTYTGCCATGTGAAGTCTCAGTGCTGTTCTTTGTGGTGTGATGGTGAATAGGTCAAACCTCACAGCCTGATTTAGCTTTTATCTTCCCCCTTTCATTAGGCTTTGATAGGAAGCATAAAAGGCTGAAGGAGAGATTGAAATCCTGTACTACCACTTTTTGATGAAAGAGTTGGGTTTTTTCCTACAGAAAAGATAAATTGCCTACGTGTATTTATGGGCTTACAACCAATCATCAAATGAGTTTATTGACTATGAAGTTGTGACACCTGTCACACATGCTGCAAAAGGGGTGGGAGTGTAATAGGTGGGTTGAAAAAGAAGGGGATGAAGAATTCAGTCACTGAAAAGTAAAACAATTCTTAGATCTGTGCATTTTGAAGAACCAGCACCTGAATGATGCAGGTCATACCTGCAGTCAGACCTGCAGTCAGAGAGGTCAAGATGGAAAGAGAAACGAGTTAATGCCAGCAGTGCTAGGTCTGTCTGTCCTTAGTGCTGCAGTTTGGCATTATTTAAATGGCTTTTGATTTCCAAATGATTGTGACTCAGGAGGATTTTGCTATATGCCACTTTCAAATGCTGCAAAGTAAAGCTGTGAAAGTATAAAATCATGGGATTTGTCGCAGTGAGGAGGCATGATTCTCTCATTTATCCTTCTCAGTAAAGTACGGTGGAAACCTTGAACATAGTATGAATTGAAACCAGCAGTGTTTCCAAGACAGAATCAATGGGGCTGTCACCCCGTGCTCTGAGTTGTGTTATGCTGCTGACATCTGATTGGTTCAGTGATGTTCTTTTCACAAGCAGTCCTTATCTCACCACATTCTRGCTGCTTTCTCTCTGCTTCCCAGGGCTGCAAAATCCCCATCCGCTGGACCGCCCCTGAAGCCATCCAGTACCGCAAGTTCACCTCCTCCAGTGATGTCTGGAGCTATGGCATTGTCATGTGGGAGGTGATGTCCTACGGTGAGAGGCCTTACTGGGACATGTCCAATCAGGATGTAAGTTTTGGAATTGGTGAGGATGTATATCTGCCTCTCTGTCCTGTATCGATTTGAGCTGAAGAAAGCCACACACACTGAGTGATTGAAGCTCTTTGGTCTTTTGTTTTCCCAGCTGTGGTAAAGCTTTGTTCTTTTTCTGCTGTAGGTGATTAATGCCATTGACCAGGACTATCGCCTGCCACCACCCCCAGACTGCCCAACTGTTTTGCACCTGCTGATGCTTGACTGCTGGCAGAAGGAGCGGGTCCAGAGACCCAAATTTGAGCAAATAGTCAGTGCCCTGGATAAAATGATTCGCAAGCCATCAGCTCTCAAAGCCATTGGCACTGGGACCAGCAGGTGAGATGTGGATTTAATGCAAAATAAGAGGACTTGTCTCAGTAGGCATCATGAGGAAAAGAAAGCAATAAATCCGGCTAAATAGTTGGGGGTTTTTTTCTGACCCTCTCATTTGAGACTGGGAACAAACAGGAAGAGAAAAAAAAAGAGGAAGCATGTTGGAAGAACTGTATATACTGATTCAGTTAATGGAGAGTTGTGAGTGCTGAATGTGACAGGAGATAAATCTCAGTGAATTGCACTGAGGATGAATGAGAGATCATAGGGAATGAAGGGCAGGACACATCTGGGTGCAGCTGCATGAGATGTTCTGTGACCACACCATATTGTGTGACCRCAAGAGATGATGAAGGAAAGGAAGACCTTCGTTTATGGAGGGAAGGAAGTCTCTAGATAAGAATAATTAGAACTGCAGTTTGCATCCCATATTTTTCCAACTGCATTTTGCAGTCTGATGGAACAAGAGGCAGGAGGTCAGCAAAGGAGAAGTCTCTGGAGGGATAAATGGTGCCAAGGTTAGTTGGCTGCTGGGCTGATGACGAAATTACATCCTGCTGGCCTGGAGGGTTTTTCCCTGTGGTTATAAATCTTGTCTCTATGGAATGTACTTCACAGCTGGGGGAGGGGAAAAGTATCTAGTGATACCCAGTTTACTAAAGTTTACAGCTTTGGGACAGATTCAGATAGTGAGGAAAAGAGCAAGTGCCATATGTAAACAGTCATTTCTTTGGCATTTTACTGCAATTCTTTTATCTGATGGGTGTTGGAGCTGAAACAATGCACTCATTGTCTCACCGGTGACTGTCTGACCCAAAGAGAGCATCTAGGAGAGGGAGATCTAGACACAGAGGTAGAAAGGTAAATAATGTCTCTTTCAGAAACCTCCTCACTGCAGCTCCTGGGTAACAGATCTAGACCAAGAAAGTGTGGAAGCACCTTGGGCAACGAGAATGTGCCTGAGAGAGTATGGGCAATGGGAAGGGAGAATCAGTTCCTTGGGTTGGTTAATTGTTCTTGAGCAGAAAAAGAGACATGGGTAGCATAGAAATAGCACATGAAGGTGGATCTTTAGGAGTCAGGGCATGAAGAACCAATGTCATTGTTCTTCATTCTGTCCTCTTCAGAGGCTGCATTCTCTGCCTCTCATAATCCTTACTTTACCAGTGTGGTCAGTTGAAGTTGATAACTTGGGTTTTAGAATCTGCCTCTTTTGCAGACCGTCTCAGCCTCTCCTGAGCAACTGTCCTCCAGATTTCCCTTCCCTCAGCAATGCCCACGAGTGGTTGGATGCTATCAAGATGGGCCGCTACAAGGAGAATTTTGACCAGGCTGGGCTGGCTACATTCGATGTCATATCACGCATGACGCTCGAGTGAGTAGCAGGACAAAGAGCAACAGCACCAGACACTGAGTTTTCCATGCAGAAAGTGGAAGCAGTGTGAGGAATTGGCTATATGGAGAATATGTACACCTGAAAAAGGAGAGGGAAGCCAAAGCAAAGTAGCTACTGTTCCTTGCATATCACTAGGGCCTCTGGACACCATCCATGCCTTGATACAATTGTAATCTGTTTTTATGAGCACTGATACTGATCCAATGTGCATCCAAAAACTTATTGTCAGTGTTGCTGAGAGCCTGCTACATCAGAATGTTCATGACAGCGAGCACAGATGATAACAACCACTTTTAAGCAGATGTGTGGAACCAGCCGCACCATATACTGGATTGAAGTAAAATGTAGGAGAAAGGATCCAGGAAAAGGAACACTCTTGGAATCATGGAATGGTTTGGTTAGAAGGAGCCTTTAAAGATCATCTTGTCCAACACCCTTGCCATGAGCAGGGAYACCTTTCACTAGATGATGCTGCTCAGAGCACTGATCAACTTGACTATGAATGCCTACAGGGATGGGACATCCACAATTTCTCCTGGCAGCCTGTATCTGTGTCCCACCACCCTTCCTTATCTCCAGTCTAAATCTACCCCCTTTCTGTTTAAAATCACTCTCCCTGGTTCTGTCACTATAGGGCCTGGTAAAAAGTTGTTTTCCATCTTTCTGGTAAGCCCCCTTTATATATTGGAAAAGATCTTTTTGKAGCCTTCTCTTCTTCTGGCTAACAACTCCAACTGTTTCTTTCATAGGAGATCAGCCCTCTGATCCTTTTCATGGCCCACTTYTTCTGCTTCTTTTTGTACCTACCAAGTTCTGCCAACACCCCCTCCACCCACACACATTTGTTAAGCAAAAGCAGAAGCCTTGTCAGCTTTTCTCAGGCACGGACAGGCACACGCACATATCCATACACATTGATTTGCATCTCCAGCAAAATGGACTGAGACTTTTCAGAACAAGCAGTCCATTTTAACAACTTCCATGTCCTCTGTTCTTTTGCAGAGACATCCAGCGCATTGGCATCACCCTCGTTGGCCACCAGAAGAAGATTCTAAACAGCATCCAGCTGATGCGAGTCCATTTGAATCAACTTGAACCAGTTGAAGTGTGATGTTTACATCATCCTTATTCCTAGTCTCAAACTCTGGAAAGGTTCTGGGGGAGTTCAGAGGGATTTTCAATGTAAGGAAAAGACGTCAGTATACTACTTGAAGACTTAATGCACCCAGAAAGTGCACTCTACATGTCCTGTTCCATGAACAAAACAAAGCCTTGCTGTGATTTGGAAGCAGAGCTAAATGACTGGTGACAATTAAATGTGGCTGACGTCATACATTGGGAATGGGTTTGGGGTGGGAAGGTTATAATAACATGGGGCGGAGATGGAATAATGGCTTGGACAGATCACAAGCACCTGTTGCCTCTTGTGTGCCAACAAAAGGTATCTGACAACTTCACAAAGTCATCAACAGGCTTTATTTATGGCTGAGAGCCCAGCAAAGCTGCAAAGGCATAATAAAGGCAACAAAAAATTAGCATTTTTTTCAGAAGAATGCCATCGTGGTGTGAGAGATTATTCCTCAGATGGAGATGAGCATCAGGCTATCASTTGGCATGCCAGCTCAGTTCGGAACTGAAGTTCCAGCTAGTGCACAGTATGTGGTAAGCAAAAACAGATGTCACCTGGTAAAGAGGTTCAGAGTAAAGGGTTCCAAATTCAGTGCTATTTCGTGTGCAGTTCTGGGTCTGCTTCATGATGGGAATTACTAATCTGTTGTTCTGATGTGGGGAACAGTCCATCTCTGTTTATGGGACTGCCACAGAATGGATWAGTAACGAATCCTAGAATCCGTCCTGCAGGATCTGCAAATGGAGAGGGAAAYAAATAGGTTCTGGTTCTCACAAGCCCATTCTTGTGAGGAGAGGTTAAGCTCTGATACTCCGAGATCCTAAGTACGCAGAACCTGGGTTTCGTTCTCTTCTGAGCCCCATGCRGTGAAAAGACTAACAAAAAAATCATAAGCTCTTTGCTGTTGAAAAATAATTCCTCTTTTTCTCACCTTAGCCATTRGGCACAGTTGTTTGAATATTGTTTTTGAAGAAAATGCAGACCTGCAGGAGTCAACTCCAAACAGATAGTTTGAATGAGGGATGTGAAACTCTTCCATAAGTTTTTGTCAAGAATGATTCCATCCCCACAAGTCACTTCAGTCCTTAAAAAAGGGCTAAGAATGTTCTTGGGATCCCGTCAGACAGACTAGTACCTGCTTAAGGAAAGATCTGCTTCAAGATCTGTATCTCTCTGTCCCTATGAGCCTAAGCTTGAGAGGARAACTCATAAACTATGCACTTGTCTACCTCATCAACACATGGGAAGGGAAATAGAAATGGCCCCGGTGAGCAAGACCCCAATTATGATACTTCTTTGTGTCTAGAGAGGAAATAACCCCAACWGTTCTGGTCTGTGCTCATCTGCTGGCTCACTGTGAAACACACATGAACCTGGTGTATTTTTCCAGCTGTTAGAACATCGCAACTTCTTCAGATACTACTCCTGTATGGATTTAATGGTTCCTGCAGTCAACCCAGCAGCTGAAGACCAAAAAGAAGAGTCCAATAATATGATAGGAGGTGCTGCAGAATAGTTGCACTAAGTAGCCAATGCAGTTCAGGCTCTTTGTTACATCATAAGAGTAACATTATTGTTAATTCTTTTTAGTTGAAGAGGGAGAACAGCAGTGCTTTTTCTGAGATATAAAAAAGTCCATTCAAAAACAATAAAAGTATACATGAATAAAACATTCATGTATAAAGAGAGTGTGAAGATTAAAAAAAAAAAACCCAAATCACATCAGACTGGAGTCCAACCCTAGAAGATTTCAGTCTGTGCTTTTTAAGGGGTTTCTGGAAACYTGTAATACTCACACATCCAGTCACATGTATGCTGACTGACTGTCAGCTCCACCCACGGCATCTGAGACAGAACAAGTGTTGTCCTCTTCAGGAAGCATATTGAGCACAAGATGTTGAGGGGAATCTGTGGTCTCTAGCACCTTCCATATATATTCACCAGAGGACAACAGTGCATGTATGCATCCTCATATATGAGTGTATTCTAGAAGTTCTGTGTGCCATTTGGGGGAACAAGGCAGCCTTTCTTTTCCATGCCTTGAGTGGTCAGGATTAGTGGAGAGATTCGCAATCTAGATYAAATCCTGTGGCTTCTTCTCARCCTAGAAAGTTRCATGCAGAAAATACATTGTAGGAGRTGAAATGGGAGCCTTGTCTGAATCCTGTTCTAGTACAATGAGACTTAGAACTGCACAAGGGACAGGCTTGGCATCACATTTGTATGGGAATGGATAGCTCTATTCRTTAAGAAGTCTCTCCATTCTCTTTATTCCCAGTTTTCTATTACCTGTTTTCAGGTGCTTGTTTTCTTACATGGTTTGGGATGCAAAGGTTCTCAAGTTGCAGTGCAGTTTGTGTTATTTGCCATCATGTTACTCCTTAACTCTGCAAGCATGGAGGGAGGGCAGTTGTGGCAAAAGCATTAGAAATACCCTGATCTTAGGTTTCTCAGTCATCTGAAACCAGAAATTTTACATTCTATTTCCCAGTCATCTGGGATATCCTGCAGTATATGAGCACCCTCAACAGGTAGGAATGAGATTGAAAAGAGAAATGAGTGGGCTCACCTAGGCACSTGATACTGCTCTTCACCAGAAGAGTGAGAAACAATGCCCAAAAAGTCTTAGCTGTATTCTTTGCCAGAGAAGCAATGGTAGACAAGAAGTTATTGCCTACCTTTACTCCATATGATTTCTATAATGGGCAGTATATAAGAGTAATGAATAAATCAAATGCACAGGGATCAGTGCCCCCTTCTTGAGGGCATTAGGCATTTGTATGAAAGCTCAGAAGAGTCATACCTATAACTAGAAAGAAGATATTTCAAAGAATAATGTCCTTTCTGCTTRAACACCAAATTTCACTGTCTGGAAATAGGAAGAAACTTCACCTTAAGGCAAGCTGTTTTGTAATTATTCCTGATGAGGTTCCTTGAACCTGTCTTTTTGGTGTCTGTTGCTGGACAACCTCCCAGACAGATAATTGGATCTGCACCAGGATGTCAGTTAATGTACTGTGCTGCCAGAGAACACATCGGGCGAGCAAGTTCCCACCTATGCTGCTTTGGCAGCCAAGTGAAATTCTCAGCCAGGAGCTACGTGCCTGTGTGCTCCTGCCTCACTAAGCCATGGCATGTTTCTGTCAGAAGCAGGTCCTGCTCACCAGAGTGTTCAAAGACAGCA
The DNA here is from genome assembly GCF_030028575.1 of Malurus melanocephalus. NCBI lineage: Eukaryota > Metazoa > Chordata > Aves > Passeriformes > Maluridae > Malurus > Malurus melanocephalus. The sequence continues at coordinate 2,283,506 of NW_026623321.1, read as the reverse complement.
CAGAAGCAAAGATTTTTCTTCCGTCCCTAAAATGATTTTAAGGAAAGCTCAATGACAGTGTGACTTACAAAGTGATTTCTGTGCACCCAAGTATGCATTAATTCATGTGCAGGTGAAATGGCTGAAGTGCCTGGTTTCTTGTTTGTTTGTTTGTTTGTTTGTTTAAAATTGAAGGATGTAATCTTAGTGCATGCTTCAACAACACTGCATTAGGGCTAATTGAGGGAGCACAAACTGCTTAGTGGAGAGAAATGCTGGAAGAGGCTCCTTGTTTAGCACAAATATATTCATCACCTAGGGCTATCTTGAATGAAAGAAGCTGCTGCAGCTAGTCCCAGACAATTCATGCATTATGAAGCTGAATGAAACSTGTGGGTGTGGTGGGAAATGATGAACACCACCAAGGAACTCAMCTTTAATAAACAAACAAGGGTAGAGCTGTCCCTACGACTGGATCTTCCTCGGTCAGGATTCCAGCCAGCAAGTCCACCTGAGGGCTGCTCCAAGTGAAGATAACCAGCTTGGATCCTTCCTGCCTTTGAAAAGATTTTTCAGCAGTCAGCGACACAATTCTTACACACAGAGAGGCAGCTAGGCAGTAGATTGAGGTTTAGGACAAAAGTCCTAAAAGATTATTTCTCTTTCCTGAAACCGGGTAATTTAGAATCTTTGRCTATCATTAAAATACAGCATGGAAGAGGAAACTTCTTACTCTACCAAAGAGCCAGTCTAATCCTTCACTTTTCAAATCAATGTGGAGAAAATGGCGCCTCTCAGAATTTACATTTTGTTGTGGCATTCAAGGTCATCGTGCTCTGTGTGAAGCTGTTCCACTTGAGTGTTGCTGAAAGTGCTGCTCTGAGCTAATGAAAAGCCTCCGAGTCGTCTGGTTCCTTGTGGAGCTGTAACTGGGACCTGCTCAAAGAGGAATCGCTCCCCCTGGTGTGCTGAAATACAGAACTGAAGTGTCCTACTGTGCTGAAATGCAGAGTTGCCCTCAAAAAGCCTTGGAGCTTGSCTGTTTCGTTTCTCTTTCCCGAGTGAAGAGAAAACTCTCTTCCTGAAATATTCGCAGTTGAAACRTAGGGATTCATGAAAACATTGAGATTTCCTTCTGGTTTCTGCCATTATCTCTGTTCCTTGAACAGAGTAATGTGGTATTTTTGTCAACTGCTCCAAGAGCAAATCATGAGTGCTGTGTCTTGGCATCTGTGCCTCAAATAGCGGATAGTTTGGCCTTTTATTTATGTATCTTATACAAGACCAAGTGTGYTTTGCTGACAGTGATAAAGCTGTTTGCTTCTGAAAACTAATTCATTAAATTCAGGCCTTACTAAGTAAGATTGGATTTTTTACAGTTTACAGTGATGTTAGAAACTATACAGGCTGCTGTCTAAAACTAGAATTGGAATTGCATCTAAGCAACTCTCATTGTATTTTGCCAAACCTACTACTGCCCATGCATTTGGACAGCTGGAACAGATTGATCATTTATAAACAATTCTGTTGCTGAGAACAAACTCTTGCCCTCTTTGAACCCTTCTAACTCTGCAAGTGAACAGGAGATTAAAAATAAGAAAATCAGGTTTATTCAGAGAAGTCAGCTTGTTGTACAGATATGAATGACAAAGCACTTTCTGCAATAAGCTATTTAAAAATAGATCTATTCATGTTGCTCTGTTACAAAAGACAGTAATTGCAATGTACCTTACTGCCTCTAATATTAAGGTAGAAGAAGGAACATTGATCTTTACCCTCCAGGACAGTACACTTCACCTCTTGACCCACTGTTGAGTTTAATTTACATTTTACTGAAGAATTTTTGTTAGAAAAGCATCTTATCTTGATTAATTCAGGAATAGTGAATCTCCAAGATACCTTGGACTGTTTTTTTTYCCCATGACTGTGATAATTTTTCATTGCTGTTTGCCTGGCACTTTTTGTACAYTACCCAGTTTGGATAAAGAGCTGTTTGTAATCTGATACTTCTGCATTTTCCACCATAATTAGGTCACATATTCACTTCTTTATGCCCTAAAAAATGAAATATTCAAATGTCTCCCTGTCACACATCTTGTTTGGTCCTCCCATCATTGTTATGGTTCTCTTCCTCATTGCATTTTTGGCCTTCCTTTCAAAGATGAGAATATGAAGAACAGACAAAAGCAGTCTCACTGATATTCTACATGGACAGGAAACCRGTCTCTCACACTGACTGTTCGCTGCTTATTCACCCACAGATCACAGTAAGCCTTTCACAATTGAGTTCTTTGACTCAATCAGGACACTCTGATCCTTCTGACGTAAATGTTTTTTTAGGAAACCCATTTTATGTAGATAGAAAGTGCACTCTTTTTTTTTCCCAGCTGTCAAGCACTGCTCTTAGAGGAGAGTTTTCAAAAAATGGATCTTCATATTGACATTTTACAATGCTAAGCAGTTTTTAATCAGTATTTTCAATCTAATAGGCCATAAAATGATCCATAAGTGAAGTTTGGACTACATAAGAATTTTGTGGAAGCTTTGTTGTCCGAATCTCAAAGTAAGTATTCACAGGAATTGCCCGAATTAAGGAAAATATGTCCGCCACTTCCTCCCTAGACACAGTTTTCCCTTGCTTGTTCAGGGCCTTGTCAGAAGAATCTAGCATCTAGTTGTTCCTGGGTTTTCAGCTCTCCTTAAATACAATGAATGAACCTGTGACTTCCATTTTATGAAAATCCAAGGACAGARGAGTTACAAATTCTGGGTTATACTGCTATAACAATTCTTTAATTGCATCTAGGAATTTACAAATATAAAACATCTAAAAATGAAAGTGATCCACAACTTGTGTGTCCCTAATGGCCATGTCAAAGATAGACCTTACCACCTGCCAAATGCTGGTTCATGGCTATTGCTTTGTATTTTATCTATTTTTTCCTCCTTCTTTGAGAGAGTGCCCATCAGGTCCCTKAAAAGGTACAGCCAGGGCAAAGCCAGACGAGGTAAACTCTTAAGTCTCGTATGTATGATCTGATGGGTAAGCACAGCAGCAGTATTCTAGGATCTAAAATAAYTCAGTCAAGATATTCTCAAACTATATCCCCTCACTGAAATAGATCAGCTAGAGCAACTATGGATCACAGGCTCRGGTATTTAGATGTTCGAGTGTTTTCGTGGGTCTGGATGGCCGTGCTGTAAAATTATCCTGGAATTTTTGTTACATAACTCTGACTGTGCTCTGGGGTTGTGCAGGGCTGTGATGTGTGTGTTCCATCACAGCAACTCRACTGTTTCCATACATCACTTGGGATCTGTGATCCCATTCACATGGGAATGCACCATGTGAATTATCGGGTCTTTTAATCTGATGACAAAAATAAAATAAATGATRTGCACCCCTTTCAGTCCTTTCTTCAAATTGATCCATCATAGTCACAATCTCACAATACTGAACTACTCTTATTTCTTAAGTAATTGTATTCATAGTGTTCTAGTCATCAATTTCCTCTTCTTTTTCATTTTTTTGGCATACCAGGTCAGAGAAAGGACCCATTCTTGGATCTTCTCTGTCTTCTTTAATCATCTGCTTAGATGGTGGCATAGGTAAAAAGAAGTATAGATTTATCCCTAATCCATTAATGTAAACTGGAGAACTGATTTCATTTTCTTCAAGTTTGTAGTTTACCAGTGCCTAAGATGGAATATTTTTCACCATGAGGTGGAAAAGTASCATTCAAATGAACCCGAAGGAGGATTCAGTGTCAAAAAACGTCTCCACTTACACACCACCGCTTCATTTGAAATTCCCACAACATTCCAAAATTATTTGCTGAAGGCAAAAACAGTGGAGGAACCTAGGGGGTTTGCCTCAAAAAGAGAGAAAATTATTTTGATAAGAATCAACTCATAGCTGAGTAAAGACAGAGCAAATGMAAGATTTAAATTCTTCAGAGGAAAATGTGAAGGGAGTTAGAACTTACAGACTAAGCAGAGAGAACATAAGACACAAACAAGTGAATCCACAAAGAATTCTAAAAGTAAGAAACTGCTTTGGACTTAGAGCCTCAAAATGACTGAAAATGCAGCAAATCTAGATATCACATCTCTAAGCAACCTACTCCTGTGCTTTATCACCCTCCCAGTAAAATGTGTTTCTTCATGTTCAGATGGAACATTCTGTGTTTTAGTTTGTGCTGGTTGCCTCTTTTTCTGTCACTGAACACCGCTGAAAGAGCCTATGAAATATGTTGGCCAGTCCCAGGCCTCTCTGCCTCACCTCACAGGAAAGAAACTGCAGTGCATAAATTGTCTTGGTGGCCTTTTGTTGCACCCTGTGTGGCAGCTCCGTGCCTCTCTGGCTCTTGGAAGCCCAGATCTGGACACAGAACTCCAGGGGGTGCCTCAGCAGAGCTCAGCAGAGGGGAAGGGCCACCTCTGCTGGCAGCATTCTGCCTAATGCAGCCCAGGATTAGCTTTCTTGGTGGCAAGGACACGCTGCTGCCTCATGTTCAACTTGTGGTCCATCAGTACCCCCAGACTTTTTTCTGCAAAGTCATACAGCCAGGCATAATTTATAACAAGGTTGGGGGTGTTTTCAGCATTTCATTTTGCTGCAGGAGGAGAAATTTTCCTTGATTTAGGGGGGAAGGAGGTGTGGAGAGAAAGAACTATTCAAATACTGAAATACAGGTGGAAGCCTAACAAAAACCAAGTTGTTTACAAACATTGGAAAGGACAAACAAAAGGGGAAATTAATAGCTTGCATTAATCTTAGGTCCTGTTTCTAATTTAGCTCTTACTTATTGTCTCTATTATCAGGGCAAATATTGTCTCTATTATCAGGGCAAACCAGTGGATGCACTTACTTAGCATTCATCATGTGAAGAGAAGTTCATCGTGCACAGTGCAAGGCTCACGTCCCACTTCAATCTTATTTTATAGTGTGAGTAGGATGTAAAGCAGTTCATCAGCCTCATAATGGCTCTATTTACACAGATTTTTTTTCCCTCATAAAAGTAGTTCACTTAAAATGCCTTTGCTTCAATGAAATGTCACTGTATTTACAGTGAAGTAATCAAGAGTAAGATTAGACCACCATCTGTGGCAGATTTGATTTGAAAAATGTCTAACTCTCTGAAAAGTTGCTTTTATTAAGCATCTACATAGAGACATAAGTGACCCTCTTCTGGAAACTTTCATGCTTTCTCAATTGGAATTAGATGATGGACCAGTAACAGTTTTGAAGGACAACATTGAAGACTCAATGGGATGGAAAGATCTACAATGTTCGTTTCAGTAGGAGTAGATTTTGGTGTTCCCAGGAAAGAAATGGAAGTAAAAATGTAAGAACTCATAGTACAGTCATATATAAACACAAAATACATGTGTATATACAGACCACAGGTGTGCACCACACAGATGTTTGTCTGAAAAGGAATGGTGGTGTCAGTATGAAAAGTAATAGTAAATTTCTCTTCTAAACTTGTYTCCTTACACTCATAGGTTGAGGCATTGACAGTTACTAAATACAGTGGCCAGCTCATTGACTAACATAAATAAAATATTGGCATTTATTGCACTATTTCAGCTTTTAGCATATGACAATTCAGTCCAGTAGCATCTTAAGGGGAAAACCCAACATTATAGGAAGAAGCAGTACAACAAGCAAGCTAACAGAATCTGAAGAAATGAAAACCAAAATTTAAAAAATTATTTTGGATTTGCATATTTGGATTTGCATATTTTCCCCCTGTCCTGCAGAGCTTTTCTGTTCTCCAGGGGTAATTCAGATTACCAGTATAATGAAAAGATTATTCTCTCCTGCAACAAGGCACTATGCTGATGTTACATCTCTGCCTTGCCAAATCCTGGCAGCAGAGGTGTTGCAGCATTTCAAAGAGAGTTTTGTTTTGGGTTTGGTTTTTTTTTTATCATAGACAGATAGATGTTTTGTGTCTAGAGAGAGCCTTACTGAGTGTTAGCATATTAATAATAATTCCTTTCTTTATCTATCTAATTTAAAGTGAGTGGGGATTTGTCTGCTAAGTGCCTAACACTTTGTATCCCCAGTTCCATACTATCACAAATATTTCCTGATACTCAGCCTACACTTTTGATTATCAAATTTCAAGCCCCTTTTTGTTGTTGTATTTTTGAGACCTTTATGAATATTTGCTCTCTGTGGCTGTCGTGTGCTTTTTTGAAGCATATGATTAGATGAGATGAGATGGTGTGGTGGGCTGAGATGTGACATGACACAGAGACCATAGGAGAGAAAGGAAGAAGGAAATGCATCCACATGAGAAAGAAATTGGAAAGAGCTTTGGAAAGAAAATCACAGGTCTGTGCACTCTGAAGCAATGCTCTTCAATTTCAAAAGGGTAGATAAGAAATTATATGAATATTTCATATACACATATTCTCAGACATCTGAATTTTAAATTAATAATATTGCTGCCACAAAGCCATCTGTATTAATTGAAGGGGMAAACCATGAAGCCATGGCTGATGTCAAATGTCACCTTGTAATACATCTGGACCTGCAGAACAGTTCCATTTGAAAAGAAACCATTATTAATGTGGATACATTTGCACAGTCTGCCCTTTTGTGGTTTTTTGATAGTTTTTATGCTGACTGTGGTTTAACATTACTTTCCACAGACAGCAGAACTTCATGTTGCCTATTTCTCTTYGCAGTTGAGGTTGCAGAGTATTTTCATAGTTGCACATGAAGCGCTGACAGTCTTGGCACAAGAGAAAACATGGTATGAAGTTTCAGATTAGTTGTATTAGAGTTGTGATGGGTGACGGTGACATAATTAACAGCTCTTGTCAGTGCCATTGTCTTACAGGATTAAAGTTTGGTTCTATGTTTCACTGTATCAGGCTGCCCGCAGATCACAGTTCCACAAGTGGTCAGGGACTAAACACTGCTTCCTTTTTCACTGAAGAGCAAATTTCTGCAGGAAAGTTCTCTGACAAGATTTKCCTTCCTTGGCAATTCTGAAGTCAGGATTTATGGAAGACACACAGACACGCTGCTGAATGGACAGGCTGATAGAAAGAGGGAGAAAAGGAGGACAGATGCAAAAACACCCATGTCAGAAACAAAGACACTCAGCAGTTTAGTGCACAGGTGAACACCAAAGTATTGTAACAGTTGGGGCTGAAAACGTATTCAGTGGCCCGAGGATTCCTGACATCATCTCCCTTTTCCATTATCACCTTCACTGAACTGGTGGCTTCTGTCACCATGGCATCTTGAAAGGCAATCTCTCCTGCARCACACGATTTCCTCATTGTCTCTCACACCATATCAAATGTGCCAGAAGCGCTTCAACAACTAGAAATCCACAGCACAGCCACAGGTATGTTATCAGTGAAAAATTGAGAGATGCTTAGGAAAATACAGGATTTTCAAACATTTCCTTGAGAATGAGTAATGAATATACATGGMATGAGGGAGATGAAGCAGAAGATTTCTTTCAAGTCTCAGGAAATTCTCAGCTCATCTCATTTTCGTGTGAGGAGTGACTTTGTAGAAGGCAGTCTGGGTTTTGTCCTGTGAGAAGGACCATAAAAGCTGATTTAGTTTCTCATCCRTGCAGTGTTCAATTTATTTGGACCCAAAGGCTGGTATTACATCTGTGAAATGAATTGCCACTCAAAATGAACAAAGTCACTGTCAGCATTTCTCATTAAAGTGTTTTAGCACTTTGTTTATTCCACTTCTGTTTTCACTCATCTTTTTACACTTCTCGAATAGATTCTGTGTGACTGTCTCAAGTACTTGGAAACACTACTTCACCAAATTTTGGCAAAATAGCCTTTCTTTATGTCTCTGAAATAATTAATGATCTTTTACAGATGGAGAAATTGAGGGACAGAGAAATGAAGAGCCTTATTTATAGATAGAAATTTGACCATTACTAGGTTTCACACATAAATCACTGTATTCCTTACATTTCTTTAGACTTTTTCTGRAATAGATGGATGCAATTCTCACACAATACAGAGTTTCTATGAAAGCATTCTGAAAAGTGACATCTCCTTCCAAAAATTCACCGGACAAAATGTAGTATTCACCCTGAAATTTCGGCAAAACCACAAAACAAATACCACTGGTCCTGAGGACTACATGMATGTACAAGAACTTCAGATGCATTCTCCTCTCATGAATTGTGTTTATTCAGGGAGGAGGCTCCTCTCCAGGACTGTTTACATCGCATTCTCTGGCAGTTCTGTGTAGCCTCACATCTGTGAGAATGAGCTTCAGGCAGGAAAAGCATCATCTGAATCCCTACTGCTTCTCTCAGCACTGAAACATCTGCAGAGCTGATCACAATRGGATCTTTTCAATTATAAATCTAGACAAATCAAATAGGAATAAGAAATGGAGAAAAAAAGCTGAGGATGGGATACATTTCAAGGAGACAAAATTAATTTATGGGCTTTTTAGGTAATTTTAAGTACACAATTTAGGGACATGGGTTTTTTTAGACAGCATAGGTACACAGCTCACCTCTTGGAGTGAAAGCAAAGTGTTCAGAGGTAACAAGAAATTGGAATGTGTGTAAATGAAATAGAACATCCTAGAGTAGGTAATTTTCGCTAGCTCTTTGGGATCCTCAGTGAATCTCTAATACACTTCTGGGCCATTACTGGACCATTTTTTATCATCTGGGTGTCCCAATGCTGTCCTTCCTTTATTTAAATCTGCCTTCAGCTCAGATGCCATTGTTTCATTGACAAGCTCTGGGGCTGTGTCCATCACAGTCAGAAACACCCACACTGTCCCACAAGGCCATCACACGAAGGGCTGCCTCCCCCATGGCACTCAGACACATTCATGAATTATCCATCTCARTGCTGAGCCTCCACCGTTCAGCCATTTCCCTTCCACCCTGGCAAGTTTGTTTTCTCCTACAGCTACAGCCCTGTACCCATTGTCCAAACGTGCAGGCCACAGGAATTTTCCTCCAAAGAAGTATTGCAGCCTAGGCTAGYACAAGGAGGGGCTTTACCCCTCTGGTAATCACAGATTTTACAAGCAAGAAGTTTCTGAATAGCTCGTTATGCTCCAAGGCCTGGAGCATGGGAGATTCCCAAAGCCTGCAACAATAAAAGTCACCCATTCATWGTCTTAAAATAAATACATTTGTTACAGGAAATCAGTTTTGCTGCATCAGCAAACCAGAGGTAATTAGAGGTTTTCATTCTCTACGTAGTGGAGGCTTTGAGAACTCTCAAGACACGCATAGAAATAATCCACCTTTTATAGATCAGACATTTTGCATAACCAGAGGATCTATAATTCAGCTTTTACATGACTAGGGAGCTGATGAAGATGTCACCAAGGAWATATAATTCTGACTCAGGTGGTAATTCAGCATTCCAGGGCACGTTTACTGTACTTGACTAGACTTTGTACAGGGTGTCAAATTACCTTCCAATCCTACACTGCCAGGCCTCATTTTCCAGCACGTGACATCTGAGATCCATGTAGAAATTGCACATATTCCTGGCACTATTTTTGGATTTCTGTTCCCATTTCAAGTTTATCAACCAGTCTCAAGTAGACTGGATCATTGATTCTTGTCACAGTACAAAATTCAGTAACCAAATCCTTTCTTTCTGACAGATAGAAATACACAGCCAGAACACAAAGCTGTCTCTTTGATTCTCATCCTTCTGCTCTAACCAGGAAATTCGGGTAAAAGAAGAATCCTAATTAAGGATTCCAACCTTTCATCTTGCTCCATCCCAGCATGGGAGCTTCAGCTCAATACAATACATAATGACCCCTCTGGAAAGTTTGAAAATAAAGATGTCATTGTTAAGAGAAATGAATAATTTTTAAGTAACATAAAGGTTGGCTGCATGCCCATTGTAATTATCTTTGATACTGAGAGCCACAGGGGTTCTGCCTGTAAGGACTCAGCCAGCTTAATCTGCCAACATGAAAAAAAAAATCAAAATAAAAAAAGAAGCTTCATCTTCATCAGTTTATTAACTTGAGTAAAATAAGGTGATACCCTAAGAAAATGCACTAACAACATGCAGCATCATGCTTTTCATAAGCAGGGAAACAAAACCCTTCTGCCTGCTTTTAATGAGGTTGGCTGTGCTTTAGAAATGGAGAAGTCAAGCCTGCAGTTACTGACAAACAGGCTGGAAGGGCAAGATTGGGGAAACAGCAAATCTTGCCAACAGGTACCACACCACAAATATACAAGGCTGGAGAACCAAATTAGGAAAAGGGCTGTGACTCTCTGACCTGCATCTCCAAAATGCCATACAGAAGGCAAAGAAGAAAGATCTGAAAAGGATAGAGAGACTGGAGTGTGCTTGGATATGGAGTCAGCACTTGTTCAGCATTCACTGGCTTTGCAGAGCACTAGGTAGTGCTGTCGGCTAYTCGTGTGTACCAGCTCTGCAATACCTGATTCATTAAAAAGATAGATAAGATATATGRTTATATTAGTTCCTCAATGGTTCAGTGAGTAATACAAACGTGCAGTCACAACCCAGGAGCTCTGTTTCACTTCCTTTCAGCACAAGGAAAGATATCACACACGTGCATTTGGATGTCAGTCTCAATGAAACATTGAAAGATGTAAGGCTCAGCATTTACCCTAAACCCATTGTGGAAAGTAGGTCCCTATCCTCTTCTGGTATCCCACAAAAAGATGGTAGAAACCCTTTTACCAAGTCTTGTAAGTTCCCTTTGTGTGTTTCTCCATGGTTTCTGAGCACCTCAAAGTAAAGAAAAGGGGACTGTTCTGAAGTCTTTAGGGCTTCTCTCTCTCCATGCAGACTGTGATGTCCTCAGTGTTAGGAGCAGGCTGCAATGTAGATGTTCCTGACAGGAACTGACAGGTCTTCCTGTCAGAGAGAGAGAGAGAGAGAGAGAGAGACAAGAATTAAATCAGATTAAGTCTGAACTATTTATAAAATAAGGAGGGGGAAAAAAAAACTTGGCAGCTGATTACAGAATAATTAAAGTTTTGAACATGAAGTTGCAGGAAATTTAAAAATGGAGAAAAGTCAAGCTTAGTGTAATATTTTTTGTCAGAAGAAAATGTATGTGAAAGTCTGGAATGTCACTTCATTGTGATCTACCCTGGATAGTCCACAAATCACATTTTTTGCCACTGCTGAAGTCTACATCTTTTGGATTGCAAGTGCTTGGGCTTCTGTGGTTGAGAGGATTGTTTTGCAGAGCTGTATCTTTGCAGAAGGATCATTCTACATGAATCTTCTTTGTTTGCCATATTATTTTCTTTAGTTCCTCGTGTTCTTTCAAGCCACTCTCACCAATATTTTTGCTTTATTTTTAAGCATGAGATCACTGTCTTATAATTCTACCTCTGCCTTAAAATTGTTTGCATCTGTGCCTGACATGCTCCCTGTCAGTATTCTCAGCATGATATTCATGATGCAAAAATGCCTAAAATGAATTTTTAAAGTCTACTATTACAAAGACACAATACATTCAGTACCCCTTAATTAAATCTTTAATCAAACGTCTGTAAAATATACATTGTTTGGGATGATTTTTAATATAGGTGCTCATCATCTGATTGGATATATGTATACATATGTACCCACATACAACTCTGTAGTTGTATAGATCTCATGAACTTTTGTAACAGGGCTGTGGAAGTGTGTGTATGTGTTGATGGGCAGTGTTGCAGTGCTCAGGCATCAAGAAACTACAATTCTTTTGTTACAGAATTGTTTTTTTCCAGGAAGCTAAAGCTGAATTTTGAGAATGATTAAAGCCCRATAATTTTATTAAAGAAATGTTAAATGTATTTTGATTAAAATTATAATGAAGAGTATCAAAATAACCCTTGCCTGGTAGTTCAGTGCTCTAGTCAGTAATGAAGTCCCACTAACAAAGGAAGAGCAAAAGGAGAAGCTCCCTGCCTTTTTTGTCCTTCTCACCTTTCAATAGGGAAATTAATCTCAGCTCATGCCTCACTAGGCTTATTCTTCCCAGACATGCTTGATTGTGTTACTCACCAATTATTCATATTTAGATGACTCAAGCAATGAGATTCTGTCACTTTTCTTGGAAGTTCATATCATTAGGAAAACTTTTTATTGTTTAGTTATTAATCCTTAAAGCAACTTGTAAAGCTTGATTGTGGGTCAGTAACTATGATTTCAGTTTGACTATCAGATAGCCTTTCCATATATTGAGGCTGTCATTCCATTTATGTTTGTGTAAATACTCTAACAGTGACACAGCAATAAACAAGGACAGAACTTTGCTTTCTTTTATTTGAACAAAGAGAGCATCTGCTCTCTTTGGTAGCTGCCTTGTGATATCCAGATCAGATTGGCTTGGCTGATAGTTTAGGTAACGACAGCTCTGACAGGTATGTAAGTGGCCTGCAAAAGATAAACATGTAATTTTGTCCACAACACAGAGCTGAGCAACATGGATTTTTCAAGAACAACAGGATACGTGTATCGATCAGTTTGTTTGCAGTGTTTTAGTTTGAAGAGGCTTTTCCCTCTCCCTCTCCCTCTCCCTCTCCCTCTCCCTCTCCCTCTCCTCTCCTCTCTCCCAAAGACTTTGTGATGGGGTCTTTGAGAAAACAAGCTAAACATTAAAAGGGCAGAGATCTGATGGCATATGGTGATGATTTATAGTTTTGAAAGTAAATGCAATGAATTGGGTCTGAGACAGGAAAAACGGTCTATTTTATTTTTCTAACACTAAAAAAAAAATTTGCTGAGCTGAGAGACGCCTTGCCCAACTCAGCACAAAAAGGCCTACCTCAAATGTTTATTTAACCTTGAAACTCGCGGTGTTGCCGGTCACTGTGGGACCGCGGGCAGCTCGTGGTGACGGTGCCGCCGCCTTCTGCTGCAGTGAGAATAAATGAACACAAGGCAGCAGCAGAGATTCGAGTGGAGAACGGGGAGGGCTTGAGGAAATTCATCTCTGCCTGAAGTTGACATGCAAAGACTTGCTCAGCGTATCTGCGTTTGGAGAAGGCATTTGCCAACTCCAGTTAAACACAAGCCATTTGAACTAGGTTTCAGTCAAGTGGCTACAAACATCAACCTAACCCCTCCAACCTCTATTCTTTAGCTAARCCATTGGCACCTGGGTATATCAGACCCCATATAAAAAAGTGCACAGGCTTTATGAGGCCAGATTTACAGCCTTGGAATGCAGCTGCTACCTGTAAATGTCAGGGATTTTCCCATAAAACCATACACCTGGTTCTCATTCCCAGGCTCCACTGCACCCTGGCTCAGACAATGAGTCTCACTTGGTTCATTTGAAAACCCTCTATCAGCTAACAGAGCTCTTGTAACATAGATAAATATTTTTTTTAAAATGTAGCGTTCTTTGTCTGCCTGATTTAATTACGTTTTCTTGAGCTGTGCCACACTTCAGGCTCCTGAGCCCCAAAGCACAAACGCCTTCTCAGAGTGAAGCCATTTGCACCGAAGGAGGGCTGTGGCTATAGAAGAGGTTTTGCCCAAAAGATCTTTTAGAAGAAAAGAATGTCTTGCTGTACATAATGATTTGCATTCTGAGACACTGAAGGACCCATTGAAAAGAGTTTTCAGTGAGGTTTCTCTCTCCCCACAAAAATCCTGCCACCTTTGAATAAAACATATTACATTCTTTTGTAACTAAAATAAATTCACATGCATAGATGAGCAGCTGATTTGGGTTTGTTCTCAAGATTCTGAAGGCACAATAGAACTTTCCAGGCAGCAGCAGAAGGGAATGATAGAGGTGATTCAGTCTGATCAAGATAAGCATCAGCTGCTGCATAATTTCTCTCCACTGACTCACAACATGGTGAGTGAGGTTACCAGAAATGCACCCCTTGTAAATAGCTGAAGCTTTCTACATGGGTGATRTCTATTGCTCTGTGGCTAAGCTCTCCATCAGAATTCACATGAGTTCAGCTTTTCTGAAAACTGGATAAGCTGAATAGGAAGATAATCTTTGCTGAAAATACTCAGTCAAACAAAAATTTATTTAATCTGTGCTTGGACGTGGAAAAGTTCTGGTATTTATATCCTACAAACCTGCTGAAATTACATTTTCCCTTGAAGCAGTTCTGGTYCAGAAGCCATAACAGCACAACATAAATTACTTTTTATTTTCTTTACCCAAGATGGTTCCATGCTAGCGAATATAAAGCTTTGCTCTTTTATTTGATACTTTTTAAATAATTCTGTGGCAATTTATTCTGAATAACAACAATTACAAAAATTCCAGCAATTCTGAAATTCAAACTACTTTGCTCAAGTCAGAGGCCTGAGATCCCMATTTACTTAATCAGAGTTGTGTTTCTGGTACAGGGTTAAGTTTGATTTTATACAAAAGGAAACTCATCTAGGCCAATCCCTTAGAGATTAGTTACACTCATTTGTGCCAGAATCCTACTTGCCTAGTTATAGATGCTGAATATATATTTGCTTGCAATCAGCTGTGATCCAGGTGAGACCTTCAGACTTCAGTCCCTTTGTGAARGGGAGAGTGGCCCTGTCCAGGATGCCAAAGGCCAGGAATGAATGTGCTTTGATATTTTCTTAAGGGAGTAGATGCATGAGCCTTCTTTCTTGAATCACAGAACTATTCAAGTCAATGCCAGGAACTTAACACAWACACATTCTGCCTCTCAGTGGGGATACAAACCAATTTTCAAACTGCAYCATGGCTCTGAATACAAGCTGCACAGTCCTGAGACTTCCACATCTCTGCTCTCTGTGTGCTGCTCTCCCAAACAGCTGAACTATTAAGCTGAGAGCAAAYACAGCTGTTCTTCCCTCTGAGTAGCTGAAAATTATACTCTGCTTGGGGATTTTAAACAGATGCCGCAACTGTGTCTTCCAGTTTATCTACCTGAGCAGGCTTTAAATGCAGCCAAGGCAGCGCAGAGATCACTACAGGTGAGAAAGCCTGCTCAAAAAGCTGAGTAAATCCCAGACACCTAACCTACCTCCAGCATTCCTGCATAAAAACTTTCCCATGGGRAGATTCTTCACACCTTCTTGTTCTATTGTCTTCCTAATTTTTGGTCTACTGCATTCAAGGCTGCAGCATTTAGTCCTTTGCTTAAAAAAAAAACCATAATCAGATAACCACTCAGAAAGCCAGCACATATACCTTGAAATACAAGAAGGAAAATATGAGATTTTACCTTTGAAAATGAGAAAACAGCTTGAAGGATTTCAAAATACTGAGAAAAATAAGATGATTGAGAAATTCTACAGCAACACAAAAGAATATTGGTCTGTCTTYAGTCCATTTTTCACTTACACCAGTGTTGTTACTTATATATTTGCATAGAATTTCTCTCAGAAAAAAAAGTGACCAGCTCAATGTATGGGTCTGTGGGCTCCTGCATAAAAGASCCAAAGGGCTCTGRTGCTGGAGYCTACTTTTGTTTTGTGCTCTGCAGRTATGGAACCCCATCCCCAGTCACAGCACAGATCAGACCAAAATAGCATTGCTAGAAAAGGGARATAATCAAATGTTGTGTATCAGAAATTAGAAATCTTATCTAAAATGAGATTTCAGTTTATCCTGAATAACAGTTATTTCATGCATGGGTCTTGCTGCAGTCAGCCCACTCTCCAATAAAGTACAGGATGGTCTCTGTCACTCAGAGTTGTGCCTAGAATCCTAAATTGTGACTGCCAAGGCAAGGACCTTTAACATGTGAGGTAAAGGAGCATGTAAGAGTTGGGAGACAGCAGACACTAACTGTCTTAGCCCCGATCACTAAAACTCAAGATGGTATTATGATACCAGCCAATATCCAGAAACAGGACAGAAGTCTGCGATGATGTGTGTTTTAGCTGGTTATTCACTGTGCAACCACTTCTCTCACAAGATATTATCTAAACAAAGACTAGAAATTCTTCGCTAGATTTAGTATCTTTTAAATATGTAGGTTATCACTATTTGATGCAATCTTACAAGAAGTAACTTCAGTGCAATGATTAACCCAGCAAGGTGCACACAAGTACTTCAAAGAGTCAAAGTATGAGTAAAACACCATATGTGACTGACAATCTCTGGTCGCAGCAGAGGCTCGATGCTACAATGAAGTTTTTTCATGATGAGGATGATGAGGCACTGGAACAGGTTGCCCAGAGAGGCTGAGGATGTCTCAACCCTGGCTGTGTTCAAAGACAGGCCTGATGGGGCTTTGTGTAACCTGGTCTAGTGGGAGATGGCCCGGCCGGTGGCAGGGGAGTTTGGGACTGGATGACCTTTCAGGCCCCCTCCAATCCCTTTACTTTCTATGATTCTAAGAACTCTGCTCCATTTTATAAAGCAGATGAGGACACACTGTTATGGTAGCACAAAGAGCAAAACTATTTCAGCCGCAGCATACAAGGAGCAGTTTAACAAGGCACAGGCAATTTTCCTACAGACTRAACAGCTCTCCAGCTGAGCAGCACAGCAATGACAGCCTCCTCGGAACACATGGTGTTCCCCACCTCTGCCATTAGCCAGGACAGAAGGACAAGTACAAGGTCAAAGACAAAATGTTCTTTCTCACCGTTTTTGTTGATGGTGACGCTTGTACGTAATAAGTTCTGATCTCAGTTATGTGTAGCTGTTCCTACCTTCCTTTTTTCTCACTACCACCCTTGTTCTCATGTGTACTGAGTKTGTGCTTACTACTTCTTTGCAATAAAGAGGATTATAAGAATTTAAGGCCAGAAGCAACCCTAAAATCAGTCTGACCTTCCAAATGTCTTAGAGGCTTATAACTCCTCCACTTACCAGGAATCTGGGTAAAGGCACCTGGATGGAGCCTGTCTTCAAGAAAGTATAGAGGATTAAAAATTTACCATTTGTTGAGGAATTTTGTTCCCCAGTTAATCAATGCTGATGTTAGAGATAATATCACTTCTTTTGTTTAAAATTAACACTGGCTTAAGCTGCAAGCCATTGTTTCTTGTTACGTCATTCTCAGGTTCTTTACAGAGCTGTTGCCAGGCTGGCATTTTCTTCTTGGGGAGATACTTAACACTTAAAACACGGCCACTTCTCATTTTTATTTATTTTAATACTTGTAAGGACTGTACTTTTTAAGCTTTTTGGTGTCAGGCATGTTTCCCCAATCATCGATTCATTGTTAGGGTTCCCCCGCAAAAAGTTTTAAAACTTTTCAGATGCTTTAACAATTTACATATTAATTAACAATTTACATTCTTTCTCTTGCATAATACTTTCAATATGCATGCCAAGAGTTTCACACTGACTGTCATGTTGATGGCTTTGTCCTCTACTACCCCAAAATGGTTTTCAGTGTCCATGCTCCCCCTCACACCACGTCCATTGTCTTCTTTAATAATCCTGGTTTATTTAGCTCTTTTATTAAAAACAGAAAGACAGCCCACACAATCTCTAAGCATGAACCCAGATTGCCAAAGAAACCCAGTGTCTTGTAAGACTCCTGTTTTAATCTGTATTTTGTTTATTGTTGCAGCACTGATGACGCAGTGAACAGCAGTGATATGTTCCTTGTCTCTTTTCATCACCTTTCGTAATCCAGTTTTACACTAAACTCACGGTGAAACCTGAAGGGGAACCTGGGAGCAAAGGAATATGGTCYTATTTCCCATTCTCCCATCTTCCCAACAGAATGACTGAACAAAAACAGGAGCAATGCCCTGGTCCTAAAATGTTTATYTTATTATCTACTGCCTTCTTACCTTACATCCAGCTACAAGCAGGCATGGACCTAGAATTTTCTGTTTTCCCACATAACCTGTTCACCACKCTGCACTGTCTGAAATGATTCTCTCCTCCTCTGGAATAAAACAATTCTAAGAACCAGCAGCTGGTGTTTGCTCCCGATTTTTAGTCCTGTAGTCTGTGTGCATTTGTGGTCAATTATTGCATTAATGTGAAGGATTAATTCCTTCCATTTTAGATAGGTCTCTGTATAGACTAAGCTGTATTTTAAGGGGTTATTTTCTTCCCCCTTTATAGAGATTTTGAAACAGAGTCTGGAAAAGTTTAAACACACACAAAGCCAGTGGCATGGCATTTATTGAGCTTGAGTAATTTCAGTTATTTAATTGCACCCAAGGCAAATTGCAACCAATGGAACTGATGTGTCTGAAGTTTTGTTTACTAAAGCCCTTTCGGGTAGCCAATAAAAAATATTTCCACAGGCCTTTGGCAAAACTTCTTTAGAAAAAGAAAGGGAGAAAGAAGGACAGAAGACAGGAAAGTGATCATTAGAACAGACACTGTTTTGGTGGTATGATTGTTAAATAATTGGTAGAAAGTAGAATATATCACTTCTACACAACATCATAGTACCTTCAGATTGGGAAACTCATATAGAAAAAGGCACTTGATGTGGCTAAAGCCATATCCATTGCATTTATTTGAAAATCAGCATTTCTAAATATAAACCCAGCTTTTAGTCAAGTGTGGACTGTGCTTCTCCAACAGAAATGTTGCCCTACACTTTTTTCTCCGGGATAGCACAAACCTGCAGTTGTTCCATCCAAAAGAGGAATCACCAGTGAAGAACAGTGGAGTCTACAAATGATCAGGTGTCCTGGGATGGGACTAAGTCACATTGTGTACCCACTCACAGTCACTTTCATCCTCTAACATTTCACTCAGCAAGGTCCCTGAGAAAAGACTTGGTACTTCCCACAGCACACTGGATTTGGAGATCTGAACCAGTTATAGCAGTCTGTAGCTCTGGAAAGAACAAGTTACTGAGGTAACTCTTGAAAAGCACCCTGGGAATTTGCCATGAAAAACACCGTGAAAATAATGTGTTCTCGTTTCAAATATCCTCATCTTTCTGACAGTAATGTTATATCATGAACAAAATGATGACACAAAGGGTTTCAAGTCTGTGTSTAGCCTTGGGCACAGAAAGGAGCTGCATTTCCAGTGTGCAGCTGCTCTGCTCCTCATGGCCACTGGGCCAGTCACAGGGTTCAAGAGCAATTTCACTGCATCATGTGGCTCTTACCTCAGAGAACTTATGGATACTTAAACATACCAGCAGCGCCACACTATCAGATATTTCTGCTGCTGGGGAATGTTCTGTGCCCCACCAAGATCACTGGTGACGCCACGACTTCTTGATAACCTGATCCCCTAGAACACCAGGGGTTTCAGGAGAGAATCCTTGGATCCWTCACAGCTGGTACTCAAATGGAATTTCTGGGAATACTTTTAAGAATTCACAGAATAGGTTGCTCATAGATGTCGAAGTAGTTGCAATTGTCCTGGAATTTAAAAGCTTCCATATGGGTAATAATACAAAAAAAAACAAAAAAAAAGCAGGCAGTCAGAAGTCTGTATTACAGATTTATTTTTTTTTATTTATGCTTCCTTTCAGAGAACAGACCTTTATAAAACTTGAAAAGTTCACAATATAAACAACAATAATACACAAAATATATACACKCTTCAAGTTTCCTTTAAATGAAATAAAGACCTCCTTTAAAAAATGTTCAGTTGGTCCAGATAAATAAAAAAAATTCCTTATCTTTTTTGGCTTTACAGTGACATTTACCATTTTCATAACAAAAAAGACTAGAAGTGGCTCTCTGACACTGCCATTGTTTGCAGTAGCAGGTGTTCTCTCGAAAGTGATCCTGCAAAGTCCATGCAGTCTCTAATCAGGAACAATTCCAAAATATAAATACTGACTGATGTCGATCTATCTTACACAAGATGTTGATGCCAGCAACCCTTTTAAGTCTCGTTTCAGCACATCTGTTTCTGATCAAAACACATAATCTCTTTATGTATTAATGCCTCCTGTCAGCCTTTCTGTTCATCTCTCTGAATATGCTATGGGGACTCAGCTGGCATGAAATTAAGCAAATCTATCTACAGACTTTCTCCTCTTACTGCTTTCCTTGTCTTGCTTCTCTGTGCCTACATTCAATTTAGGAAGTGCATTGCTTAGAATTACTCTTAGCAAACTCTTATGTGGCTGCTATTTTATCCCAGAAAAACATGGTATAAATAAATATTCAGTATTTTCACAGGTATAAATAAATATTGTGCTTTGGAAGTGTAGACAGTTTTGTAAGAGAAGGCAGCATTAAATAACCAGGAACCTTTCAGGAATAAGTGCCAAGCAGAGCATCCTACAGCAGCTATTTTAGCCAAATTTACTTCATAGACAGCCTGTTACTTCATCCTTTCACCTCCTAAGGAACAAGTACCAAGGCAGATCATATCTGCTTGCTTTTTAACAGAATCAGTACTGCCAGAATGTTATATTCAGTGTATAATTGAATATAATAAATCTGGGACAATACTTTGGGGACAATCACACAAACCTTGGAAACAGAGCCCTTGTTTCAAAATAAAAGTTAACAGTGGATAAATTGCTTTCCAWGGTATTAACTGTAAGTGCTCTTTTACTCTCTTCAGAACCAAGTAACACAGGGTATCAGCAGAGATGGTATACTGGGTTAGAAAAGTCGGTCTAAATCACTAAAATGATTGAACATTATTTTACATATCTTTGAAACAATTTTAAGTAACAATTCCAAATACTCCTGTACTATGGTCAAGAAAATTTAAATCTTGCAGAGTTCCAGTAAAATTTATGATCTTYCCTTACTAGATCTTCCAAAATACAGACAGTACTGAACTTAATATGCATGTCCATTTACCTGGTGAAATCATCTATCAAAGGCCTCGGGGGTCTGGGGAATTCATTCCTGACTGCAAGCTGAWAACTATCCTACATTATCCCAATTTACAAGAAAGACGTGAGTGAAGATCCAGGAAGCTACAGACCTGTTACTCTGACCTCAGTACCTGGGAAATGATGGAGAAGATCATAGTGGATGCTATTGAAAGGCATTTAGAGAGCAATGAAACAATGAAATCATCAGCCACAGTCAAAGTGTTCACAAAGGGAAAGTCCTGTCTAACACCTGATGTCTTTCTGCAACATGACCTGCCTGGTGGGTAAAGGGAAGACAGTGAATGAAGGTTTTTTTGGTTTTAATAAAGTTTTCGATGCTGTTTCTCGCAGCATCCCTCTGGGCAGGCTTCCTGGAGAGGGGSTGAATGCCACAAGCCTCTCAGTCTGGGAGGCATTTGGAAAATGCCCTTAATAAGATGCTTTAACTTTTGGTTGGTCGGACCAGATGATTGCCATGGGTACCTTCCAACAAGAATCATATTATTTTAATTTTAAAAGCAAGTTAAACTGTATTTCAAACATGAAAGAAACCTTAACKTCGTTGTGCAGCCTCATAAGACAACAGAAGAGGAGGTGAATGCTGGTCAAAAGGTCATCTGTTCTCGGACGCACTTGAACGGGCTAACTGAGGTCAATGAGTTTGGACAGTGTCACTGAGAGTAGGATTTACCTCATAAAAATGCAACGGCTGTGGGCTGTTTGTGTTACATAATAACCCTTTAGATAAACCTGTTAGAAAAATTCTCTCTTAAAAATACAGTCATTTATGGTAATGACTACTTTCCTAATACTCTATTAGCAGTGCTGCATTCCTCAGCATGTTATCTGTGTAATCATCTAGAAGAATGTCCCAGACAGGTCTACATGAAATTCCAGCTCCTGCTAGGTAGTGGGGTGCTTTTTAGATATCTGAATAAACAACTTTGGTGTAACATGGAACATGAGCTGATAGCAGTTGGCCTTTCCTACATCAGGAATGCACATATTGTGGAAAAAAATATTGTGCATTTTCTAATGATATATGCATAATTTAATGGTATATAATAATTTGAAAATGCATAATCAAAACGTGATAATTTAAATGAATAAAATTCTGGGGGAAATCAACCTAGTCTTATTTTTAATGCAAACAAGAATTGCAATTTGRTACCACTTCAGATACAGTCAAAGTTTTTAATCAGCATAGACCTTCTGGTGGACATGAATTAAGCAAAAGAGAAGCTCTAGCCTGCAGGTTTTAACATTGAAAATGGAGAGAAATAGTACAAGTTATCCATGGCCATTCATCACAACTAAAATTCAAGGTTACACAATGTTTTTAATTTTTTTTATTATGTTTTTATGTTTTTATGAAATTAGGATAACATAATCCTGGCCATACTGTGATTCGATGGCATCTCACTCACTCAGTGTCCTGTCAGAGAGCTACCAGTGACAATTATGATGCAGAAAGATGACAGATACTTCTTAAATGCCAATATCAGGCTCAGATCCACTCAAGTATATAACTTACATGTACACTCAAGTGGGAGGCAGTTGAGTGTGCCTGCTGGGGGGTGTCCTGTGAACCAGCACATAACAGCACTGAGGATGGGAGAATCTGCAGAACATTTAACTGTCCCTGTCCTGGCAGAGCTTCACCTGCAGAATGTTGTTCAACAGGTCTCTGGCATCTCCCACTGTGTACAGGAAATTCATGCTGCTGGATTGGTATGAAAGTAATCTACCTTACAAAAAAAAAAAAAAAAAAAAAAAAAAAAAAAAAAAAAAAAAAAAAAAGCCTGAACAAAATAAAGAAAAAATGAAGCTTTAGATTTTCTGCACTTTAATGTTTTCGTTGCAGAAAACTTACTGTTCTAGAAGAAAATTACATTTCCTATCTAAAGAAAATTTTATTTTAGTTCACAACTTTTCTGATTTCTTCCACTGTATGAAGGACAGGATCATCCTCTACTTTCTCATTCATTGTTTTAGGAAAGCTTTCCTGTACGTACACACCCTCCCACTCTCTAATCTTCTTAAACCAAACCATGTAAACTGTGTCTCATGTCACATTTTCTTTATGCTTTGAGCAAGTTTTTGTATCCATTCTTACATTCACATCATTTATTGAGATATGATAACCAAGGCTGAACTCCTTTACAGGCTGGGACAGGAGAAAATTTTGTGACAGATGTTGACTGTTCACTTCTCTCATTCAGCTTGTGGCTGCTTCCAGCCCTAAACATTACAATATTCCCATTGTTATTTTCTTCCTACTCTTAAATTTTAAAAATGAAGTTGCTAACAATGAAAGTATTYGAACATCTCACCCCTTTCCTGTTTTCAGATACACTCCATTAATTTAATTATTTGCTTTGAACAGTCCATTAATTCAGGGGCATTAATTGGTAATAGAGTAGGAGGGCTCAGAGGAAAGGTTTCCAGTTGCTAACCTTCTAGTTACTGTACAATTACTGGCCYTCTGGACTTCAGTTCTAAAGCCAAGCTTTACTGCCTCCCTGTTCATGAGCTGCTTGGGTGAGAGCCTTAATCATGATTAAGCCAAACASAATTACAGCATGCACACCCCAAGACTTAATAGAATAAATAACTGATCAAGCCAGTCCTGTGATTCACCTCTTTGGCCACCCACAGGAAAYAATCACCCACACTGCAGTACTCAGTTTCCCCAAATACCTTGCAAGAACAGGGTCCACAGCAGGTTCTGTGTTAACATTGTGAATTTTTTAATCCTGACCATAGTTGGGTTTTTGTTTCTTTCTGGTTGTATTCTGAGCACTCAACTATAGACCAGCAGCTCACCTTGACTATCTCCTCTCTCTCCTAAACATTKTTTCAGAAACACTGATGCTATGGCYCCTGTGCTATGGATCCTGAGARTTCACCATGATGATGATTGTTACTTGTAGCTCCCTGCAGTTAAGGATGAGATACCTCTGAGATGGCTAAAACTCAGAGGAACCAGTCTGGTGCCCAAGCACACTGCAGTGGCAGTCCCTTTGCCAGCCCAATGTCAGACTCTTTGGCTCTCCCCCACCTCACTGGATGCCACTGCCAGACAAGGAGGATGCCAAAAGCGTGGCAGCAGAGCAAGGTGGGTCAGCAGTTGGTGTGTTGTGTCTTGGGGTGCAGCAGCTCACTGGTGGGGTGGGGTGGGCACCAGGAGGGCTGAGCCTCACCCTGTCTATGCCCCAGGTATGCATCACCCGCACCTCCTCGAGCTGAGCTTAATTCTTGCTCAGCTCACAACTGCACATCAAGAGCCCATCCAGCTGAAAACAAGCCTTTTTCTCGGGTTTCTTTCCTGCAACAGGCTCACATCTCTTCTCCAGCTTGTGGCACAGTGACACAAGCACCAGTGGTGGCACAAGGAAGGTGATAGAGTGAATGGAGATGTGTTTCGACACAGGGAGAAGACTTCTGCTCTCAGTGGCAGCCAAAGCACATAACCTCAGCTTACTGTGGCCTCATGAACTCAGCCTCACTGAAGGGGCTGGACTGCTTCCTATTGGCCGGCTTTCTTCCCCTGGGACCTTACATGAGGATGATGGAACATTCCTGCAATCTCTGTTTTGCTCTTCTCTGCAGTCGCACAGTTTTGAAATGCTTTAAAAATTTGTCCCTCTCCACAAACATTTCAGCAGAGAAGAGACAGAGATGATATGTGATAATCATGGGTGTGCCACACCAAATTTCTGGTTGCAATTGGGACAAAGTTCAGATTATGGCTCCCTCAAAACCACAAACTATTAATGATGGCAAGAGATTCGAGATTCCTGTGATCTCTGTTGTTCTTCCCCTCACAATTTGGAGCTGCTGAATTCTCAGTCGTCAAATCACCTATGCCATTGAGTTGCAGTGTCCTTTGGTTCGCTTTTAGGATCTTTTGAATGCCCTTTTCTCAATRAAGGAAAAATGTTTCCAAGATGAATGGAAACAGCAAGTTTAGGGCCAAAGTTTAGGGTAGAAAACAGGTAAACCTCAGGTTGGGATGGCACACTAAARCAAAACAAACAAAAAGAAAACMTGAAGCRAAATGTAGACAGGTACAGCGAGCCTTGGACATACATTTTTGCTGCAATAGGCTGATTTCATCCAGACACCTGACCTGAGTTCTTTCACCCTTTAACATGTACAAAAAAGAGTTCCAGAGCAACCCATGATTCCTAAGCAGGACCATCTCCACGGTTCCGTGCCCTTCTCAGCTGAACTCAAACTGTCATCTCCATCTCCTTTTCCCTCTCACCTGTGAATGGCTCTCCTCCTGTTCCACCTGGGATAAGACTATCCAAGTGGAAAAYATGCYTCTGCAGAAAAAGTCGGTGCAGAASAGTGGCAGGAAATTGCAACACTTGRCTAAGGATGCAACTTGGCTGAATTTCAGGGACAAACAGCCTGATGGAGGCTTGCTGAGTGACAGACATCAAGCATCCACCTCTCTTCCAAACTGCTTCCTCTTTTAAAGAGAGGCAGCTTTCTTCAGAGGCTGTAAGAAATCCAGTGTGCTCCCCATGGTCTTGTTTATGCTCCATGTGGGACTTTCAGAACATATTTGCAACAGGAGATTTCAAAGAGAAACAGCAGATTTGTGAGAGGAGCACCAAAGATTGCCAGGGGCTCCATTTTACCTGCACTTCTTTTCACTTTCTGTCTCTTTCAGGTGTATTTTGTCCCTGACTGCAGAAGCAGGAGTATTAGTGATAGGAGAATGTGAAGTTTTGCTTGAAGCTCTTCTCCTTTAAGTTCCAGGCAAACTTCTCCCTGGTGCCTCTTTCCATCAACAGCAGCCCCACATGCACATGCTTAAAACCCACATGCCCATGCCCTTCAGGGATCTTAAGATGCTCTTTTCCCCTGTTTGAGTCATCAAAACAAAAATATAACAGCAGAATGACTGAAAAGGAGCCATCCCCATTACATCTCTTTAATTCAGGTTTTTGTTATGCCTACTCAATAATCCCCGCAGGTACTTGCTTTCCCTGAATGAAAATTTGATCATGCTCAACTGACAATTATAAAGAAAAACATGTGAGTGCCCAGGCATCAGTCTGTCATTTCATGTCTCTCATGCTGTTCTGCTGAAGGAGCATGAAAAGCACACCAACCCAAAACTGATGTGTGAGGCTCAGTTAGGTTACAGGTCTCTTGCTAAAAAGACCTTACAAAGCCACAGTATCACCCAGCTGTCACCACAAGCCAAGGATGGCAGCTTCATTCCCTAATCACGACCAGAAATCAAAGAAAAACTCGTTTAGATTTGTGGAGCATGAGTTGGAATGATTGCAATCTGCTGCAGGTTTGGCAGGCTGGCTGGAGCGAGGTCTCTGGGTGCAGTCTGTCCACTGAAGCACATGAGGATCAACCCTGTGAACTCAGAGAGTCTCTCTGCCCCTGTGGACATGAGACTGATTCTTTGCTCTCAGAGGAATTGTGGGTGGGAAGGAGAGACATCTGAACAAGTGTGAGAACTTTAGTGACTGGGAACATAAACCTCTCTTGCCTCCTGGCATCTGGGATGGTCAGGATGAGCAATCTGTCCTTGTCCAAAGAGATGGATGAAGGGGCAAGGGGAGCTTACATCCTCAGTGTGTRCAGCTGCTTGTCATGACCCTCACAYRAGGTTCAGGYTGGGTAGGARCATGTGYTCACACCAGCAAATCTACTTGATGTTTCACTTCTCTGCTGATGGTTATGGGCAGCGTTTCCTTTAGGGACAGCAGCAATGTTTGTGTTTTCAGGAGCTCTAAATAGAAATATCAGACAAACGTATTCTTAGCTGAAGAATAGTCTCTTGAAAAGCGATTAAATATCAAGGGTCTGACTTTTCATAAGGAAAAGGCCTCGAAGTGGTAAAATCCTGTCCTGCCAGTTCAGAACAAACTCTCTCTTACTCTCTATCAATCTTTTAGGTGCTTTGAATGAGTTAGCCCTTTACCTTTACTCAGAAATGTCCATTTCCTGGAGTTCAGTCAGAGCCTCGTGGGTTCCAGACTGTGCCTTCTGCCTCTTGTCCTGYCACTGGGCACCACTGAAAAGAGGCTGGCTCTGTTTTCCTTGCATCCTTTCCTCAGGTATTTGTGCRGATTGAGGGATCCCCTCCAGAATCTTCTCTTCTCCAGCTTGAAAAGTCCTAGCTATCACAGCCTCTCTTCATACAAGGGATCTTCCTGTTCCTTTATCGATTTCATGTCCCTTTGCTGGACTTTCTTCAGTATGTCCATGTCTGTTTTGTACTGAGGAGTCCAAAACTGGACACAGAACTCCCAAGTGTGGCCTTGCCAGAACTGAATAGAGGGGAAATATCACCTCCCTTGACTTACTGGCAATACTTTTCCTAAYGCAACCTTTCTTGTGGCAAGGGCACTTTGCTGGCTCAAGGTCAACCTGGTGCCCAACAGAACCTCTGGATTCTTTTTGGCAAAGCTGCTCCCCACTGGGTGGCTCTCAGGATATTTTGGTGTGTGGGACTGCTCCTCCTGAAGTGCAGGACTTGGCACTTGAGCTTGTTGGGCTTTTTGAGGATCCTGTCAGCCTATTTCTCCAGCCTGCTGAGGTCCCTCAGGATGGCTCTGAAGCTGACCTGAGCCCATCCAGTAAGTGCAGTATGATGGACTGAGGCAGAGATGTTTCTTTTTCTTACAACACCGCTGTGTTTTTCTCAAGTACATGCTTAAGTGACATTAACTTGAGAGCAGCTGTGCTGCCAAGTGCTGCAATTTCCTTGGGCAGCTCAGCTGTGTATCTCGACTCCATCTTAACCAAAATGGGAGCAATAACACTAAATTKTATTTATCTTAGTGTGACCAATTAGCTCCCAATCTTTAATGATAATCACAAACACTACTATGGTAGATTACTTTTATGTTSTTAGTATTTGCAACTCTCAATAGGCAAGAGATGTAGGAAATGCCTAAGAGTTACTGTGCATGGCAAAGAAAGAGTATCAATTCATTACATGCTGAATTTGCTGTGCTGATCAACTCTTGCAGTGGGTAGGAAGATTACCCTGGAGTTAGCAATGCATGTTTAAGACGAAGTGGGTTATGGTGCTGTCACTTAACTTTCTCTCAATTTTATCATGAGTTAGTTAACTTTATATGAAAATTCATTCCTTTATTTAAGTTTTCTCCCTGCCCTTCATAAACACAGCCAAGAGCAAAAGAAAATTGGTATTTCATAGAGCCATGAAGTCATAGAATGGTTTGGGTTGGAARRGACCTTAAAGATCATCCAGCTCCAACCCCCCTGCCATGGGCAGGGACACCTTCCACTAGACCATGGCATTCAAAACTCCATCCAACCTGGCCTTGAATGCTTCCAGGGATGTGGAATTCACAACTTCTCTGGRAAACCTGTTCCCATGCTTCAACAACCTCACAGTAAAGAATTTCTTCCTAATATTTAATCTAAGTTTCTCTCTTTTAATTTAAAGCCATTTTCCCCATGTCCTGTCACTATCTGCCTGTGTAGAAGATGACTCATTCTCTTTTTCACAAGCTTTAAGTGCTAAAAGGCTGTAATGAGGTCTCCCTGGAGCTTTCTTTCCTCCAGGCYGAACAAYCCCARTTCTCTCAACCTGTCTTCATAGGAGAGGTGCTCCATCTCTCTGATCATCTTTGTGGCCCTCTTCCCAGACCCTTTTAACCATATTTGAGGATACTGATTTTATTAATTTCTTGTTCAGATATTTTCCAGTGTAGTTCAGCTTTGGGAAGTGAACCTTAAATATGGAGCACACACACAGAATTTTTTTTTATAATCTACTCTTTGGTAAAGCCATCTCTGACTCAACCTTTTTATTTGAAAATTAAAAATGCCTAGCTCCACATTAAATGTTATTTTACAGATGTAACCTGTGATTAAAGAGGCAAGAAATCTTACTTCATGTTCTTCACATTTAGTTATCCTATAAAATAAAGCCTTGTAAAATATGGCAGATATTAAAACAATTAAATATATTCAATTGTGATGGTTTTCAAAATTATATATGTTATAGAAATGTAATGTAATATAATTAATATAGAGTAGAGTAGAATAGAATAGAATAGAATAGAATAGAATAGAATAGAATAGAATAGAATAGAACATAGTAATGGATCTCCCTCCTCACAGGCTTACTGACATTTTAAAAGCATGTAAATAGCAAATGCCTCAAATCAGCAAACTCTTCTTCATGAAATAAGTATTCCAGGGATAACAAGGGAGTGAGGAAGGTGATATTCCCTCATCCTTCTTGGGGAATTCAAGCACTATCTCTAGATACCATGCTCAACAGTTCAATAACATCACTGAAGGTCAATATGGCCAGGTTGATATCTCTGGTTACCTTTTCAACTCCTGCTGTTTGCTGAAGTAGAAGATGGCAAGGACAAGATAAAGTAACATTCTCATAGTGGATTGAGGATAAAGAGAGAAAGCTGAGAGGAAGAAATCCCTCCATGACTAATGGAGGGATTTTAAGAAAGCAAAAGACCTTCAGAAAGGAGAAAGTATTTAGTGCTCAAACAGAAGTGAAGACACAACCCAGAAAAAAATGGAAGTAAAATAACTCCAAAATTCTGAAAAAAAATTAAAAAAAAATAAAAAAGAAAAGCAAGAATATTGAGAGGCAATAATCCTGACAGCTGATGCAACTCCAGTCTCTCATTTAGTATTTAGGGAGTTGGTATTAAAGTGTTAGAAACTTTCATCTCATTTGGAAGGGGCCTACTTACAGTAAATAATAATCTCATGTTTGCGGAATAATATTCTTCTTTAGAAATGAGCTACCACAAGCCTAAGCAATTTCCAGCAAGTGTTCTTGACGTTAAAAATCCCTTCTGGATTTCTGATGGAAAAGCAGCCCTTACTTTGAGATCTGAAAGCATTCAGTTCATACTGCAAATGAGGCTACTGAGGTCAAAGCAGATGGCAGATCTCCAAAGTGATACTGAGGCAAGCAATGGAGTTGAATTCCTTTTCTTTTCTGTAATTACAAGTTATCAGAAGTGCAAATATGAAATAAATGCACAATTTCACTGGAACCTCAAAGGTGTCACCCATTTAGATGTGCTGTGGTTCCATTTAAAAAGGGGAAAGGCAATAAACCTCCTTTCAAGGGAAATTGAAAAGAAAAYTGTGAAATGTTAAGTTTTATATAGTATACCAGCGCTGTTATATTTCTTATTCAAATGCAGCTGTCTAAATATTTACCACATTGTAGGAAAGGCTCCCAAGTGGATGACATTGCTGTTAAAAAGTAGACTACTTGCAGAGAAATTGAAGTTGAAATGTGCACTCCTAGCTCCACTTTCAGAGGTCACAAAAATCACTAATGCGCAGTTATTGTTAATTTAAACTAATCACACATGCATGTTTTAAAAAGTAACAAGTATCTTAGCACAGGGAGATCCTGCTAAGAAAGGGAGTGGTAAGGAAAGAAACTTCCTTGAAGCTCAACACTGCAGGGGTGGCATCCAATCTAAAGGGTAGGTGGACATCTGTATGTCACTGTCACAGAGCCAGCAAGTTCTCTGTGTAGCTGAGAGAGGCACTCAAGGCAGGCTGAATTCCKTTCTGCAGCAGAATCCCACTACTGACCTTTCAGAAAACCTGACATTGAGCAGCTGCCTAATATTTACATGATTAAAGTTAAGGAAAATCCACTGCCTGGTGTCAGAAATTCACTGAGCAGTTTAAGTTGGAATCAGGCAGATGTTCTGGTGTACAGAAATATGCCTGGTTTCCATGATAATTGTCTGCATGTTTTCCATTATCCTTCATTTGTTTATGAGATTTCTTTATTTTTTGCTGTTTGTGTGATTTATTTAAAGCTTGATAAATTTGTGAGCAGGACTATGTGATAGAATAGTCTTGTAACAGCAAGGAATAAAACTCCACAACCCTTCCTGGCACACCGGACATACAATTAAGCACCACTGACTCTTTCACCTCTCTGCACTTACAAAAGAAAAGGCTGACATACCTCCCAGCTTGAAAACAAAYTCTAAATATATAGATATAAACAAACACTGACATCACCTGTATATAAGGAATGAAGGAAATGCATTTTAACGTGTTCTTCAGTTGCATCACTTTCTCGAGCAAAGAAGCTTTAGACAAGGCAARTACAAAGGGGCTGTTGGAGGAAACAGGTTTGCTTGAACACTTTGTTAGGACATCACTGCTCTAAATAGAGAACCTTATTCCTTAGCTATGCATCATTAGCATCATTTGCCTCATATAGCTGGAAACTGCAGTCATCAATGGGGTCTAGAATTTTGTTAATGTTAAAAATTAATATCTGGCTATAGAAGACTATAGAAGGTGTATCCCTTAAAGATGCCGTGTAGATAGGGTTGTTGTCTGTAAGAGAGACAGGTTTAGGATGTTCTGACATGCACAGCAGCACTACCAATTCCATGTATGTCCAACAGGAAAAACAATCTTTAGCAAGAGGAGTCGTAAATTACTTGGATATTTATGGACYGAAGAGAGCATTGTCAACATGGAAAATTGCCATTAAACAACTTAATCCCTACCTGCTGCTCCTGGCAAGTGCAAAGTTGCTGTGTCCAGTCAGGTGCTATGGTACAGGAAATGCTCATTTCTGATRAGTGTGCCAACCTTAGCCTAGATCAGCTATCTCTCCACAAAAAGCCAAATTAAACATCTCAGCAAAACTGGACCTCACAACATTGAAGCAGAAGGTCATGGCAGGAAGACAGTTGTGTGGCTGTAACATGTAAGAAGAAAGAGAAGCACCATTTTCTGTGTTGAAGTCTACTAGTAGTTTCTCATGCAATTTTGGATGGTATTTTGTTAGAACACCCAAGGGTCTTCAAATCTTGTGTGCCTTACCTAAGCTCCCTCTAAACAAAGGGAATTTGAAATTAGTCTTCTTTTAAACTCTTTGGATTTCACTATTGCTCGGATGAAGTTATGCCCCACTCCATAGGATATTTGCTTGGTTAAGGATATAAAAATGTAAAATGTTAATGGCCACCTAACAGTCAAGATAAATTGACAGGAAAGTAGGTGAAAGCCTGCTGTATATTGCACACTGCTGAAACCAAATGTGAGGAAGGTTTTCGGCTGAACTGACCACATGATTTGGTCTTACAGACCAYGAATTGGGAGCATATGTCCGGCACTGTACATCTGCATATGCTTCCACTTATTAAGGAAAGCTTTTACCAGAACAGCCAGGGAATAGGAGCTCCATAGTACAGGACTTTTGATGAGTTTCATCTGCTGCCTGAGAGTACCAATTCTGACATTGTTCTCTTAGAGACAGATGCTTCAGAAGAGTTGTGTGTTAGGAGAAGAGCTCAATGTTTTCAAGATGTTTTACATTTACAAAGCAACTTATATGAAATATATGAAAGATGAGAATTATGGAGAAATGTAAACCAATTTTTTTTTCTCTAATCCATTTT
Source organism: Malurus melanocephalus (assembly GCF_030028575.1). Taxonomy (NCBI): domain Eukaryota; kingdom Metazoa; phylum Chordata; class Aves; order Passeriformes; family Maluridae; genus Malurus; species Malurus melanocephalus. The sequence goes on along the minus strand of NW_026623321.1, from coordinate 2,251,390 downwards.
TCTGTCACTTCTCTAATAGCTCAGCATTGGGTCAGCAGCCACCTATACATAYATATTTATTAATGTACACACAAACACAAGTTCTATTCTCCCTGTCTTCCCACACTTAACTTTAAAGTTAACTATGAAGTTCTGAGTCCTAATTTATTGAATTTAGTAAATGCATTTAACTTTTTTTTTTTTGTAGTTCAATTTATTCATTATTATTCTGCAGCATTCATGTTTTCCTCAGAGTAAAAGCTTGACTCATGGGTTATTTCTCTTTGAAGCAGGGAGATCTGAATACTAACATGGCCCAACATGAACAGGTACTGGAACTGTCAACTATAATTTGGCAGTTTATGRAGTAAATTAGGCAGCTGTTATGAGAAAAAGCTTTTAATCTGACACCACTCATCTAAAAGCATCGTCAGGATATAAAGGTATCCCTAAAAGAGCGCCACCAGATTGATATTCACCTTTCACAAGCACTGAAAGGAAAATATTATTGCAGAAGCTAAAAGTKAATTCATACATGACAGTGCAGGCATGACTATTCACTAAGTGACAAGCACACAGATATGAATGAGGCCAGAGCTCAGAGTCCTTTATATATTTATCTAGAGGACAACATTCATATTTTTAATCTTCTGTGAAGGAAATTGCTGTCTCTAGTAAGCACTGTGGGAATATSCAGGAGTCACAGTCATTAGTTTTTCTAGCTTTCATTTCTCTATTTAATTCCATGTCCTCTTGGCCATTCCTCTGTCTGTACTGAGAAATCAGAACTATTTTCTTCTTCTGTATTCTTCAGCTTGTGCAGGACTTCTTCATCTCTGCATTCTTTGGAGTCACTGAGTTCATAGGGAGAAACATAAACAGCGTATCTGCCTTTAACCCTGCTCATCCTCTCTTATCTTCTTCTTTTATCTTTAAGACTTTTTAAGGTTAAGCCAAAGCAATACTTCACACTGTGTCTGGCAGACCAGTTACTGAGGACTGTTGTTTTCTTCTATTTGTGCCTTAAGCAGAAAACATAAAGACCTGGCAAAATCTGGTGTTTGCAATGCATTGGATCCATCCTCATGTCACAATGTTTTAGGGTTTCCTGTCACATTTGCTGCTTGTCTCTGGGAAACATCCCTCTCTCACATATGTACTGGCAGTCTCTGAGATGGGAGAGAATCATAAGATTCAGCTTTCTTTGCTCATTTTAGCCATTGGCTGGCCGAGGATGCTGATCAGGAAAAACCCAGCCACAAGCGGAAATTTCAGAATGTCTCTTAATCCCATTTACCTGAATCTCTGCTGTGCCAGGATTTCAGTATCTRTTAAGGAAAATAATTCACACTCCTATTCTAGCAAATATGGGAAATGTTGGACCTACCAAGCCATTGATTCTTTCCTTTCTTTTCCACCTACTTACATTGAGTTGTAGCCTGAAAGAGCAACCATTGCCTTTATTTTCTAAGTACTGGGTAGCTTTGATAATCCTTGGAAGCCCCCCAACATTGTTCTATTAAACAATAGACAATGTGAAACAATGTCTATTGTCTTGTGCATTGTCTGACGGAGAGAAGAAACAGTTTCTGGAAAGGAAAATTGGCAAGGAGGACACCACAGAGCAGGGGAAGAACAGGAAGAATTGAAACCACATCTCCAGATGGAACGATTCTCGTGTTTTCTCAGATGAAAAATAAATCATGCGCCCAAGTCTGGAGCAAGCTTAAGGGACTCTAAATAGATYCCTCCAAGCTGCCCTTTCACAAAGAAAATATTTCAGATGTCCTTTATTGGTTTGATGAGAAAGAATGAATGCTGGGAGTTAGCAATGCTCTGTTGTCTGTAGCAGGAGCTCATCCTCGCTCTGCAGAAGTTGTTTCCCTTTTTGTGAGACAAGTCAAGGCTGCATGAACTCGAGTCCTTCATCATCATTCCAATGACAGCTCAACCACAGATGTGGAGCAGACCTTCCCTTACTTATGCATAAATATCCCATGGAAGTCATGACTCCTCCAAGACTATTGCAGCTTTATATTGATGGTACACTCCACTTGTTTAAGGCAAGATTAAGGAAAAATGGACTGTGGGCCTTGGAGGCCTTTCTTTTCTTCTGTCTCAGACTGTGATGTTTGACTGGCTTTAGTTARGTGTTGCCAGATTCATACATCCCATGTGTGCAAAATGGAAGAAGGAAATGTGAGGCAACCCCTTTGTGTTCTGTGGAAGTTTATTACCATAAAATATAGACATGGTCTAAACTTTTTGAGAATCACTTTCTCTTTTCTTTTTCTTTTTCTTTTTTCTTTTTTTTTTCGCCTTTTTTATTTCTGTTTATCTTCTGTTTCTGTGTTTCTACTCTGATAATTTTTCCTTTTCCTTCCCTTCACCTTCTCCCACATGAGGCAGCCTGTTTATTAGAAATGTGGAATGCAAGAAACGAGAAAGATGGAATGGAGAAAGTCTGGCTGTTCTAGTCAGACAGTTCTCTGAACTTGCAGTTGTCCTCTTACAGTTAAAAATTGCATTTCTGCTGCCTTGTACCTAACCCTGCATTTTGGAGCCCAGTTTCTAGGCTCAAGGATTGGAGATCAATTTCCCAGTCTTCCAGACTTCCTGAATGGTATCAAAATTCCTGATCAAAGTGACTCATCTTAAGGTCTACTCATCAAAGTCTACTTTTTGTGGTATTTCTTTATAGATTTTAGRAAAAGATATCATCAAAAATAAGTTCAGCTTCATGAAACAATCTTGATTAAATGCACTGAAATTAACTAGATCAAAAAATAATTTATAGATTGTCTCAAATTTGTCTTCTCAAATGTAGGTTTGAACTCAGCAGAAAATTTTCCTTCACAATGAAAATTATTGCATTTCCAGTTTCAAATTCACAAATCCTTCTGAAAATACCCGGTTAATACTGTAACTGCAGAGAACAAGGTAATTTTCAAATAAAGCAATGCCTGAATGAAGTAATTACACCATGGGACCCAATTTTCAACTGAATTTTTACTAAGTGAACCAAAGTGAAATGGAAGTGCCTCTGACAACTTTGATGCTTTGATGATAAAAATGTCCCTTATTTGCTTGCTAAAAATTATTTCTAACTACTTTTTTTCTCATAATTCTTGGTTGGGTTTTTTTTCCCCAGACATTTTTTAAGTTGGTTGAAATGTAAAAACGTAACAAAATTATGAGACTCGGAAAACAACGTTTTGCATAAGTTCCTAATTTCTAGAGGCAAATGTCTTGACTTACTGAGCTGGCATAATGAAGAGTCAGGAGCCCSAGAGCCTGACCTCTTTATCATAATGACTTGAGAGAGACCCACAGAGGGATTTTTTTAGTAGAAAAGCTTTAAATAATTGAGAGTTGCTCAGTTATGTGCCCATCTAGAAAACACAAGTTCAAATTCTAACAGAATATGGAAAGTAAGAGCTGCAGCACTGTTACCCCCTCAAGGGATGGTCATTAATACAACTGAAGAATATACCCAGATGATCATGTTTTGCACATGAGATTTCCAGGGSAATCTAAGAATCCCTCCAGGTTTAAAATACTTTAAAAATCTGTGCTGCCAGGATTCGGATAGCTGTATACATATCTTGTCAAAGAGTGATGGAGACCAGGATGTCTCCTGGGCAGAAACAGGGCCAAAAGTTTATAGGAGCCTTCAGTATTAAACTATACCTGTGCAAATGATTCAGCCAGAAGAATGGGCAAAATCTTTATTGCTATTAAATAAATAATTAACTTCATATTAGTCTCCTCAAAATTTTTTAATTCCTTTGTTTCTATTTTTGAGTGATAATTAGGCGTTGATCTGACAAGACTTCATGTCAATTAAATATAAGTGCAGTCTACCTTTGATATTATACTTGGAGATTTTTCTGGTATCTGTGTGAATAAAGTGGAAAGGGTTTGGTTCTGAACATGACAGAATCACCAACATTTCCATTCCTCCCTTTGTAAACTRCCATGTAATACTTAGTTTTACATTCTCCAGCAGAGTCACGTGTCATAAGATCAGTTTCATTTTCATTTTCAGCCTCAAGAGTACCGGGACCTGGACATCTTCTTGATCACTGTTAAGAAATGTTTATTACATCAGGGTGTGGTTCTTCCCCTGTAAAACCATCACCATTAATAAGAYCTGAAGTCATCATGGGCTCTGTTCCAGGTACTGTGTAAAATCGAGTTAGTAGGAAGCCAGAGTAACCCACTGCATTGTTGCCTGTGTTTGTTTTCTGCACTCAGTAATACACAGAAAACCCCGAACTTTCTTCAAGTCATTTGGAAAAATACTAATTTTCAATGAGGTTCTCACCATTTTAATTTGCCTGTGGATGTTCAGCACAGTGTTATATCTGCAGACAATTTACTCAGCAATGCGTGGGGGGAGGACAAGATGCAAGAGACAGAGTTAGAACAAGAGAGGTTCCAACAGGAACCTTTTCTTTATGACGACTGTTCAAATTCGGAACAGATTTTGGAGGGCTTGTKCAGTTTCTTTTCTCAGAACCTTTCAAGATCAGATAGGAGAAATCCTGGAGCAACTTTGTCAGACCTCACAGGAGACTGCTCTGAGAGGAGCATGGACAAAGTAACTTCCTGATGTCCCCTCCAACYTGAAGTATCTCATGCCCTTAAGGTCCTAGTTCTCTCTTCACCAAGACTATGTCAAACAAAAGAGATTGTAACTTGTTCTACCTGTGCTCTGTATCACCTCCTAAACACAGAAAAAAAAGTTAGAGAGACAATTCTCAGTTCTGTCCACAGGCTTACCTGAATAACTCTTTTTGAGCTCATATGGCAACAACAAAACAGAAGTTGAACTGAACTTGTAAACTCTGTCTTCTTTAAAAAATGAGTAATCTCTTCTCTCACAGCTTTATGTTCCATATCATGAAATGAGAGGCTCTTCCACATTAAACACCTCGAACTAGTTAGGGGTCTTTTTCTTCTATGTTTTCAGTGCCAAAACAATGGGTGAATTATCACTTGCGATAAAGTTAAACCGTGGTTAGTCACTTTTGGATTTGTTTCATGCGTTCTCTTTCCTTCTAATCACTTTTAAAAACCTCTCCTGTCCTTGATAGATTTTGTTTTATTTACTGGCATGTTGAACTAGTCAAACAGGACTCTCACCATTGCTGACTATTTTTTTATGCGTCACAGGGTTTTCCCAGGTCTCTAAGGTGAAATATGCACGGAGGTGGCAAATGCAAACAGAAAAGGGTTACCTGTGTGCATGCTCAAGTTGGTAAGGGAAGAAAATGCTCTGTGGTGGCAAACGAGCAATTGCCACTTCTGTGTATGTGGGGTGGGTGTTTGATATGACCAAAATGAATGGAAATAGTTCTGTAATAGTTCTAGATGACCACATATGACAGGATTTTTTGGAAAGACAAATGTCTGCCCCWCTTCCTGCTTCATCCCCCAGCTTTTATTGCTGTGCACAGCTCCGTATTGTATGGAACACCCTTTCCATCAGTTGGGATCAGCTGTCCCAGCTGTGTCCCTGCCCAAGCTCTTGCTGATGGGGACGTGAGAAGCAGAAAAGACCTTGACACAGTACAAGAACTGCTCAGGAAAAGCCAGAACACCCCTGTGTTGGCAACACTCCTTTAAACACAAATTTTAGACATGCARCCATRCAAGCTATTTRTGAAGAAAAMTAAYKCTATCCCACCCAAAACCAGCATGTTCAATTAATTTTCTCCATGCATTATTATGCAGGACGCCCAGATGTCTGAGAGGAGACAACATCAGTGTGGAAGAAATCCCCAAACTGGTTGGCATTGCATGACTCTTTTCCTAAGTCTGATGTTATTCTGTAGTTCTCAAAATGTTTTTGAAGCTGCTATGCAATTACCATTAAAAACAAAGGTTCTAATAATAAAGTAGCATTTTATTTGACCATGAAGGTAAGTTCAGGCGCAAAACGCTGCTGTTTCTGAGTTTGAAAAAAGCAAATACACTTTGCATAAACAGAGGAGAATTTGGGTATAGTTGTCTTGCAAAAGTGATTGTATGTATACAGATTTTTAAATGGATTTCAGTGAYTAGGAGTCTGCAAAGATGGTAATGAAATACTGTGTTGTAAATTGGTAGTCTATTTCATTTCTGACCTTAGGCAATGTCACCCTTCATAACAAGTCCATCATAAGGAGGAATGTGTAGCTTTTTTTCCCATTACTGTGGCAAATAAATGATTATGCCTTTGTTCCCATGGGCACAACCATTTTAGTGTATTACTAAATGTAATACACAGCACATACAGTATTGTCTCTCTTAATTTCGGGGGTTTTTAATTAAATTCTTTTACATTTTGTTACAGGCCTATATTGACTGTAGTGTTTGCACACCTTTTGCACAGGGCTTAGGACAAAAGTGGAGGTGCCTCACAGACAAGTAAATTCCAGGCTTTGAAATGGAAGCTACTCCAGAAAAAGCTTGTGTTGAAAGATGAAATTGATAGAGTTAAGGGGAAGACAAGAGATTAGGAGAAGACCCAGGGGAAGCGTACTTGTGAGGAATATCTCACAAGTTTGAGGGTTTCTTCTGTATTTTAGCCCCAGGAAAAGATCTTTCTGTAAAGTCTCATTTTCTAACAGGCTATGAACATTAGTCTTAGCATTAGGCTGCAAAGTGGTGCTGAGAAGGGATCTTATTTGTTGCAGGGCTGCAAAACCCCCAAAAGCAGTGTGCAAATCTATAATATAATAAAACTAAGAAAAGTTTTGATCATATATTTTCCTGTCAGGGGGTGGCCCCAGACTAAAGAGTTTTAAAAGATGAATTGAAAGATTACCCTATGCTCAAAGAATTATATTGAAGTATTTAGGGAAGGAGCTGTTGAAGTAGTAAGGGAAAAGAAGGACAGAAAAATAACTCCTTCCTTCCTACTAAAGAAAATACAGACACAAAGGAGTTTCAAATATGAAGACAAATATACATCTAGAGGAAGAATTGCATAGCGTAGATCATCAAAAGGGGTGTCAGAACCACTTATTACAAAAAAAACAATTTAACTGTTTAAAAATGAATAATCTATTTATTTAGCTGTTAGCGATATCCTCTAATCAGTCAATAGGAGAGCTGGTGGCTCATAAGCAGACACAATTAAATACAAAGATTTTAATGATTTTGTATTCAATTATATGCCTGAATCTTTGGTGTCAAATCTTTGGAAAGTACTGGAGTGGTAWGGTTTCAGAATAGATCTTCTCAAGATGATACAGAGTTCCTGACTGTATCACTTTACCGGTTTTGTTTTGTTAAGGATGAGTTATGCTACAGTGCAGAAATGCCCTCACTTTTCAGMATTGGTCTGTTTGACTTTTTACACCTATTGTGTATTATGAGAAGGTGGTTCTGGCATTAAATCGTTTGCCTGTATTGATTGTTCTGTCARAAAGAGAAGCACCATGGTGRTTTCTTCTGTAGTTTTCCAAATCARTGCTCCTTCAGGTTCTCCCAGCACCCAGTTCACCAACTACTGAGACTGAAGAATCCTTTTAAAACTCTCAAAAATCACTTCAAATGATTCTTTCTTTACCCAAACAGTATTCAAGGCTATGCATCGAATAATCTTGAAGGAAGAACATTGAACAAATACATAAATGRTAACTCCTGTTTGAGGTGATGAAGAGATGGAAACACATTGCTGTCATATGTAAAAAGCATTTCAAAGTATCCTACCCTTGCCCTTCCCAGAGAACAGGAGGAGAGCTTGGAGGCTGGYTGTGAAAGGGTGGTGGCTAAAGATCTCCACATGACCAAAAAACCTGGACTGACTACATGTGTTCTTTCAGCACAGGTTCTACCAGACTATGAGTCTGTTGAAACTATTACACTTTAAAGCCCAGGAGACCAGCTWGGATGACCATCTACTATTTGGTGAACCACTCCCTCCATCATCCCCTCCCCAGTCAGATCAGCATTTGTTGAAGGTCAGTGGCTGTAGAATGAAGATTGACACCCAGATACATGTGCAGGCTGTCCGTAACCAGGGCTAGTTGTCTGCACAATGCTGTGAAGATGACCTTTGGCACACTGGCATTGATGATTCATTCCTGATTATTTCACGTGTGGAATATTGTACAGGCTTATCAGTGGGAGTGGGTGAGGCCGCTCCCAAACACTGARCCAGTCTCTACTTCTCTTACAGTCCAGGGCATTTCCCCCAGGACACCAAGCAAACTAACAGTAGCACAAGCTTGAAAAAAAACCTAACTCTTATCTGAATCCATTGGATTCTAATTCTTGTCTGTCATAAAAGAAAATATGAGGAAGCACTACGGGCATCTATGTGCAAAAGCAGCAGAGATGGAGCTGCATCGGCCTTGTACCTCCCTAAAACCTTTCTCGTCATTTCATTATCTTATCGTTCAAGAGCAAAAAATTAATTAAYTGCCCAGCCATGTCCTTGGGAATTCTTAGGAAGCAACCCCTCATTATTAAAATCAATAGMTAATGGCTCTAAGTGTTCCCCTAATCCTCTATGAACCAAGTRTTTGTTGATTTGGTTTATTCCCATTTAGAAAGCTTTCAAATAATCAACTTGAATCATAATAAGAATTTAAGAAACTGTATCAATATCAACAAATTAAGTGAACCATGATTATACACTGGCACATTATAAAACGGGGCTATCTGTATCTGTTTTGCATGTGCATTACTGAGAAAACTCTGTATATAWGTGCATTTTACTGCAAGCAGCTGCAGCAAGGACAGGTGCCTCAGGGTCCAACACACATTGTTCCACCAACATGAAAACACAGCTTCTTCTCTGAAGGGGYTGTATTGAAGTTTTCTCTAAACTCTCAATGACTTTAAAAGCCAAGGCCTTGATAGTTCATAGTTTGAAGTGGAAACCAGTATTTGGAACTCTAGGCAAACTTTGTATAAAGAAATATCTGAAGAAGATTGCTGTGGAACAACAGTTTTAGCAAAAAAAAAACAAACAAACAAAAAAAAACAAACTAACTAATGTGGACCAATATGTTTCAACACAAATGATTTGTTAGCTAATGTCTTTGATTGTTACTAGAGATTCAAAAGCAAAAATTGACTCCTGATATTTATTTTAGATGCAAGGAAGCGGTCAAGATACTCCATATTTTTATTGTCAGCAAAACAGATCTCATTTCACTACAAGCAACTGGATCAAAACATTCATTTTATCACATTATCATAAACTTCAATAACATAAAAGACAGTTTGAGGTTAGCACTTTCAGGGAGGGGAGGAATGTCTGCTTTGAAATCATTGTAATTTTGTTAGGAGGGAAATACACCTTGCAACAGCAAGTACCAACAATACTGTTTCAGAATTTAGGGATATAGCTTTACCAAAAAGCACAAACTTGTAGCAAATCTTGAAGCTGCACATTCATGCAGAATAATACAGTGAAAGTGCTTTGCCTCTGACTGTAGTCACTGCTGTTGCTGAGTCAGAGCCAGAKTGCCCTGAAACAGCTCAAAGGTTATTCCAGTGCTCCTATTTCTTCATACCTGAGATTCACACGGGTACACTTCACATATATATGTCCTAATGAAAGAGGGCAGGTATTCCACATTTMCATATTCAATTTAGTATTTCCAACAACTGGCATGCCCATTACATCTGCTGAAGTTTCACACCCAGTTTTCTTCTGTAGCTGTTTATCCTACAGATAAATAAAATCATTTTTAAATGGTCTGCCTCACTGATCATCAGCAAAAGACTGGCAAATCAATTTACTACTGGTAAAATATTCTGCCCCCTTTTGCACAAGGTCTTTTTCCAGGATGCTTTTTTCTTTAGATATCCAAGTCACTTTAGGAAACTGGAAGTCAAATTTCAATAGGAGCCAGTCAGAAAATTTTTTACAGTGAGGGTGGTGAAATACTGGATCAGGTTTGCCAGAGAAGTGATGGATGCTCCATCTCTGGAAACACTCAAGGTCTGGTTGGACAGGGCTTTGAGCAACCTGATCCAGTTGAAGATGTGCCTGCTCAGTTTCTGGGCTACATGGCCTTTAGAGGTCCCTTCCTTATATGATTCTATGTTTCTCTATCCTGTTTACATCAGGCAACTCCAAAGACAGAAATTCAGTCACACAGTTCTGATGCTGTTAAATGCATGGGTTCTGTGCAGGGAGTTTGAAAGTAACTATCCCARGATGCAATTTTACCAAAGAAAGTACTTCCTCAAAAAAATCTGCTCCTGGCTTTTTTCTTTTCTTTTCATGTAAAGGAGATACCAACATCAAAAAAGGCCTAGCACTGGTAACTGAGCTATATTCTGCTCTCCTGCAATATCAAAACATTGCTTTAATTTCTATGATCAAATTTCTCAATGTTTATAGTAATGAAGAAGAATGAAAAATCAGAACCAGGGCTTACACATATTGTACTTCATCAAACTACCATTATTATTATTATTATTATTATTATTATTATTATTATTATTATTATTTTGTCACAAGGGGGAGTTCTTTTGTAGAAATGACAGTACTTTGGCTCCCATGTAATTGCATTTCAGTGGTTTTCAAACCAGTAAAAATTCTACTATATTGGGGGGCAGGGAAAGGATGGGGAAATCATCAGTTCTCTCCTGCTTGCTATTTCCTATTCACTATGAAATAAAATTAATCTAGAATTAATTAACAATCAGAGGAATATTTCACAGTTGGGGTTAACACACCACATTGCCCCCATTTCCATAGATCATCAGTTTAAAGGCCAAAGGTTTTGGGAAGGACGGACAGCACTTCAGTGTCTGAGACCAGGCAACACCTTCAATTCMATAACATGAGTCAACTCAGAAGAATACAGCTGAATTCCAGAGTGACAGCCTTCTGTCTTCTTCCATTGGAACACAAAAAAAAGGTACACATTCAAGTAAGAGAAAATGGACATTTAAATAAATACACATGATTACAAAAAATCATGATACTCATTACAGCACCTGCAAGTGAGAAAGTGTGGGAGAGGTTTGCAGTGATATTTCAACACAATCAGAAATCCACTGGATTCAGCTTTTTCATTGTCTACTTTGATTATCACAGGGTGATTTGGCTCAAAGTCTAGTGCTAGATAATAGTGTTTAATCTCTTAAATAACAAAGTTGCTGTTMCTTGTCCTGTTGTAAGGAAATGTTAAGACCATGGTTTACTTTCTGCTTAACTTCTGCTACTGGAATGAAACCTCACACTCCAGAGAATACCAAAACACCTGAAATGACTGTCCATTTCTCTGAACATTTCTTCATTTTCCTAAAAGTGGCCTGAGGCAGGTGATAAACTGACAGACTGGCACAGTGTCATGCCTGGAAGGGAACTCTGTGGATGCCTCAGTTATTCCTTGGGTAGTTCTAGACTTTCAGAGRRAGACAGAGAGAGAGAGGGAGCACCAGGTTCTGAACTGTCTCTGCAATAGCTCTACTTCGTCTATCCAACACCTCCTCACTGTTTCCTTCCTTGTTATGTAGGAGCTCACTACTCAACCTTGATGGCTCAGTTGTAAGTCAGGGAGCTATGGTTCARAAACCCATTCTTCCACAGAAAACAAAAGACCAGCTTTAGCTTAYTTGGGAGATAAATCCCTCTGCTGACATTTCACACTGATGAAAGTCACCTAACCWGGTCATACACTCTGTCAATAGAAAAAGAAGTTCCCACTTCAGAATCCTCCCAGGAATAGCAATCACTTCTTTTCAAAAGCTTAAAGTGCATTCATGTGGCAAAAAAATTCAAACAGACAAACAAAAACATCCAATAAAAAATCCAAACAAGCCAACCAAACCAAAACCAAAACAGTCCTGCTAAGCCAGAAATGTTGAAACTGCAGTTGATGGAGACTGCCTTTCTTCAGAGGGCAAAATCTGTCAGGCCCTGAATGCCAGCTGAGTAGTTACAGTCCTTTTCAATCATCACAGTGCCAATAACTACCTTCATTCCTGAGATCAGTTACAGGGTTTGTGGGGGTTTGGGGGGTTTGGGGTTTTGTTCTGTTCTGTRCCAACTCATTAAGCAGAACTTCAGTCATTCTTTGCTATGAGAGCATTRCAATTTTGTGAAACTGGGGGGACAGATTATATTCTGTAACAGTCTGGAAGAGAGCTTACAGATCACATCTTCATAAATGGATGAAACCCCATTGCTGGTTTCTTCTGCTCATTTGCATTATGCAGCTCAACAAGCCCACCAGCTCAGTGCAAATATCAGTGCAATTGCAGAGACACTTAAAAGTAGGAGAGAAAAAATTGCATTCATGTATCATAGCACAGGTGCCATGAACTGCTCACAAAATCTTCACCAGCAGAGTTCGAGGCTGACCAATGTGTGTAGCATGCTGGGGAGTGTGAGAGCAGCTGCAGGAGACARCTGTCATGGCAAGAGGGATCCATCTGGTGGAGTGAAAACAGAGCCTTCTTAGACATCATAGACCTCCTCATCCACGGCAGGACCGACCTCTCCGCAGAGCTGGCGGAAGGTGTTGCGCCTCAGGATGTCCCAGCCACGGTGAGAACTCCTTCTGGATGTGCTCCGTGACAGTGACGGAGCGAACAGTTCCTTCTTGAACAGGGTGTCCCTGTTGGTTTCCAGCTTCTCTGGACCTTTGTCATAGTTATCCCTGTCCTGAGCCTTAAATGCCTCTGTGTACCTCATCATCTTGTGTTTGTTGGGATCCACCCTGTCTTCAATTCTGTAAAAGGGTTAAAAAGTAGAAACTGAATGAAGTAGAACAKTGCCAGTTTATCAACAAAACCCTTCCAACAAAMAGGCCTACTGCCCTGGAAAAACCTRCACARAAGAGCTGCTGGTACAGTTAGAGCTCTCCTAGAGCTTCATGCTATCCCCATCATGCTCATCCCCATCATGGACTTCAGCACCTTTTTCTGCCCAGGGTGTCCTGTCCTTTACCTCATTTCTCCATCATGGTTTTCCCTTTCCATCTCTCCAGSTGTAAGCAATTGCAGACTTACCTCACCTCAGTCCCGTTCCAGATCCTTYGTRTATATGCATATATATATKTATTCTCTTTGTTCTCAACCTTCTTCCTCTGATACTCCATGGCTGCTAGCCTCAGGATGTCACTCATCTCCTGCTCAACTTTTATTTAACTGCTTCACTTCCACCAGCCCTTCTCTGCATAGCTTAGAGATTGTCTTCTGAATTRCTATCCCACAAAGATATAATGAACATCCATGTGGTTTGACAGAACTAAATCACAGCAACACTCTTTTCTCACATCATCCAGTGAGTAACTGGGATTACCAATTATTCCCAGTGAATTTCTGGGACATTGCTCTTGCAATATGTTGTCAGTCTTGGACTGAAGGTGTTGTGCATCAGCACCACTTTAGGTCTGTTTGTTCTGCCCAGTAAATCTGAAAATCCACAAGGCTCAGTTGTCTGAAAAACCTGCAGAAAGTCCCTTGCAGGGCCAGGAGTTGGACTTTGATGATGCTTGTGGGTCCTTTCCAAATCAGGATATTCTATGATTCTGTGATTCATACAGCCCCCACTCCCCTTTCTGGCTTTATCAGCAAAATATGGCATAGTTAGAAAAGGCAAATGCCCAAAAGTTAATCTGTTTTCACCTGGCATAAGTATTGATTAAAATCAGAAATAATGAGGAATTTAGTGTTATCTAGGCTACAGATATTTTGTTACATCAGTGCCTAAACTGAAATCTTGGACCTGTCTTTGTCACCTGACAGAGTCATTGCAAAGTCTAAACATACTTACTAGATTCACATGAGAAAGAAATCTTGATTTTAATTATTCCTGTTCTGATTTTGAGTTATTCACAGAATGCTGCTGAATGCCTGATAGATTGATTTTGCCTCTGCCATTTTGTACATCTAAGGGACAGGGATAGTCTGTCAAGCACAGCAGTGAAGTTCTGTGACACCCATTATAAGAAGTTTGAAAGAAAAAGTCGGGTCTTATAACCTRTGCAGTTTCTGGGGTCTGTCCCATGTGGCTACTGGATGACAAAGCACCAGCTGATTTCACAAGGAAATGCACTGCAGAGCTTTCTGAGTGGGACAACGCTTGTCTGTCTATCAGTCACGGACAGAAAACAGACTGGGGTCTGTATTCTGCAAGGAGAGCACTCCAAACACTCCCTAGATTGCTGGAAAGGCTCTTTATTAACATCCATGGATTGGGTTCTTGTTGGATCCTTACACAGACACACTGCAGGAGAACTCACCTGAGATACCATCGGTCCCCCAGCCCAAATTCCCGCCCACAGATTCCTGAGCGAGGCCAAAGGCACCGTGGCAGCTTCCTCTCCAACATGACAGTCGTAGCAACAACCTTTGGAATAAGAAAAAAGAAAAAAAATCAGATTAATCAGAAAGAAAATCAGACTCTCTTTCAAAAATACTAATTTCATGAGCACCGACCCATACTGCACTTCATTACAGCTCCTTAAGTAATTAAAAAAAATTTATATAGTCTGTACTCCATTTCTTCTAAGGGCAGTTCACTAATTTAGGTCTGTGTCATGTTTTGAGGAATTAATGTGCTCTTAAAACACTGTTCAGTTGCTTTTCTTTGATACCTCATGGCAATGAGTAGGGAAATTAAKTGCAAGCTAGAGAAGAGGACAGTGTCTGCACTCACATTTACTGTCATCAGAACTTACCACTGTGGCCACACGGCTCCATTGAACCATTTGTCTGACTGCTTTCTCACAGAAAAGTATAGGARATGGATTTCCTGTTGATTACCTATAGAACTGGTTGAATTTCTTTGCCTTTTGACCAAGACAGCCAGGCCAACTTCTTTTGATGGATCTAAAGACATTACTGGCCTTCCTGTAATCACTATCCAGTGTTCTATCCTGTCCCTCAGTCAATCCCTATAATTATAATGTAATTCTCACACAGAAATGTGATTTGCAAAAAGAAGACACAATTTTAATTCTATTTAACAAGAGATTCCACACGTAGGAAACAAACATCTATGGAAACACAAGATGGACAAGAAAGGCTGATGACAGTGTGAAATAAGGCAGGAATGCCCACCTTAATTAGATTACCTGGGCTCTCCAGAGCTCATCCTGCTCGTGGGCCACTCTCCAGTGGGTGTCACCCATCATGGCAATCAAGAGGTTGAGCATAAGGAGGGTGGCGATGATGGCGAAAGCGAAGTACACCACGCTGTACATGAAGGGCAGRTCCACGTCGTAGTTGGCAGGGCCATCAATGATAGTGAGGAACAGCTCAAAGGTGGTGAACARGGACATGGGATAGTTGTAGAACTGCCCGAGGTTTTCAGGGTTCTCTGTCTGGAAGATGATGTAAAAAGCTGGAGGAGAGCAATGGGAGTAAAAAAGAGAAAGTTTAACAACAGGAATCACATTCCAAGAGKAATAACAGAATCCTGTAAGAGATTCTGACCAAATAAAATGGTCTGGGAAGGAGCTGCATGTGTTTTTATGCAGGGACAAATCCCTGATTAGAATCACTGATTTTCATGATAAAATGACCCCAAATTACTTTGATTACTAGTTTACTTCTCAAAGYAGTAATTTTTTCATCCTCAAGCATACAATAAATCTATGTGTATTAATCTAATTTTCCACAGAAAAATACCATAAATGCAATATGCTTTTAAACCTTRGCTTAAAAGTATATGGAAATATCTGAATTATGCCGATTTCTATTATCCTGGAAAGAGCAAGGATTGAATACCAAACTCATGAGAACAGAAACCAGTACTGGGAAAGTGACCATGCTTAGAGAAACAGAAGCTGTAAGTCATCACCAGCTTTTCCAGCTATTCAGAAGGCAATCAGAGATYGGATCAAAACCCACACTCTGAATTCATACCAAAGCAGTTGGTGAGGGTAACATATTATTATTTTCTCTTTGTGGACTCACCTGATGCAAAGCCTAATATCACCACAGCCATGAGCCAGCAAAAGCGCATAAGATCTCCAAATATCATCTGTAGAGCAAAGACAGAGCCACCATAAGGCCCAGCTGTCCCACCAAGTAAACCTTTTTCCAGATTCTAAGGCCATGAGTTGACTAAAGAAAACTTATGCACTAAAGGGAGAATGCGAAAGTGCTAAACCCTCTGTGCAGACAAGAACTTGTCCTTTTGACATTAATGCAAAATTAAGCAAACAGTCCTTGAGGGAGAAAAAATATCCTTGCAGGTCTCCCTGTCTGCAAAGAGGTGTCGGGATGTGTGGAGAGCCTGTATTTGTGTCTCTCACCTTCTGGATCATGATGGTGAAAGGCCCGAGCATCTGGAAGCCTCGTGCAAAGTACATGACATTGCACCAYCCCAGCACCAGGGCGAAGGACATGGGCACCACCTCCCCCGTGGTGCTGGTCAGACGCATCACCATCGTCACCAGTATCATGCAAGCGTATGTGATGCTGTGAAGGAGAAGAAACAGTGAAAAAAGGTTCAATGAAGGAAATATGAGTTGTGTTAGGAGAAATAAATCAAGAGAAGGAATAGTCTAACAGAATGGAGAAAGTAACTCATCTGGCAAAAGAGAGCAGTGGAYAAAATGACAGACTATATATTTATTAGACTTAATATGTTCTGTACTTACACAATTATGTGGAAAGGCCCTCCTAGGATTGTTTGTCCAAAGTATTTTGCTGCTCCAACTCTAAGGATATCTGGAATCTAAGAGAGACATCCTATTCACTTTAGGAGTCAAAGAGTTTCCATCACATTACTAAATGTCATGGTAACCACCAATGTTCACAGGTTSTCAGGGTCAGCCACACCTCCTTTGATGGATGGATTTTTATGTTACTTTAAAATCAGAATGGTTGATCCGGGTGGGCCCTGCTTGGGATGAGACTCAGATTGCTGGAAGATCTAARAATGCTTGGGCAGATGGAGAGACATGTTGTACAGAGGTGCCTCAGTAACAAAGACAGAAAACCCTGGGGATCAGAGGAGTTTGGTGTAACTCACACTGTGTTAGTTGTAGCCCCGAGTCCTGACTAAGCATCACAGGAAGAAGKACTTGTCCTCCTGGAGCACATCACAGAACTGAAATTATATACTGCACTCAAGCTGAGGTCACACTGGTGCAGATCAGTGAGGGACAATCCCCTCCTTTGACCCTCTGGTGATACTGTGCCTGATGCACCCCAGATAGGTAGAAAGCTGTTTTAAAGACCTGTTTTATTTTCAGTTTTAGGTTTGTTTTTTTTTATTTTCAGTTTCAGTTTTAGCTTTTTTTTTATTTTCAGTTTTAGTTTTCTGACAAAAGTTTCAATCTTTTATTTACTTTATAATAAAATCAAGTGGGGAATGATAGAGAGAGGCTCCTGTTACAAGTTCACAGAGTAACTGATCTCCAATTAAATACAAACTTTTCTGTTTGTGCACAGAAATCACTTCATCCAGCACCCCTAAAACAGGAACATTTATGGGTACTGGGTGAAGCAACATCTGGGAGTCAGCTGGGCCACAGATGGTGCTAACAGGAACTGTGGATTACCCTGCAGACAGTATTTCAGAATGCAAACAATCCTTTTAATTGCTTCTTCCACACCTGGAATATTACAGGACATTGTCACAGTCTCTGTCTCATCTCACAGATACTGTTGACAATGTCTGTTGCCACAGACTTATGCTGAAGCACTCAGACTAAACAAATAACCCCAACCAAGCAGTGAGCACAAATTCATATTTGTCTAGTAAGTAAAATCTGCCCTGATGCAACAGGAAACTGTAGAGTTCACTGTTTCTCTTACCTCAAGGACCAAAATTACTACAGCTCCAATGACTGTGATCAGCTCCCCCACCAACCTCAGCTCATCCTCATATGCCACATATGAYTCCTGACAAAAAAGGTCAATGGAAATTAAAATTAGATTTTAAAGAAAGTGAAAGTAAACTTAAAAAGAGGATGGGGGAGAAGAAGACCTGTTGTTATCTATAATAAACACAAATAGAGCTGGCAATGCCAGAGGAGCCAGCCCAGCCSCAGCAATGGGGAGCAGAGCCCACCCCCTGCTCCTCCCTGACAAAGGTCAGTTGGCCAAGAAGGGGAGGAGGATGGCTGCAATGGCCAGGATTGGGGACTGCTTGGATTTTCCAGTTAAGTAGGTCAGRTGGGAATTGCCCAACGCTGCCTGTGGGGCCCTGATTCCCACAGTCACCGTACCTGAAGCATCTTCTGCACATAGACTGTGTTGTCCCTGCTGCTGGTTTTGTTGTCTGTTCGGGGTTTCAGAGGACGGTAGACACAGCACATGGTGAAGCAGGCCATGTAGAGGATGTAGAATAGGGCCAGGAAACAGAAATAGGGACGACCATACATGTTCCACTTCAGGCTCACCAGCTCCTTCACTGGTGTTAGGTCCAAGATCTGGCGTGCCTGACAAAGAGAGAAGGAAGGAATTAATTGCCAAAAGTGCATTCTTTTGTAAGCATCATTCACAAATTTTCCTGGGAGAGTGTTAACAAACAATTAACAAACAATTCTCATCTATCCTATTCAGCACTACGAAGCTTAATTTATTTTGCACAAGTGGAATGCTCAAGMGGGTTTGCACTTGCTCATTTTGACAATAGAGTTTTGGAAAAAAATGTAAAAAATATATCCAGCAGAGAACAGCTTTTGAGCACCAGTGGGAAGTACAAGAAAAGCATGTTAGTTGCTGGATGAAGTTTGTCCCCTATGTAGGAGCATAGAATTGAGGATGACAGAGTATTCCTGTCAGTACAATGACACAAGTTTTTGTATCAGATGTTTTAAGAAAAGAAAACAGAAACATTTTTCTAAGAGATATTTGTACTTGTCTAATGCTTTATGGCTTATATAAACACACTACCTTTTAAGTTTCTGCCTTATTATCTTAGGGATAATTAATTGAATCACCTATATCATGCCTTCAGCTTCTACTGACAGAGAGTAAGTAGGAGAGACAGCTGTACTTTACAATTTACAAATTTGAGCCATACTATTAAATATTTCTAGACTTACTTTCTATTGTAATGTTTAGGGGACCACTGCAATAAGAGAAGAAAATGTAAATCAAATTGGTGGGACTGGATTAATTTACAGAAAAAATTCTTATTGCACTCTAGCTATTTTTCTTCTCTTGCTACAATGCCCGGTTTCCTCTAAGTCAGGCAAAAACTGCTGAGTGAACAAAGAAAATGTATGTTTCAATAAAAGGACATAACTAACAAAACTCTTGGCTTGAGAAATAACCTAAAGGATCAAAATTACGTGAGAGAGAATGTACCTATCAGGGTTGTGGTTTTTGTAGAAGTCAGTATTCTAAAATTCTTTGCATAGGAGAGCAAATTTTGTTTCAAAAGGGATTATATGTTTGAAGCTTACTACAGTTCTCCTGTAGCTTGTTCCCTGCTATTTTTTTTTAACTTTTCATCCACTTCAAGACCATAAAATATATCTTAGTACCCTTAATACAAGTACCCTTATCCCCTTAAAACAAGAGGAATCTGTGTTTGGTTGGGGGCTAAAGTTGCTCCTCTGGTCCAGTACTGGACTGGGAGTGGATAAYAGGAGGAGGTCACACATGACATTCTTCTAGAGGAGACAACAAACATTTAAGGTGAAAGATGTATCAGATGCAAAAAAAAAAAAATTATTATTTATGCATCAAAAAACTGTAACTTCACATACTTAAGGGCATTGTGKAAAATAATCTCTTGATGATAAAATAATATCTCTTGATATTTGGGGATATCTTATCCTCTGAAATTAAGGACCTTGGATCTGCATGCACTATATGRATGTTTTAGGATAAGAGAGAGGCACAATATTCTGCTATCTTTTCAGGATTATGGTTTAATCTTCTAAAGTGGAGAACTTCTAAGCTTGTACTATTTTTGGACATGGAYTTGCTTTTTCCTGGATTTCCACAGGTATCACAACTCTAGGAATTCAGAGGATTTCACATAAAAGCAAATGAGAGCTCCAGAGACTTTCTCTGCATTGTGCAAAGCTCTCCARTAGCTGAAACTTTTGTTAGAAAGATTTGACTAAAATTTTGATAGATGGAAATAATACAGGATGGGAGGAACTGTGCTGATGGAAGTGTCCTCTGATTCATTTCCTGTCCTGTTAGGATTATTTAAGGTCCTTACAGCGGATAGGGTGGCGTACCTTGAAAGTCCTACAGAGATGTATCAAAGCTTGCCATTACACTCTGCTATTTTTGTTTCATTAATCCTTTTACAAGCTTCTGAGCCTACAGCAGAGATAATTTGCCCACTTTGTTTTTTTGAGTCATAGCCTGTCATTAAGTGAAGGGAATAATAACAACAAGTGGTTTTAAAAAAACACACTCCTGTTTAGGATTTCTGGATGTGCTCCTGTCTCACAGGGACATTGTGAGAGTTAATCAGAATCTCAGTTAGAGAAAGATACTTGCTAGAGCTTCTCTACAGGTATTCAGTGTATCTCAGAGCCTGGTGAGAGAAAATTATTTTCTCTAGTTTATTCATGCTTCATTCTTTCAATAACCTGCAGTTTTCACACCTCAGAAGAAACTGTGTATAAAGCATCAGATACAGCCAGATCATCCATAAACTGCTACACTTCATGTATTTCCTGCAGCTCATGGCACAAAGTCCTTGTTCTATGGATTATCTCAATGAGCTTGAACCTCCAAAATCATCATTTGTCTCCTTTTACAATCGCCACGGTGTGCACACAGAAAGCACACGGTGCCCTCAGTACCTCTCTCTTCTTGGTGGACACAATGAGCTCCAGGAAGGACTGATCTTCAGCCCAGGAGTCAATCTCTGTGATATCATACAGCACAGTGGTCAAGGGGCCAAAGGACCAGAGATTCTGCTTCCGCTTCTGCATAAGGTATTGAAACATCTGAGGAGAAAAGAAGGGGGGCAAACATGTCAGAAGGTTTCCAATGTATCCTGTATTTGCAATAAGAACAAATAAAGTAGTTTAAGCCCCTTAATTATGACATATTTTCCTTGAMCTTGGTAGCTGTTGGGRTTCTCATATCTCTCAGGAAAAATTACAGCAGGTTAAGACATTTCTCTGATTCCTATTTGATTATTAGCTCATGTTTGAGTTAAAGGATGAGTGATTTTTACTTAAAATCTCATCAAAATGCTCAAGTTATTTGACACAGTTGTGCTTCCTGACAATAGATTTCAGATGGAATTATGTGTGGATTAGAAAGAAAATGTTTTAATACTCTTGTACAAGTTTCCAAAAAAGACAAGGGAAATGATCCTGTCTCTTGTGAATCTACAGCAGAAACACTAACCACTCTTTTCTTTTTATTGAGTGTAATGATGAGAGTTTACATTAAATGCTAAAATTTTGTCTTATGAATAAATGCCTGTGGATACCTGAAAAAGTTTCCCATGTGTCACATTTAGAGTAATGAAATCTAGAGAACTGAGACAATAATTTCAGTGAACCTTTCAAAAATTTGCTAGTGGTGAATTTTTCTGTTAATACGTGTTTAATTCAAATGCTTGAAAAATTGGAGGAAACATCTATTCTTTAAGCACTCATTTCTTTCATTAGGACAAAGAAATTTCTTATAAAGGATTTTTGGGGAATGCATAGGACTTCTGGAAAAAAATTAGTTTTGTTACGTATCTTCTACCCTCTAAGAACATGCACAAACTCCTTTTCTCTGAAAAATGTTATTTCAAGGTGTCCATTTCTCTTTTGTACAGAGGTRCCAGAGTCACATAAACTCACCACAGTGTTGCCCTCAACTCCAGCCAGTTTGAAMGGAGTAAGCCCCTCGTTGTTTGGAATCAGTTCAAGGGATCCTGGTCCCTCTTTGTTCCGRTCATAGGAAAGGATCAGGCTGTACATGTGGCAGGCAAATGTCTTATTGGGCTGGAGAGCCAGGATGTGAAGAACAGTGTTACCTGTGAAGGAAGCAGACTGGATAAAATATGTGCAACATCCCAGCCCTCTGCAAAGATTGAGAATTGACTGATGGCTTTTATTTTCCTCGCATCCCTCATCCCACAGCTGTTTCCAACGAGAAGAACATTTGCATGCACAGATGACAGAGTCTGAATTAAAATGTCCAGAGCCACTCTGTGCAATTCACTGAGCCCCACAGCACATACCCAGAGAGTCTTGAGCTCTAATGTCAGCTCCATTTTCAATGAGCAGCTGCACAATTTCCTCATTTCCCACACAGGCAGCAAATGATAAAACATGCTCTCCTGAAATGAAAGGATTGGGGAGAGACATTAAGAACCCAGGAGGTGGCAGAGGTTGAAGCATGCTGAGGAAAAGTTACCCATGCTATGAAGCCTTAGGATTTGAAAGGAAGAGTTACTTGAGGTAACTCATAAATTTCCTGCCCTACTCCTCATCCTACTCAGAAAGGTTAAAAAAACCTGCCCCACATAACATTAAAAGGAAAAAGTGTTCTTTCAAGGAGTTTGCCTCCATAAGAAAGTTGGCCAGTAATTTGCAGTAGGTGCTRCAAGGAAAACATTAAATTACAATTTTTATGCGATACATGTATTTATTTGCATACATGCATGTCTATAAATTRTGTATTATTTATATGGATGTAACATGTACATACTCAGAGGAAGTCTTACTGTCTGTTAAAGGTGTTTGTCTGATGACAGAGATAGGAGCCTCTGCTTATCCAGTTGAAATGGGGACCAAAGTCAGCCTCCCCCAAGCCCCCTCCCTGCTCAGCTGTTCCCTCCTACAGCAGCAAGGGGAGAAACAAGGCTGTACCGAAATAGAAAAGGTTCTGGGAGCTGCGCCTGAAGAAGTGCCCAGTGGCCCTTGCAGTGCTGGCATTGGCCCCTCTCTTAAGCAGAGCCTTCACCAGCGTGGTGTTCTGGTTGGCTGTGGCAATGTGGAGAGCTGTCTGCCCTGCAAGACACAGAAACAAAACTTTGTCTTCCAAGAAAGCATCTTCAGGCTGATCAGCAGCTCACGTCACTCATGGTAAATGGACAGCAGCTAAAGGAAGTAGCTTTGAAGTTATCCCTGCTCTGTGCAAAGGGTTGACCTAAAGATTTTGCAGATTTTCCATTCTACTCAAATAATTCTATGAATTTACAAAAACTGACTTTACAACCCACCAAAAAAAAACCCCAAAAGGGTACCCTTTATAGATTTCTTTCCTAGGGAAAATCAAGACATGCCAGACTCTTCTGAGAAGCAAATGGAAAGTTGTGAGATTGATCATGCTTTTCTTCATAAGATACAAAGATTGGGTCAAGACAAAACTCCTAAAGACTTCCTTTAATCCTTCAAATTAGGCCTTATTTTTTTTTTTTTAATTTTTAAACCCTTAAAATCATTGTTATTTTGGTGGTTTCGAGATTCAGACTGGAATTTCCGTGTACTTTACCAGAAGCAGTCTTTCAAAACCTGGATAAGTGTCTAGCCTCAAAAGCAGTGACCACATCCCTCATTTCCTCAACCAGATAACTACTTCTCCTCCTTTCAGGAGAGGTCAGGCAGCTATCCCTTTTTTCACAAGTGAGTATGTTAGAAAACAATCTGTACATATTCTTGCAATCCCTTTCCAAACCCTTGCAATTTTTTGAAGAAAAGTCAATTTGAACCCATCTGTATGTTGGTTTTGGTAGGCAACAGTTCAGCTACACATTGAACTAGGAACAGAATAAGCCAATTTCCCAAATTTAYAGGTGTTACTTCCTCTCCCCCACTGCAGGGAATCCTGCCTGTCCTCATTCCCAGTGACATTACCTTCATAAAGTTCTGATGMCATCCTCTCATTGATAAGCTCAGGAGCTGCTTCCATCAGAGCCACTGCTGCCTCCAGGTTATCATACATGGCAGCCACGTGAAGGGCAGTCTCTCCCACTGCACCTGGAAACAGCAGGAGAAGTGTGTGAGTTGTCAAGACATTCAATTTTATGGGAAAAAAAAAGCAGAAATGGATTTATTGAGGTGGGGAAATAGAGGAGTGCTAGGTCCTCCCTTTGGTACTGCCTGGTACAGCCACACAACTGCAGAGTCTCTCTTCTTCACTTGAACAAAATCTGAAAACTGAGCAGAAACTTCAGGTGTCTGTAAGTGACCTTCAGGTGTTTGAAGTGACTAAGCACAACCAAGTCAGAAAACACACTTTGTTGTAAAGYTGCTGACACCGAGTCGTCATCCAAGTCTGCTGATGCAAATGTTCTAAGCAAACTAATAAATTGCTCATTGCAGGAAGCTCTTGACTTCCACAGAAAATCATTTCTCTCCAGAAACCCAAGTTATCTCTCTGAAAAGATACCACATATTCCATCAGTGAGAAGTTTCCTGATGGCAACAAGGTTAGCTGTCATCCGAGTCTGCTGATGTAAATGCTTTAAGAGAACTAATAAATTGCTCATTGTGGGAARCTCTTGCCTTCCCAGAAAATCATTTCTCTCAAGAAATCCAAGTTACCTCTCTGGTAGATATCACATGTTCCGTCAGTGAGAAGTTTCCTAATGGCAGCAAGGTTGTTCTCTTTGGCAGCCTGGAGCAGTGGCGATTCCCAGATCCTGTAGTCAAGAAAAAGTGGCTGATAAGGAACAAAGTCAAACACGTGGTGCCTCTCTCCAGAGCTAGCATGGSCTTTGCTCGAGACAGCTTGTGTCTCAAACATTTTCACTGAAAAATCAGTAATGCACATCTACCATCTGAGGTATTCTTTGAATGCACTAAAAACAAACAGGAAAAAACAGAGCAGTGAAATCCTAAAAACACAAATTCCTAATTTCTTGACTTACTGATGCTGAACCGTAGGGTGGCAGCAGAGGGAAAGACAGGGGAAATGAAGAACCAAAACTTCTCTGGTTTGTATAGCCCACATTTTGGRGCACAGAGGGCAACTGAGGGGTCACCGATAGCCCTCCTGCCTGTAGACAAGTTATCTCAGGAGCCAGAAAAAGGCAGTTGTGTTTTCACACACCACAATAAATTAAGAAAAGATCATCATCTGAATTGCTTCCATAGCGGACAGAGAAGTGCAAACAAGAATTCCATCCGTGTTCATAGCAACATCTCCAATGCTACAATTAAAAGAATTAGCTCTGAAATTTTGCTCCTTGTTATACGAAGTCATGAAAAAAAWTTGACAGCTTAGCTATACTGTTTTTTCCCCTAATGCAGAGGGAATTGGGGAAATTTTTGAGAACTGGAATGCATACATCTCCTGGGAGAGAGCATGCTCTCAAAAAAATTCCAGAGTGGTTGTCTCATAGCTGAGGCATGCCCTTGAGTCTTCCATGAGGATCTGGGTTATTTRAGTGTATCCTTTGGGCTTGATGAARAATTTATAAGTAYAGCCACCAAACTTCACTACAGCAAGATCTCTGGAAGCAAACAGCAGGTTAAGGGAGGTGATCCTCCCCCTSTGCTCAGCTCTGGTGAGGCCATACCTGGAGTCCTGTATCTGTGTGTTAGGATAAAAAAATGCAAATGGAGCTACTGGAGAGAGCTCAGCAAAAGRCCACAAAGATGGTTATGAGAATAGAACATCTCTCAGGTGAGGAAAAGCTGAGAACTGTGGCTGGAAAGAACTGTTTAGCCTGGARAGGAGAAGACTGAGGTGATGTCCTTATCAATTTATATAAATAGCTGAAGAGAGTTACCTGCAATGCCTGTTCAGCATCCAAATAATCTTTGCCAATGCTCAAAACAATGAGTTTGCCACACAAAAACAAAACAAAAAAKAATAAAATCTACAAAATTGGGGTAAATATTTTTGTTATCCTCGGATATTTTCAGGTTCATCTTTTAATTCATAAATTAAAAAGTGGTTTGGGGTGGGCTTTTTGATTTTTTTATTTTATACAAATAAAGAATTATAAGTATCCCACATTCAGGAGATGAAGATTAAAGAGGAGGAAAGATTCTCAAACCAAGGGAAAAAATGTATGCCTCATGAATTTTCAGTGTGAAATAGAAAGAGATTCCTCTCTCCCAACAGCAAAAGTTCAGATTTAGATCTTTGTTCAAATGAAAATTTTATGCTTTTATCTCACCCTGGCTGTTTTCTAGTACAGATCTTTAATTTGATCTTAATTATCTAGCGTGGCTCAGGTCAAGCTGTAATATGTGATGTGGAGTAAGACTGAGGGCTACAGCAGAAAAKGACAGATTCAAGCTGATATGAATCAGGGGAGCCTCAGCCCTGGTTWTTCTACCAAACTCTGTCTGTCCTTTCCCTATAACCTGACAACCACTAATAGTTGTCTAAAACACACCTCCCAAAAAAAACTTGTAGGATAAATACATCAGTAAAACCACATACATGGAGATCCAGTAAATGCTTCCTCCTGGTGATGTTCCAAATATTCTGGTACTGTTCAGTTACAAGATTTTGGGGATGGGGTTTATAGGGTAAATAAAGCAATAAAGCTTTGCACTAAGTGATAACATTGATGTGAGAAGAGATTACCTATGAATATAACTACATTATATGCCACAATAAAACCCACATCAGAGACAGAGAGAATATAAATTTTAAATATAAAATTTTAAAACATAACAATGTTTTCCTACAACTCATGCGTCCTAGGTATAGGACAGTTTAACAATGAAACAGCAGGAAAACAGGCAACATAAATTCTGTGGCTCACAGAAATATATATTTCTTCTTTAAATTATTGTTCTATGAACAACAGGGTCTTGAAGTAAAAGCATTTCTATATGCTATTATCTCTGGATTTAATCCACTAGAAACGTGAGAGTTCTGCACTCCTTCACAGTGGACAGACACTGTACACACTTGAGAGAATTTGGGGGATAAAGCACTAAGAGAAGTATCAGAATTTTACAGACAGTCAGAAATAATTTGAGTGTCAATCAGTGGGCATGGGCTACAAGTAACAAAAGCTTAACTGAACCTTATGTTCACCATTCCACAAAACAAGCACTTCCTGTCACCAAAAGCTATTGTCCAAGTCACTAGAAACTAGACTAGAAAAGCCCAGAAGAGAAGGTGAGAAGTAAAAACATTCAGGATAAAAAGAAGCATCCCCAACAAATCAGAGASCTGTTCTGAGATATTTTTATGTGTCCTTCACACTCCTAGTTAGGGAAGTAATCCTTCTACAGCTTACTCATGCGTCAGTTTCATTAGGAACTAATGACAAGATGATTTGATGAGAAGATTGCATCTAGGATCAGACAAATAGGAACTAAATCGAAAGGCATTCGAAGCAAAAGTCGTAAGATTCAGTGTTAGTGAAGCCAGCTTGCCACCTCTGCCACTATTCTGGCTGGGAAAGACTCTGTTCCTGGAAAATGTAAGTTTCAGAGGCAGGAAGTGGGAAAGAGGTGGTGTTTCAACAGTATAAACACCACCTACAATTAATATGTTGATGCTGTGCTGGGTAGGCCTTTATCCCTCAAATGACCTCAGAGAGGAGGAAGGATTGGGCAAGAGATGATGTGGGAGGACAAAAACACAATACCTTTCTCTCAAAAATTACCAAAGTTCTTGTAAACAACGAATTAAATTGCAATACTTCTACGAGCAAAGCACCTAAAGAATACTACACTCAGCTTTTGGAAACTGAGGGTGATTTATTGTCAATCATTTCCTCTTTTTCTAGCARCCTCCAACTGGGCTTAAAGGGGCAGAGAACTCAGGCCAAAGAGCAAGCCAGAAGAACAACCCAGAAATGCTGGTAAATGTCATGGCACAACGCTTGTGATGCCTCAAAGCTTCATGAGTTATGTGTTTATAAGCTTATGCTTTTACTCTCATTTAAYTTTCTGTCCCATAATTGGGGAAACATTTTACCCTCATTTAAAACATACCCTTCTAATTATCAACTAATTTTTAATATATTGCAGCAATGTGCTGAGCATATAAATGTCAAAAACYAGTGGAAGCAAATTCGCTAACATAAAAAATTAAATGAAGTCACCTGAACTCAGAACATTCAAAACCTTTTCAATTATTTAACTTCTGCATATTTAACCAACTTTTTTTTTTCCCTGACAGATCAAACACAGCATGAATTTTACATTTTACAACTTGGATTTCTTTGTGTCAAAGCAGCAGCTGGCAAAATCTGTAACTTAACTCTCTTAATGGAGCTGCCTACAGTACATGTTTAGCTTCYACAAAGTACCATTCTGTCACTGAATGGAGAGGCTGCTTTCAGAGAACGATTCAGCAGACATATCTGGGCACCTTGAGAAGATAATTCAGCACATCTAAATTAAGCTCCTGCTCTAATCCTGTTCATCCCCTTCAGCAGCTACGGAATCAAGGAATGCTAAGCTCTCGATTTACCCAGCCAAGTTAAGTTTGTAACTCTAGCCTGGCTGGATGTTGCCTTACAGGATCAGTTTGGGATAAGCACAGCTTCACAGCAAATAATTCTGAGAACCACAGCAGTATCCAGCTGGATGTGCTCCTGGGCTGTTCTTTCTGAGCTAAGGACTCTGCCTGT
Organism: Malurus melanocephalus; assembly: GCF_030028575.1. Lineage (NCBI taxonomy): Eukaryota > Metazoa > Chordata > Aves > Passeriformes > Maluridae > Malurus > Malurus melanocephalus. The sequence goes on along the minus strand of NW_026623321.1, from coordinate 2,223,009 downwards.
GTGGAGACAGAGAGGGAGCCTTGGTCTGCGTTATTATCGGGCCATTTTCCTCACAGATGATTCAATGATGTTCTTGGGAAGCCGTGRGGTGTTTTTCCACTATAGGTGAGGGCAAGATCAGGAACACCCGAAAATCCATTGTGAAACAAAGAGAAGATAAAATGTAGGTCAGATTCTGACTGAGGGAGTCATGTAAAACAGTTCCAAACAAGGTTAAAGATTTCACAAGCCCTTTCTGCTGGTAATGTGTACCTTTTAGGTTTACAGCTCCTTAAGCGCTTCATTTGGAGTGCAGCCTCCTCATTTCACTTACAGAGAGATAGAGAATGCAAAGACTCGTAAAGAAGTCTTAACTTCGTTATGAAAAGAATTTGGATTGCTATGATTATTCTTTCAAAAGAAGGAAATACATGAAATACGTGAACTGGCTGGAAAATAACCATTCTGAACCTTCTGTTTCAAGACTGAATTCATCAGAGGTGTAATGAAGTAGCTCTTCCTATTCTTCCATTTTTAGATTCTGCAACTTCAGTCATTCACTATACGGAATTTCCCTATTGTTTGCTCWAGCTTAAGTTTACTTCCAGCTTCAAGATTTATCCCCATAGATAGTTATTGAGGTTCTGAAACAATTATTTTAGCCTAAGCTATAAATTCATCAKCAGAATATTATTTAAATAAAATATTTTAATTATTTATTATTATTTAAATAAAATATTATTTWTTTCTCTTCCTTCCCTGTTGTGATGTTCAGAATACCCATGCTCCTTATGAAATTACCAGGGGAGGTTCATCTTCTCCCTTCCTCCTGCTGGAATGTGCATGTAAATGTGTGAAAGCCTTCGGGAGAGCAGAGGGCTGCTCAGAGGAGGCCAACCAGCTGAAAGAGGATCAAAACAATCACCTAGCAAGATGCCAAAGAAGGACTTAGGGAAYAACTGCATGAAGTGAAAAGGAGACAGATAACAGGGGCTTGGACAATCAACAGGGTCAGCAAATTTCTGCAGCAGCAACAAGACTCAGCAAGTTAACTGGAACCTCTTGCCTGCGTATGTCAAAGCCCCTTCAGCTGAGAGTAAACAGAGCTTCTCCGGAAATAAATTATTCAGGTTAATAATTGCCAGTGCTACTAGACAAGAAACTGATAGGGAATTCTTATCCCTTCAGATATTTAACTCTCTGCCACACTGAGCAATAGAAATCTTGATCAGTCATTTGCAGAAGGGCATTCTACTTGTATTAGCTTTTTTTTTTTCTTTTTTTTCTAATTCTGCATCTGAGAYCCTCATAAGAATAATCTCATGATTAAACTGAATTAACGGTTCAGAAGATGTGAATTATTATTCATTATCACTGAACCAGTCATAAAACAAATTTGTTCTCTGAACCATAACCTCAAACTGCATCAAAAGTTCCCGCCCTCTTCAACAGGGATTTTCTTGCTGATGTAATTTAAGTTGTGCTCCTTACCCTGTGTCTATTTTTCTCTAAGAGCTTTTTTATTTGGGATGGGATTCTTTTCAGGGTAGAAATTTCAAGTTTACTCCTTCATAAGGAAACCTGTATCCAATTTTAAGAAGTCAAATAACTTCCTAAATCTATGACCCTGAACCACATCTAAGGCACTGAGTTGGAGGTGTGTGCATCTGTGCATTGCTGGGGGAACATGAGTTCTGGGGGACCTTCACACTTGTGAAATCAGGGAGACTGTTTTCTATTATCAGTCCCAAAACTTCCATTAGGATGAAGGCGTATCAGCAGAAGAAAAGAGAAGAAATGCTGCTATTGATGCTTTTGATTTTATTTTATATGCAGTGGCGGATTTTCCAGCCAACTGTTCTTCGCATCTTGTTACTAAACATGCTGTAAATGAAGTAGTGGAGCTGGAAGCTGGCATCTGTATTTCACTGTCACCTTTGGGAGCAAAAGAGCCAATTAATACTGTCAGGCATTGTGGATTTTAAGACAGGACAATCCTATGTTAATTGTGGGCTGAAAGCTCAGTGATGTTACTTAGACAAATGAACAGCCAAACTATGGGGATATCTCACTCACTACCAGCTCGAAAAAGATTTATGGAGAAGCTGAAGACTCCTGTTACTCCTAAACCACTCAGTTCACCAGGATAAGGCTGAGCTTCTTTTATATTTGTGCCACATTTGTTTTTTCAGAGTAAGCAAAACACCTTGCTAATATGTCTGGGAGACTAAAGAGCCACTAAAGAATTTGGAAGCTAAAGGTTTTATTGTGGCCTCTTTGGACTGACCTCTTTGCAAGTTATGCTCTCTGAAAGTTATACAAATTGTTCAAGGCACCTCTAATATATTACTTATTATTTATCAATCAGAGTTATGGATGCAGGCAGTAGCAGGAGGAATAATGCTAAATAATTCAATGCTTTTACACTGGTACTGGAATCATGTAAATTTATATATAGGTTTTAATTTATATAAATATATAAATATTTGGCTCTAATTTATATATTGGTTATATTTTTATGAATAGTGCAATTCTCATACGGTGGAATTTCTAAAATCACATTCTGTGAGGATTTTGTGCACATTTCCTCAAGAAACTCCAGCAGTGAAAATAATTTCTAGAAGGTCTGTTACACTGTGACAGACATGGGATTCTTCTTCATGTCTATCAGGCCCCATTTTTRTAAGTATTTATCTTTTTGTTCTCCATCACTATGAATTGGGTTGAGGATTTATGTACATATGCTTCAGGCTGTGTAAATCCCAGAGTTTGCTTCCAAAGATGACTCTAGAGGGGACATTTGAGATGTGACCACTGTCCCTGAGATTCCACACTGAGCTACTCTCTAAAAATGAGCTGACTCTCTAAAAATAAGAGTCTTGAACAGAGAGAAACCAGAAGATCAAGACCAAATAAAGTCTAAGTTGTCTGTAATATCAGGAGATTGTATCACATTTTCTGAACCTGGATTGCCCTGGGAAAATATGATACAGTGCAGTATGAATCCCTGTCTGTGAACAATGCTGAGATGCTAGCAAGATCATGAAGAAAGAGAATGAACATCAATTCCAGGGAAGGTGACAACTATCCAAAAAGTCCATTTTCAGGTATTATCACCAGCTATCAGACAGAAAAAAGTGCTTGTTCTTCTCTTGCAGACTTTTTCTGTGCAATCAGAGAATGCCAGTTAAATAGTAATATATTTACCACTGGCTTTCAATAAGACAATAGTAGAATTTAATCAATGCTAATTATTGCATGCATTCCAACACCATTTTCACTAAGAAGAACTCCAGCTCAAGCCACAACTGCAGTTCTACACCACAAAATGACAGGACAAGGCAGCAAAAGCCCTCTTGGCTTACAGCAGTTTTTTCCACAAAAGCTGAGGTTTCATTAGTGGAGTTYTCATACATAATTCACCATAGAAGGTCTTCCTGTTGTGTTTTTCTATCTGTACATAACTAAAAATGTGAAAGCAATAAAACTGATTCCAGTCTTCGGCAAAATGCTCCTTTTCTTTCTCCTCARAATCTGAGCATCTCTGGGGACAAGAAAGGAAAGAGTAGGATAATAAGAGGAAGAATTGGTCCTGTCCCTCTTTAGGAAAAGCKTTTTCACATATTGGCACCATGTAGTTTGTGACCAAATAGGAGAAGGCAAATTTGTSTTAGTTGAAAGCTGTGGGAAACATACAGACCTAAAATGGAAAGGAGCAATTGTGTCCCCATGCACCCCTGATTTCACAGACAGTAAATATTGTACACACTACTCATGATTTACAGAGAACTTTATAAAGAAAGACATAAAAGTTATCTTTGGGGCCCGTGGGATTGCACTGTAATGATCAAAGAGAAGTTTATGCAGAAGTGTTTATATGATATTTTTTCTGTTTTCTTTTATCAGTAGCAACACACAAGATGTTGATGGGCCTGCAGCACACGGCCAGTGAGGATTAATGAGCAAAGAGAAGGTCGAGTGGCAATCTGACAGCAGCCTGTGTGAAAYGGACCAGCAAAAAGGAAGGGACCAAACCCTTCTTGGTAACAGCAGATGGTAAACAAGGGACTGGAGCATCCAGTTATTATTTTGAAGGTTTGGGTTGAGCATTTGGAAAAAAACACCTTTTTTGCTGGGAGGTTACTACAGCACTGTAACTGGTACCTAAGGATATGGTGGAGACTCCCAGCAGTCTCTGTCCTGGGAAGCTTTCAAGACTGAGCTAGACAGAGCTTGAGCMATGTGATCTACTGCTGGCAATAGTTCAGCTTCAAGTGGGAGGTCAGATAGAGATCAGCAGATCTTCCTTCCACATCTCTTTGACTTAAAAATATGAAGATAATGCTATAATATTAAAATATTACTATGCTACTATTTATTGTTTATTGATGTTAATTATTAGTMTATAACCACTATAATTAATTTAATATAGTAATACCTTTAGAGTTCTGTTTTGTACTAGTTTGGATCTTACAGAATCTGCTGAGAACTTATTTTTCAGTTACTTGTGATGCTTTTCATGAACACGCCAAAATGTAAACACTTCAGCATTCCACAGAAACACCATTGTTCCCATTGTCCCTCCCATTTCAAGTACATTTAAGTCCCATTGCTCTGAAGTAAACYGGAGCAGGCTTTGTTACTTGGTCAGAAGGTAGATCATGATATATTTAAGTTTTTTCCCTAAAGAGAGATAGGTACTTTCATTCCTCTTAAGCTGCTTCCTGCATATTTCTATACATATATGTGTGTACATATATGTATATGATTTTGTCTCACACAGTCACCTTTTTGTCCCCAGAGACATTCAGAGTTACATGTGGAAAGAAAAAACAGATTTTACAAGCAACTGGAACCAATTTTGTATTTGAGCACTGCATCATTTGTGCATGCAGAAATGGCAATGAAAACCAGATCCAGCTGTATTTCCATGAATAGTCCAGGGAGCAACCCTGCACAGCAGTGACCTTGACTCGATATTCCAATGGGGAGACACAGGAAACCTTCTGGGTAACCCAAGGTCTAAGAGGAGTCACTGTAGATACCATAAGGCTGAGAAACCACAGCCTGACCCAGGAGGTGACAGACCCAGAGTGTCCAACATTTTGTACTCTATCCCATAGTGAGAGCAGCCTTTAGAGAGACATAAAACAAAACCCTCACAAAAAAGCGCCACTATTTCAGCTGACTGCAGCCTATACATCACACACACATTTAATAATAATAATGATGTTAATGACAATGATGACAATAATAATAATAATGATAGTAATAATAATTAAAAACAAACCTTCATGCATTTTCCTGTGAGCTTTACCGATGAAGCAGGAAAGACAAGAGAACACATTATTAATTTGTGACCGAAGTCCTACACTCRGGGTAATTCAATTTCGACCTGGTAAATCTACCTGTGAAAGCAGATAAGATTGGAACTCCAGAAGCATTCCACCCTGAAAGAAGAAATCTGATAGAGAAGAGTGCTCCAGGGTTGTTTAAAGTTTATCTACTGGCAGAAAAGCCTAAGGGGAAAGACAGAGAATCAGCTACAGGGAGGGCAACAGAGGAAAGGGAAGACAAGAAGGCTGAAGTGCACTGTACCTTTTCTGCTGGAGTAAGTAGATTTCATCCAGATGTTTATGCCAGGATTTTTTGCCTTGCAGCTTCTGACTTAGTCCATTCCAGATCCGGGAGTAAAAGGAATTCCTCTCCCCAAATAAAGGTACCCCCATATCACGTCCCTTTTTGTCTCTTGCCTAGCTGCCTGAAAGTCTGCAATCCCCACTTTGGAAAAAGTCGGGAAAGGCTCAGCGCAGGTCACTCCTCCGCCCTCAGTTACTTAGAGAGGAGACTGTCACTCAACTGCATCAGCTGATCAAAGTACATGTGAGAACACAAAATAAAATCGCTTGTTCCTAGTAGACCATACCTTGAGCCTCATCAATTACTTAGTTTCCAAAATAGCCCAACCCAAAGGTGTGTCTGATTTAGAAGTCGCTTGCCAGCAGCCTGCCCCTCAAAAAGACCCTGTGCAGAACTGAAGAATTCTTACAGCATCAAACTCCTAGGCTTCTAGTATTTTGACTTTGATATCTAGAATTTAGAAGCCATCATCCTCCTTTTGGATCTCTGATTTCTTCTGGAAAGCAACATGTAAGCAATTTGGAAATAGATAGCTGAGCGAGTCAGGCAAAACACCTTTAAGGTGAGTGAACATGTGGGAACGTGCCCTAAAAGACACAGGGCTCTGGGAAGGTGGCAGACAGGAGGACACACCTCCCACCTCAGCTGTCTGCAAATCCCATTAAAGAAATTATCGTTACAGACTCCACCTTCTCCACGAGAAACAAAATCACTCTACTCTACAAGCTGGAAGAAATGTTTATGTAGATTAATGTGTAAACTTTACGTATTTCGTTTTCATTTATTGTTCTACAAACTCTCATTATTTCTTCACATTTTTTCCAGAAAAATCTCTGTGTGAAGAAGCTGTGAGGAAGGAAAGAAAAATGAAAAAAGAAAAANGAAAAAGAAAAAGAAAAAGAAAAAGAAAAAGAAAAAGAAAAAGAAAAAGAAAAAGAAAAAGAAAAAGAAAAAGAAAAAGAAAAAGAAAAAGAAAACTCCTAATTCCTAATCTTGCCCTAAAGACTTGTCCTAATATTCTTGCACCCTGAAGTATCCCTTCATTCCTACTGCTGTAGTGGAAAAGGATTCTGCTCAGGATGCCTGGACCTAGGCAGAATCAGTAGGTAAAGCAGAAAAGTATGTAATGCAATAGGACTGAGTCATCTCTTTGAAATTCCTGGTTTATTTAGAAGTTACTTGGAACTACAAAACCAGGAATAAYATCCAAATTTCTGTAAACTCATGATGTATCCTATCCCATAAAAACATAAATTGCCACACAGAAAAAAAAAAAAAACCAAACCCCAATGCTTTAAGGCAAACTGGAGGAATCATATCCTAAAATGCAAGATTCATTGAGCTGACCAGTTCGAGGAGAAAGTGCCAAGTTAAGCTGTCATGATGGGAAGAATATATTACTTCCTACACTGAGAGGTTAGAGTTTATACCAGCCAGGTGCTTTGAGCATATTTTGTGTTTCTAATAGGGATTTTTAATGTAATATCAGTAATGAATCCCTCCTAACACTGCAAGGGGTGATGGGGAAGCAGCTCCTCTTGATGAGGAGAGGGTTTTAGAGACCGGAGTGTCAATTGCCTCTGACAGACAAACCAAATCTATTTCTCCCAAGCAGAGGATGCTTTKTACTGCGGGTCCAAGCAACACCAGCCCTACAAGAGTGGTGTCAGCAAGGCAAGCGAGCAGTGACTTACTCCTGCCTCCTCTGGGCAGCATTGCCACCCTGAGAACGACCCCAAGGTACAAGAAATGAAACAGCCAGACAGCAATGGCTGAGGAAGGTGTTTKTAGCTAACCATGGAGGCAGCAGCCGGGACAGCCCATCAGGTGCAAATCTGTGTCTCGGGTGGACTCACCGCAGCCCGTGGGTGGCTCATTAGAGCTCTCATTATGGCTTCAGACTGCACTTAAGCTGCCTCAATGGTCTTCCTTTAGCTACTTGCATGAAGTCTAATACTGCAAAAGGTGTTTTCTTGTAATTCATGCTAGAGGTCGTTTTCAGCAGGAATAGAATATGGAGATGAAATGTGCATGAAATACCTGAGCAAACGGTATGGACTAAAGCCTCTTTAGCAGATCATGATTGTACCACTTAAGCACTGCTGGGCTGTCTGTCTAGCAGGAGGCTGTAAAGAGTTTTTTTGTTTTTTTCAAAAACTGAGGACCTGATAAGGCCTTGTAATTGAGGTGTGGATTGTAGGTCTACACATTTTAGGTGTATGTGGTTTTCCACATACCTGAGGCTGCTTTTAGGTCTTCCAATCCCTTTCCACAGCTCCTGAGTCATGCTGTGTCTGTCTCCCAGCCCTTTAGGAGCTGATATTATTCCAGCTCTATTTGTTTGTCGTTCCAAGATCCTACTGCAAATAGTGTCCTCATCCTGGCAGTCAGTGATRCCCTTCACTGGGTTTGTCTTGACTTCTCTTGTTTCTGGAATGGGRTAGTTCTGACTGACCTGATTCCTGGACTCTCTTAATTCCAGCTTCACCCCACCTAATAAATATGGCAGCTGATGTCAAAATCTCCTTGCACACAAATTCCCTTCTACATCCCTGGGTCATCAGTGGCAATGCAAGCAGGAAGAAACACAAAGCACAGCCTGTCCAAATGTGTTTGTCACTCCACAGTGTCTAACAGCACAGMGTTAAAGCAGGCCAGCAATGATGGAATGATGTTGGTTCTGTGCAGTTCAGTCACCCCACAGCTCTAGGGTTTCTACCAATATCCTATAAGGCACAGTTAGGATGTGCTGCCCTTTGCAGGGCTATAGAAAGTGTGCAAATAACCCAAAGTGCAGAAATACATCATCAGCAGCCAATTCCTGTTTTCCCATACCCCCTATGAATACAAGGGAGCAAAAAACTTTTTCCCCACTTTTGTCGTTGGGGATTGTGATCTTGCCAGAGACAATGCTCTGCACTTTCTTATAGCGCAATGCATTTTTTTTGGTCAGACTTGAATTTTTTTATTTTATTTTAAAGCAAATCTGAACAGCTGAGTATGAATGAACTGACTTTTTGTGAGCCTGGAATTTAAGGTAGCATTTTCCAGCAACATACTTGAAAAGGAAAAATAATTGCAGGAGAATTATAGAAATAAAGTGCAGGAAAAATTTTCATATACCCTCCAGCTTTGTTTTCATCGCAGCCACATTTCAGTTCCTTCTTTCTTTTCAAAAACAAATCAACACAGCTATTACCTGCCTACTATAAAAGTAATTTCAGTGCTAATGTAGGGACAGATGTAATTTGCACAGTACATGGATTCCTTTCTTTCTGAATGTTCCTGACCCCTGCATTCTATGTTCTTACAAAACTCCTGGTAACCTTCCTGGAAATTTTGAGTGCTGGAAGTATGTAAGATTAAATCCAATGTGCTTATCTGGTGACAAATCAGGATGGAAGTGGTTTTTTTTTGAAAAAAAAAACAAAAAAACTTGTTGTTTTATCTCACTGGGTTTTTAGGGGGACGGGAGTTGCAAGAGCTGCATGATATTTTAAAGTGAATACAAAGATGTAAGTGTGATCCTGTTCTTTCACAAAATCCATAGGAATGCGAACTGTGAGTAGCAGAAAATGGAGAAGATAAAAGGAGTTGTAAATTTAGGAAATCTACTGAGCCTAAAGGGGAAACAAAATTGGCTAGACATGGTAAATATCCCCCATTTTGATCTTCTGAAAAATTTTTTGAGGTTTCTGTTAAACACAAAAGGTTATGCAATCAGTGGTATCAGGAGAACATACACGAAGTGGCTTTTGAAGAGAAAGGAAAGAAAAGGAAGTAAACTCATTTATTATAATTAATTGAAATTCTCTTCTTCATTTACCTTCCAGGTTTGTGCCCCACATCCATATCAAGCATCTGGTAGACAAATAAAGTAGCATAATTAGATGCTTAACACATCCAGAGCMCTGTGCAGCCACTGAGTAGCCAAGTTACCTTGGCTAGAGTACAGACAACCCAAGTTTTATCTGTCACAGATAAGTATTGCTCCAACCCATCTGCCTGCACAAATTACCACACAAAATTTCCACTGTTTTGCCATAGCCACMGACTGCCAAGTCAATTCAGAAGCTCTTATTCTTCCACTTACATCTCCATATCTTTTTTTTTGCATATGATCTCTCTGAATCACACACATGCTCAAACCTTAACAAATAAAAATACATTTTCTATTTTTTTTCTCAGATATACAAGAAGGTTTCACTATAAGAATTCCCACTTCAGAAATCACAAGAGAAATTCTGTCGTTTCAGCAGCGGCAAAATCCAAGTGCATGGGTTGCATTCCCAGGTTTAGACTACCATCTTATGAGCAAGACTGGAAGTGCAGCTACAGCCAGACCAGYATTTCGACATCTCCCGTGAACGTTTCTGGTTGTACTGCAGTTCTCTGAAATTGCAGCATCCAAGAAAAGCTTCAAAGATTCGAGTTATGAGACAAGAGAATGAGAGAACAGGGGAAAGCATATGACAAATAACAGTTTCTAGGTACAAAGAGAACACAGAGCAGAAAGCCAAGAATTCACCAAGCCAGCAGTAAACAGTGATGCAGTTTCTCCATGCCTGTAATGGATAATCGTCCATCAGAGAAGATTGTAATAATAACTAGGCAGCAAAGGCTTGATGTATTACAGATACATTAGGGAATCCTGTCGGACTGTGGTRTTTCCAGTTGGTCAAGTTATATACCTGACTTGTGTAGCACAGGAAAACAAAGCTGTGGATGATTGTATAGAAAAGCACAGCATTATGCACAGTTTGATATCACACAGCCGAGTGGTGATAGCTATCAAAAACCAAAACAAAGTAGCAGAGGAAAATAACTAGATATTCCAGAAGCAGAATATTATTGGTGTTATCTCCACCAGTCTTGAGAAACCCTTATCTTCACAAGATCTCATCTGCTGTGTAAATACAAATTAACTTCACCACCAGTAAATCGCAGGTAACTCAGCAACAGACAACGTAGCAATGCATTATAAACTGTGTCAGGGCATAGGTGTCCTTGAAAGATCTGCTCTGTATTATGCAACTAATCCTGATGTGTAATTCCATGAATCTGTCTCCTGGCCTGAAGGAGTGCAAAAGGCTAAAGAGAAGATGGTTGTAAATAAAATATTACACTGGATTCCCTTAATCGATGGTGTGGCCTTGTTGTATGAGAATGTGTGTGCATGTAGTAAGGCTGGCTGAGAGAATTAAAGTGGTGTGAGCTCAACTTCTTGACTTGGGTTAGGAGAAGTGAGGAATGGCAGCAGAGTCACAGATTCCCTTGGAAGATGCATTCGTGAGGTCCTGGTCAGGACTGGGATGAGGGATCAGCAATAGTTCCATTGGCTGTTACAGAAAATCCTGGTGCAGCAGCACAAGCATCACTAGACTTCACAAAAGCTACCCCAGCAACATTTGCAGCAGGCTTTGCAGCACTTCCAGGAAAAGCCAAAAGGAAATTGAAGACCTCAGATGAGTGCAGTGGTATCAGCAATGTAAAGGAAATCTKTTAGTGAAATAGGATCACCAGGAGTATCCACTCATTCATAAATAACCTTCAGTGAGGGAGTCAGTGGGATTCTGCCTCACTGGGGAAGCTCAGGCAAGCATCCTGGGGCGTTTTCCTCTGTCTTCTTCTGTCTTGATTCAGAAAGTTTTCTTTCAGTGAGTTGTGAAGTTTGCTTACTGAGTGTCTACATGAGAGACCAATCCCCAGCCTCCTGAGAATAGAAGATGTCTCAGGGACTCATGTACTCAACAGAAGCAGGAGCATTTTCCTTTGGAAAAGGTGGATTGAGCAAATGTGAAACCAATAATCTACTCCTGTAGATTAGGAAACAGGTAACAGGCCCTAATACAAAAATAGGCAATATAGAAAAAAATTTAAAAGGGTTTGGAACCTCACCTGGCCTGTAGACTGACATATAGATCAAGACAATAAAGTTATAATATATTGGAATCAAGTCACGAGAGCCTTCTCATTTGGATTTCCTCAAAGCAGTTCTGGGGTTTTAAGTTAGTCCAAGAATGTTGCCAGGAATTGCTAAAACAGCCTGTACCAGAGTGGGGAAAATCATTAGAAAAAAAGAGAACCTCCCCTAATTAGTTTTAGTTAGTGGTCAGGAGTGCCAGAAGAACAGCTAAATCTTTCAGTAACTGTAAATTTCTGGGTATGAGTGGATACTCCCTGCTTTTTCAGTAGAAATTCTCCTTGCCCCTAAAGCACAAAACCATGAAGGTACAGCTCTGGGATACACCCATGGCAAGGCTAACCCCCAAATCTGTGGCTAGAAACATTTTTGCAGTTTGGGAAAAGGAAGAAGTCGTTGTGACAGCTGGTTTTCATGCCTTATAGCATTGATTTGAGACTGGGAGTGAGCAAACTAACTCCCAATTTTATAGCTGGCATYGGGATTAAAAGATTCTCTGAAACCTCTGGAGTATGAGCACATTCYGATTTGATTCTGAATCATTTAAGTCTTAACCCTTAGCAACTGTGCTACTTAGCCAGGAAATCAGACTTGGATTGTAACTGGTTTATTTTTGTGACTACAGGTGACACCACTTAGAACTTGGAACACTCACTTCTGAGTTACACTGACATCCAAAGCACCACTGGGGAACTCCTGAATATCTGCTTTGGTGGAAGGGGAAGAATTTTGAAGTCAACTGCTGATGACAAAAGTTAAACTTTGGTCCTGACTAACAGGGGAAATCTGGGCTCTTTTAAGTGTTTGTCTTTAAGAATATTGCRTCCTGAGAGCAATTCCTGGTAAAGCCATTCAACATTACATCTCAGATTACAGGGCTGYTTACAAATTTYTGCAACCTGTGAAATCCCAGAGCASAGTAAAAATTCTTGGTTTTATTCATCTTCCCCACCTTGTTCAAGTCCCTGAATGTGCTAAATGGCTTTAATGGTCATGACAGCCTCCTCTGATATCTTCACCCTCATTGTCATCACCTCAAAGTCTGTATGGTCTCCCTAACATTTTAGGTTTCCAGGGCTCCTGCCATGTTTCCTTGGGTTTCCTTCCCCCTTCCTCCTCTGCCTCTCCCCATCCCCAAATATTGTCAAGGGTAGAGTGAATTTCTGTCCCACTCATCCCCTGTTGCCTCTCAAGCCTTTAGGGCCCTCACAGGTAGCCCAAGTTTCCCACACCTTCTCCCTTTCTCAATAGTCTCTCCTTGGCTTTGTGTCCCCTGAAAACGTCCTATGGAAACCCACAAGAATTAAACCACTCTACCAACAGTCCCTTCTGACCCCAGAACCCGAGGGGAGTGAGGTCACTTTGGCTGGGAAGGGACACGCTGTCGGGTTCCTCAGTCGTCAATGTGCTTTCATGTCCCTGACCAGTCTAACTCAGGGCTTTCAAAAAACCCACACAAACACACACACTCATATATGATTGCCCAGCAGCACAGAAGCCCTGCTTAATATCTGTTCTGAGCCTTCATTTCCTACCTACAGCTGTGCCTGTGTTTGCACATGGATTCCATTGGGATCCAATGATCTGGGACCTCACTGCTGACTGACTTGTAGCTTGTCTTCACACTTGCCTTATCAGCATGGACCCACCTTGTGATAAGGAGACTTTGGTCACCATCACTGGACATCATTCTGATCAATGGATGAATTTCCTAGCTCGATCCTAGATCTGCCTCTCCACCRCRAAAYTGCCTGWCAACCCAGGTTCATGCTGGAGCGAYCATCTCCAGGTCTGCCYACTCACCTTTCTCAAATAGTRTGGGACTGAGCCCCAGCTGAGAGGTGTGATCTGGTGTGAGGTCAGGCCCTGTTTCTCATCTGTCAGGGTGCAACCAGTCCTTGCTGCTTCCTGACATTTTCCTCACAATTTAAGAGGTCCTATAAATACCTCTGCACCTATTTCTCTTCGACTTGCAGTATTGAAGATTGCCCCAGCGAAGCTGTGACCTGTTCTGAAAGTTTTGGCAGCAACAGGAGATCATGGGCAGATGTCAGWTCTGACTCATAGTTCTACAAAATTAACTTAGAGAATCCACTGGTCCTAAAGTAGAAACAAGTATCTGTGTTTATGTGAACTTGTTGCTTTCAACAACAGAACGGGAATAATCACTGAAAACGGTAGATTCCACTTATGGTATCTGAAGAGCTGCTTACAGAATTTCTCTGGTAGAGAAGTGACTATGGAGACAGTGGATTCTTGCATAACTATTGGAAGATCTTTGATTAGGTCAGTTTATCAGAGCTTGACSCCAAACTGATAGAATTTTAAAAGGTCTCCTCCGAGGCAGAGTGCAGAAGCTCTATATGTTCCTCTCAAAGGGATTAGTATTCCTGAAGGATATTCTTCAGGGCACTTTTTCTGGGAARGAACACGAACTGTTAGGTAATGTCCCATTCAGAAGTATTTGTCCACTAATTCCTTTGATGAGGAAAGTCAGGGAAGGTCCTGATTGCTGTGTCACTGTGTGAGCCATCCTGTTCTTCGTGTGCAGATATGGTAATGCAATAGTTAAGAAAGACACTTGAGGGTTGCAGCACTCGTTGCCCTGAGCTTCTGGGAAAAGGATTGTTACTCACCTCATGGAAAATTTTATGGCAGAAAATGACGAGCGCTGTACGCAAAGGGAAACTTATCCAGGGAAAAGGCAATGAGCTAAACTTAAAATAAAGTTTTATAAGCACTGAGAAAGGAAATAACCAGGAAGGAAAGGAAATGGTTTGGTTTAATTTAATGCGTTTATTAAAGTAAATACCAGAACTGAAATAATTTACTTGTTTATTTGGCTGCTTATGAGTAATTTGTTATGTTCCCCTTTACTTCTGCTGGAAAACTTGGTGATAGAGATATTTTTGTTTGGATTTTTGTTTTTCCTCAATTCTGTTGTGTTCACCCTGATTAACAATGCAGGATTCTTCTTCAGATTCACWTTATCTGATTAGATTTTATCAGCTAATGAATTTTGAGCCTGATAAACGACATCCAAAGAGCTACAAGAGCTGTATTTGTATTAGTAATTTTTTTACCCTCATTCCCGCCACAAAATTGAGAGAAATTTTACTCCACCACAGAAAGAGGTATGTTCTAACCACATAATTAAAGACAGATGAATGACCAAAATTAATCATCACAGTCTTCCCCCTAAGAATGTAGAATATACCAGAAAGCTGTCCCCTGAAACAGATGTGAACTGATTAAAAACTGAGCACAGGACAAAATTATCCCGAGAAGTCAGGTCTTTGGCCACTTGTACATACTCCAGGCACAGCTCAATTTTTCTGTTATGAAGAGTTCCTGAAGCTTTTGAAGTGCATGCTTGCAGTGACAACCAACTACGTTCTTAAGTGGAAGGAAGTTCAATTGACTTACATAACCCTTAAGAGGACTCACATTTAGAAAACAAACTATTAGAGCAAGTGTTTTACCTTCATGAGAGATTCCAAAAATAGAATCTGAAATAAAAAGTTACCATTCCCTTTGCAAGTATGAATCATGACTTTGCCCAAGTAGAGGCTCATTTGTATCTTCCCTGAAGTCTCTTACTATCATTGGCCATGGACCAAGCAATTAAATATGTTCAAATATTCCTTAAACTACACCTTCACCAAGAATTTCTTTCTTTTATTGTTTAGATGATTGAAAATGACACCTTTCCCTTGAGTGACCAACAGAAATACCACTGGTGCAGCTGAAGGGAGTGTAGGCAACGTGACACAAAGATCACAACAAGGCACCACAAATTCGGTATCATAGAGCAGCGCCAGGAGGTGACTCTGTGGTAATGCCATTTTTCCTTGATTCAGCCTTATGCCCCAGTGTGGAAGTGTGGTCAGTGTACATCCACTGTCACTGAATACAGGCTCAAGTCTCAGTGCAACACCCAACAATTGAATAGAAAATACAAATCTGTATTTTATTTTAGTTATTATCCACACTGTCTAGTGAGTTCCCTAGTTTTTAACTTGCTTATCTGTGAAACACAAGAGCTGGTCGCTGTGCTCTGTGTGTTAATTAAGAGGGACTGAGTGACCTCTGCTGGATTGATCAGAGTTYGTTCACACTGTTGATGGTATCACAAATACATTCAAAGTACAGAGAGCACCTTCAGTAAATTACAGATGACCCCAAAGTGTGGGCAATGCTCAGTGTTCTGGAAGGCARGGCTGCCATTCAGAGGCCACTTGATCAAAATGAAAGATGCCAAGATGGATCTCACGGGGCTCAACAAAGGCAAAAACTCAGTCCTGGACCCAGAGCAGGAAAACTACAGGCTCAGGGAAGATTGGCTGGGGACCATCTCTGCAGAAAAGAGTCTGCAGGTTGAACAGAAGCCAGCAGGATGTCCTTGCAGCCAGGAAGGTCAACTACATGCTAGGCTGCATTAGCAATACTGTAGGCAGTACGTCAAAAGAAATTATTGTTCCCTTCCACTTCGGAGGGGTTACTCTGCACTTTACAGACACTTTACAGGGTTGGGCCCCCACACCAGCAAACCAAACACATCAGACAGAGGGCCAGTAAGATGGACAACGCTGCTCAAGGSAGACTGAGGGAGCTGCTTCTGTTTATCATGGAGATTGCCTAAGGGGAGGGGAAGGAGAGASAAGGGAWGGTACARCACTAATTGYTGTGTCCAAGTACCTTAAACAGGGTCACAGAGGTGATAGAATCAGACTCTTCTCAAAGGTACCAAGGGAAAAAAGYGACAACTTTCAAACACTGCAGGGAGGGTGATTCAGAAATACAACRGGTTGTCAAGAGAGGTTGTGAAATCTCCATTCTTTGAGCTTTTCAAAACTCAGTTGCAGAAAATTTTGAGCAAGCTGATCCAGTTTTAATATCTATGAGCAAGGGGAGACTGCAGCCTTTTTAAAGGCTATGAATATATAAAAGTGCTTCTAACAACTAAAAATTTGGCAAATCTTTAACATGCATTTTGCTAATTAAGATATGAGTGTTTTGTATCCAATCATTTCTTATTCACTGATGTTAGTGTGCAAGAGCTGTACAGCCATGAAAATTAGAACACTGTCATCTTCTTCAAACGGTAGCTAAAGCAATTACCAGAGGTGAAAAATAATTKTGACTCTGTTGTCCTGCAGGGTTTTTTGTGTATACCAGACCTTTTTTTTTTATTTTCAGCACTTACTAAGATGTGAATGCTGCTTGCAAACACACCTCATAGCAAAAKATTGTACTTATGAGTAACCAACAGCTAAAGCTGCATCTCTTTTTCCTGAAGAAAAGTAGTTTTTAAAGGGTAAACTTAGGAAACAAGAGCGATTTCTCTTCATAATATTATTATTTTTTAATTATTTTCTGGGCTGAAATGTATGAGATTTGGAGGACTTAGTCAAAACAAACTTGCAACATCTCAATTTTCAGGAATGAATAAGAAAAATTTTCCTTTCACAACACCTGGAAAACAACGGTATTCCCAAGATGTATCCTCTATCAAATAATTTTAGACTCCACCTGCTTGGGACATATACATACCTTAGGTACAACCATACCA
Organism: Malurus melanocephalus; assembly: GCF_030028575.1. NCBI lineage: Eukaryota > Metazoa > Chordata > Aves > Passeriformes > Maluridae > Malurus > Malurus melanocephalus. The sequence continues at coordinate 2,205,895 of NW_026623321.1, read as the reverse complement.
TAGTCACCATGATATCTCTGTGAGTTAGCTAAGGGTTTTTGGATGACAGTGTGCCATCAAGAAGCCTGGAATTCAGTGTAAATTAATATTATTGCCAACTGATCCAGCTGATTTAGAGCTAGCTCAGCTGTGCCACCCCTACAACTGCAGGATAAAACTCCTTCCACGAAGACCCTTTTAGCATTCTCTGCATAGCAGAGTCCCCTGTGAACTAACCTGCTTCCTAACCTGACATCTCTTGAAATCTCTGCGATCTTTACAGTCAGGAAGAATTTACATCTCCCCTGCTCCTCCTGATTTCAGACTCACATGGCTGGAGGTTCAAGGTCATCTTTTTCTGAATAATTGAAATGGTACCATCAGTTGGCATGGGACCTTCCCAAAACACTAAATCAGATCAGCTGAAGCCCTTCAGAGGGCCATTTCCCGTTCACACAGCAGTGTAACCTGCATTAACGCTCAATTCTTTGTCCATCTCATGATCTGAAGCCTGCCAGATCAGAGGTCACGCCTTTGGAACTGCTGTAAGAACACTGCATCCAGGTGACCTTCATCCAAACCCTGGGGAAAASACCACAAAGTATTTTTCCGCCTGAACATCTCCTTGCACCCACGGCATTTTTCCATAATTTGTCCTTCGGAGTCACCAAGTTTAYTGAAAGAGAAAAGGTAACAGAACACACTAATTCCATTTTGCTTCTCCTGTTTTGAATTACCAAGGAAAATAGCTATGCCTTCAAGCCTTCTCTGCATCTTAAGTTTTTGCTGACGTCAACTACAAATGTTGACTCCCAATCTGTTTTCATGTAATGCCATATACAAACTTCATTTGGAAACTGATYATCTCTGTTACAGACCAGGTCATCAACTTGGCGTTTTGGTTACAGTTTCCAAAAAGTGGCATGTCACCTCTTGCTCTTTTCTTATTTAGGCTATGTAGTGTTTTGAATCTTTCCTCATTTGGAAATTTCCCTTTCCTAACTATTTGAGATATTTTCATTTCCACCACCAGTAACAAAACTCTGATATCTGTTTCTTTTACAAGAATAATGTTATCAGGACTTGGAGTATGGGAATCACATACATCAATACCCTAATTCTTATAAAACCTGTAGGATTTACTTTGTCAACTCATTTCCACAGTTCACAAAATTCTGCTGGCTTGCAGACCCATGAGTGTTCCACACCTCTGTGACTATTTCATGGACACTTTTGGCTCCAGAACATTTCTGGTTAAAATTGCTTTTGAAAAGGTTACATTTTCAKCAAGGAGAATTTAGAAATAATAAACTAGAAGCAAAAATACTAACAATATAAATTTAAACTGTACAACTAAATTTCTTCTCTGAACTGCTAGTTCCTCCAGCTATGGCCCCTATGTCTGAAGCCACCTATACTGATAACTTTGCCATGGAATGATGATCATAAACCCTTGGCTGCATTTTTAGTTCACACGGTGCAGTACAATAAGTGTCAAAGATATCTTGGTGATGACTCTATAAACTGGGGCAATCATTCAGCCTCTCTTATTTTGTTGCATTACCTGTGTGAGATAGACTTTKTAATAATAAACAGAACAATTATAACCTGATAATAAATCATAAGGTAATTTAACACTGAATAATTTAAATGGTCAGCTATCCCACAGTTATCTACCCTAGGGGAGTGATATACATTGAAACCTTACCCAAATGAACAGATTACTTTTAAAAAAATAGGAATTCATCAGARGGYAAATAAAAGATCATTTTGCAATTTTTAGAATACTTCTCCCTATTAGGAAGCAAACATAATTTCCAGCATTTTACCTATTTCGTCAGTTCTCTAATATTATCTATGGACAGTATAGTATTATCCTTTCTTATGTAAGTGCATGAAGCATATTTGATATTAATAGCATATTTTTTATATTATGTAGAAACACCAAATGTTCCAAGTCATAGGGAGAAAATCCTAAGAGTATCCCTTCCAACTATGTAATTTCACATTAAAAGAAGCTCAAAGGCAGTCACATAAGTTACTAAATATAGGGCATTTGAACTTCCCCACCTTTGGGGGTTCTTCACAAAAAACCTCGAGAATCTGCTATATTTGGAATGAAGGAGGAACACCAACACAAAAATCTTCAAAACAACTTCTGCTATTTGTTTCCTGGGGCCAGACTGCGAGACATGCACGAAGAACTCCAGAAAGAACCCGAGCTCAGGGGCCGCAGCAGTGGGCACGGTTCACATTCCAAAACTCACAGACGGGACAGCAGATTGGGCATCACATTATCAAGAGYATTATGGGAAGAATGCACATTCTGGCAACTTCTGCCCTCTGTTGCAATTCTGAGAAATCTGAGGGAATCGTACTCTCACAGCTATGCTTTCAGAGCATGTTCACCTGCATTAGAAATGGAAAGCAATTTGTTGGTAATATTAATMTTTTCCCATTTTGGAAGGAATACCTATAAAAGGTAGAGGTAAAGGTTTAAAAGAGCCATATCCAATAGATAAAGAGGTCAAGCACACTGCAGAAGATGTAGATAATGCATCTAAGATATCTTTGCAGCTGCAGTGATATTACCTGTCCARTCTGTCACAGTGGGACACAAACAGCTCTCTCTCCCTCTCCAGACAACTCTGTTTACACRGTTCAAGTAATTTATCAGGAAATAACATTGAAACATTCAATTTTGGATTGACTGAAAACAAAACTCAACACTCAAATTTTGTGACCAACACTCAAATTTTAGAGTGTTTATTGCGTAACTGCTGTCTCAGACACCTTGAAGAGTATTTGTAATGCTCCCCTTTAGCCAGCAAACATGCAGGTACTACTTGAGCAAAATCTTGGCTCCAATGAAGACATGACAGTTTTGCAACTGACTTATTTTCAAAATCCAAATACAGTTACATTTAAGGGGACAACACAATCCCTTACACTGTCCTATTCCATTACAGCAAGTCCATATTGCACACCTGGGCACATAGATACTGAAGGAAGAAATTGAGAGAGCACAACAACAAAGCTTCTCTGAGATGGAGAAAGAGAGAAACTGGAATTATATCATCTATTCCATGGGAAATTCAGATGTGAAAGTCACCACAGTTAACAAGCTGTGTTCCATGGCTATTTAGAAAACACTACTAGAATAATAAGAATGAAAGAAAACTAATTTCCCTCATCATCTTATTTAATTGTTTAAGCCTATGATTAATTTATTTAGTTCTTTCAATACATATATTCTTCCTTGCTAGAAAGAGTGACTGGGATATGCTGCATGACACAGACCCTGCAGCTTCAKGGGCAGTTCAGAGCAACACCTCTGACAGCAGTGAACTATTACAGACTTTCTTACCTAATTATCTTGGATCTCCTTCTTATCATTGTACTGCCCTCATTTACCCCAAACCAAATTACAGCCTGGAAGGAGACTACAGCASTGATTTGTGCACCTTATCTGATGAACAGTTACATCATGTGGTCAGCTCTGGAAAGGGTTCAAAAGAAATTAAGACAGAACCTTGTATAATTGCCCATTCATAAAGCAAGCATGTCAGAACAATGTCACTGATGTTTTGCCTGGGGAGAAAGGGATCCAAGTCCCTGACAATGCACCTGATGACTTTTGCATTCCCACGGTTGTTATAATCATTCCTCTTCTTTGTATTTTCAATAAGCAAATGGAGAGTTGCCTCACATTCTCATTTGCAWGAACCCTGGGTATATGGGCATATGTAGACTCCACCCATTTGCATGCCCCATTCTCTTGCCATAATTATATATATATATGTTCATTTATTAAATAATAACTACTAATTATAGTTATTAATTTAATTGAACAGTCATTAAATAGTATCTTTTACTGACTAGGCCTTTTCACAAAAGGAAAAAAAAAAAGCATCTACATCAGAAAAGCTGAATAAAAAAGGGAGGTATGGATACAWGCAGATTCCATAGGAAATGAATACAACTTTCATTGTACAAGAAGCGTAGTGCCTTCTGCAGAAAGCCTACAGTGCTTGTTAAACTGAGTCCCTGGATTTTYCAAGCTTTTTAAGAATTCGTTCCTAGATTTCATTGCTAAAAAAAGAACTCTGAAAATATTAGGATATTCAGAACAGAAGGCAAAAAATATTGCCATGTTGTGTTTTTATAATCTTAGATAGATCTTTATTAGTTTTCTTTAGAGTTTACTCAGTAACTGTGATTTTCTGAAATAATAAGAAACTGAAACTCTTTTCAAGCAAATTGTGTCTTATATTGCGTCTAAATTTTGTCAGGGTCGCCTGAAGTAAATTAGAGAAAGTGCTTTAAAATAAGCATAGTAAGGCTGTTGTAAAGGAGATTCAGTATTTACTGAATGCATATGGAGGTGGTTGATGACAGAACAGACATGAAGATATTTGGATATTTAATGTGAGCTTTAACAGGCCACACACAGCAGTGTCTCAACAATTRAAGCTACTTTTGACTCCTGTTGATAGTGAAGGAATTGAGTTCTTTATGTATTTGAGAGAAGGGGCCCAGCAGTCAGTGGAGTAGTTCTGATTTAGAAGATTCCAGCTGTGAACTTTCTCTTTTATCTGAATTCACCTTCCTCAAAACTACAGGCAGGAGTGTTTATTTCACTTAAATCTAGATATCTTTGAAAACTGGTGAAGTCAGAGTAAGTGTAAAAAGTAACTGATCCTGTTCTAGTACATTTGTTTGAGCTGGTTGGAAAGGWTGGCCTCATAGGGGTTACTTTTTCTCATGCTATTAAAGAAGATTAGATTTAATACAGGTTTGATTCATGCTATGGATCTTGCATGTGGTTCTACTGCTATTACTTTAAATAATTAATAGCAATCCAAATAAATGCAAATGAAAACAGAAATGGCACAAGAAGAGGGTGAGAAGAGAAAGTCATTACACAACCCGTGCTTCAGTGGAAATCAAATTTGCACTATTTTTAAAATAATGATCCATCACTCCCAGCTCAGCTTTTCTTTGGTTCCTACTGTGTCATGGTGAGAGAGCCAAAACCTTTGGGGTAAGGATGCTATCCTCATCTCTTGCATGGGATAATACAATCTGACTGCTGCTATCTGCTCTTAGAAGAAGCAAAATATTTCCATTTTCAATACCCAGTATTAGTGGTGAACAATGGCCACATTCCGAAACTCCTCTGCTCTTTTTGACTCCTCCTTCTAAGTTTTCTTTTTCTTGATGACCTCAGAAGCTGTGAATTCTGCATGAGAAAGCAGAGAGGGAGAGTACTTGCCTTGGGATAGTCATGAGAACCAGATTCCAACAGATTAGTTAGCATTCTGATGATAATGGCTGAGAGGTAAATGAAAAGCCTGGTTTGCCAGAGCGGAGCTAATTTCTTGGAATTTGCAGTGCACTTTTTGACTCCCTGCAACACCAGACCAGTAGCCAAAATGTAGAACTGTTTGCAGTCCCTTCACCACAGCCCTCTACTCACAGYTGTCTGTGGCCTGAGCTGCAGCCATTGATTCAGCTCAAACACAGCATCCATCATTCCTGTCTACAGATGCCATCATTCCCGCCCTACAGCCATAAAACCCTCTGTGAGCTCCTTCTGCCCTGTCCTCCATCTCCACTCATTTCTGTTGTGGAATCTTCACAAAGTTCTGCTTGTGCCATTCCTCACTACGCTGTTTTCTGCCTTTTGTAGTTCTGGGCTCTCAGTCATGCTTTCAGTCATGTTCTGGAGGTCCCCATCACAGCCTGCAGTGTCCCCAAATTCTCCATCTCTATCAGTTTCTGATCCCAGCATTAAAATCCTCCAGCAGGCGTGCCTTTAGTTTCCTGGCACTATCCTGCTCTCTGAGGAATACAGCCTTGGGGTAGGATGCAGAAATTCACTGATTATGATCTTTTGGTCCATTTCCTTTCTTCCCTTCATTGGCTCCTTCTTGCCTCAAGGCTCTCATTGCTCCATCTTGGGAATGATTTTACAGCCTCATCCACCTCCTCATTAYAAATCCAATGGGGTTTTGACCTCACACGGGAGAGTCATCTGATGCAGACAGTGATAACCTTCCTGGTGCTGCCAATTGTCCCGTGCTCCACTGGACCGAAGCGCTGCTTTTACTGGATTTCATGCACCAGCTCTTTCAAGCTGATGAGGGAGACAGCATACATTAACCAATCTGCTTTACTCCCCTCCTCCAGCCCAACCTGAGAGCAGTGGCCAATGTCTTGTTCTGGCTTGGGAGTTTTCATCGTCTTTTCACCACACACTGAGTCATGTTGCAGAATTTGCTGAGGGATGAAATCATGGAGTACTGAGTCACAATCCCTAGAAAGAGAAATGATTGTTCTAAGCAGTTTATCCAATTGTTTCAGTGTATTTATCTTTCTTATATCCTGCTCATTCCCTACCTTTATGTGGACAGAATCCAGTGGTTTCTACCTTGGAGGCTCAGCTTCAAAGGAGTCCAAGGGCAATCCTTTGKACTACACTAAGAATCCAGCACATTTGCTACAGAAGCAAACCTGCATCTTTTGGTATGGCTAGAAAAGCACAGCCTTAGGCAGGAATCTGTTGTCCAGCACAGTCAGTGTGACAATAAACAGAAAGGACCATGAGGATTCCAGAAAAGGAGAAGGCTGTGTAAACTGAATTTTTTGAATGGGGGTCAGTCCTCTTCAGAAGCAAGAAGTGATGTACCCTACTAATGTACAGGCCAGGAGAGCCCAAGTGAAAAAAGACTCAGTTCAAAATATGTACAACTTCGGCACAATATTCAACAACTTTTAAAATGATTTATTGAAGACAGATTTGAAAAATGTAATGCAGCCTTTGCCTCCACATGGGGTGGCAGTGCTGACAAAGGGTAATTTAATTCTGRGAATAGAGATGAATTGGGGGAAAAAGTTATTACTAATTTAATTATTTCAACATTTTTTTCTCTATTGTGCTGGATGCATGTAAATTGAAATTTTCACACATACTTGCATTCACACATGCAAAACACTCTAACAGAGAACAGCCAGAAAAATATGTATACAAGGTCTGAGATGGTCAGATAAACATTCTATTACTGTCAGCCACAGTATTTACTGAATGCATATGGAGGTGGTTGATGACAGAGGAAAAAAAGCAGTTGTCAGTTGTCAGTATGTTCTCCATATTTGTTTTYTTCTTTTAGAAGAATTTTGCAGTTTGATTTTAAGAGCTCTTCAGAGATGGAGCTGTGTTTAGAGAGTGCTGCTTAAACCTTTCTTTTTAAAGCTTCAATCTTCTCATTTCACATGTCATCCTTTTGCAATTTTCATACRTCCTTTACTAATGAACATATATAACCACAAACAAAGCAAAACAAGAATCAGAACCCTCTGTACTGGAGCAAGGATTGCATAGCCACTGTTTCTTTTTAAGGCCCTGGTTTCTATTGAATTTGTAGTGTCTGACACTCAGTAAAGGGCAGTCCAGCCTTCCTCTGTCCCGCCCCCATCATTTGTTTCTGCTGCCTCRCTGCAGAGTAGCCTTTGTGTGACTGCAGAGTTAACTGCATCCAAAACTCACCCAATACAAAAGTGACSTAATAAATCCCATCTTTAAAATGGTTTTGCCACCTAATACATCCCATTAACTTAGCCACACCAACATTAATGTCGGCAAAGGAAAAGATGTGGGAGCAAGTGTCCAGTGGCAGAAACCCTTGTTGAGGCAGGAGCTTATGCCAGAATGAATTTGTCATCATGACTTCAGTCATAGTAAGAGTTTTCACATTCAGCATCTATTTACTCACATACTTCAGTGAAATAAAGAATTTCAGAGGTGCAGGTAAGGACTTGAAAGTATTCTACGCTCCCTGTGAGGAATGCAGAACACCTTTGAAATACAATCTTATGCTGATTTGGGTACAGATTCCTTTATATCCAGAGATCTCTGCAGGGAACATGCACCTTGAAGTTGCTTTACTAATTGCTCTGCAGGACTGAAAATTCCACGTTCCAGTCCCACTCCCCCTTACCCTTTCTGATGCAGATCTGCTGAAGCTTCTGTCTTACTCCTGTGTTAGAGTATATAGCTACTGATTCTGGCGTATTGAACTCATTATTATGCCATTCAGTAGGAGACAATAGGTAAGAAATTTATATTACAGCCATGTAATATTCAACAATTCCACTCAATGAAAATTTCTGAAGTATTAATGTTCTAACCTACTGACGTCTATTTCTAATGATCACTTCCTGGGCTGAGAGTAAAATCTTTTGAAGACTAGGAGGAAAAAAGATCATTGAATGTCTTGGACAGCAAGCTGAAGCAACCTAAGACCACCACCTAGTGTAGAAATCTCAATGCCTCTAAATCAGAGTGTAAGTATCTTTGCATGTGCTTAGGTCTGTAGTAACTATCATAGCACTGGGATAATTATTTTCTTCATTTGATAAGCTCATTTCCTCACCTGCCCAAATTCTATACAGGTTTTCAGGCATCTAGGAAAAAAATGTGAAGATCTTGAATGAGAGGACTATTGCTAATTGTAGGAAAGGGAAAAAAAAACCCCACAAACAAATATGACAACCATTCCCTGACACCACCAAAAAAACCCCTCCAAACAAAATCAACACAAAACCAGAAGCAAAGGCAAATCCAACAAACAAAAAAAAAAACTCCAAAGAAAATGAAAGGAAAATCCAAGGGACCTTAACATAAAACCATATGTAAATTTCAGGAGTGCAAAAGAAATTTGGTACAGCAAATAATAACTGGTTTTAAATGTGAGTTTGAAAATAACAAAAAATTGTCTTCTAGGCTACATSGTGAAAAGTCATCATTAGAGTTCTAAAATGCAGTTCTGGGCAGAGATTTAATAACAGTGGCCAATTTGGTCTGGCAAAGTCAATGGCAAGGATTAATAAGGGTTCATTCATAAGAGATGGGTTTTTTCTCTGTGAGTAGGGGCTTTGCAAGATGAGCTGTTTCTGCATTRATGTTAGATCACCACCTAGAGGTCATTTAAAAACACATGCAAGTCATTCGACTGGATTTWAAAAAAAAWTWWTTYYTYTYSMYWRRGSYKKTTKRRSCAAACAACCCAAATTACTAATAACTGGTTAGACACTGAAGTGAGAAAATCATTTCATTTTCCACTCCACTTGTACCAGTCTTACAAAACACTTCTTGCTCAGTTCCAGTCGGTTGTCAGCAATATTCAATATTAAGTGTGATTTTTTTCACATCATATGTAGAGTCCTATTGTTATGATCCTATTCCTTTTGCTCTGCCTTTGAGTACAGACACCCTTTTAAAAAAAATTATGCCCAAAAGCTTTCACACTCTATTTTGCTTTAGGGTGTTGCTAGCTACATGTGGTACAAAGCCCACAGTGCTTCTGCCTAACAGCATGCTACATCTTTGTGTGTCAGACAAGTGCTGTGACATCACAATGTGCCCCAAACAAGCCTGTGGTGGTTGTTATGTCCAGACTCCRTAACCTCAAAAGCAGCAAGAAGCTRAAGTGWCTCGAGCTARACAGCAAAATAGGATGGGGGGTAATGCAACCCTGATGGTTCTTCTGGCATTTGCCATCTACCTRATGAGTTTGTTCATGGTCACTGACTGCTCAGTACCAGGGAAAAGCCAGAGCACCATTCACACTGCCAAGAATGGACAGSAAGAGGGAAACACTCAGACCATGATCCACAGCACCAAGAATGAACAGCAAGAGGAAAGCAGTCGAACAGCAGGTGAGAGGATGGGTTGAACAGAAAGGATGAGAAATAAGGGGCTTGGAGAGCAGCTCAGGGCAGGAAATGAGACAGAGTGTGGACACAGGAGTTTGATTGAGGAAACAGAAAATCAGAAGAGGAACAAGCAGATACATGTCAAGGGGAATTGGAGGTCAGATGAYCCCTAAGGAATAGGCAGCCTGCAATGGAGTGGGATAGCAAGGCCATCCCACAGCCCAAAGCAGGGCAGGCCCAGGGATGGCAATCAGAGTCAGACAAGAGGTCACCAGGGAGGTCTATGATGTTGAGAAAAGTTCAAGTTTCCGGATGAATACCACTCAGTGTCAGGACCAGGTCAGACACAGTCCAGTGACTGCCTAGCCCTACACTTACAAGGGCAGAGGACATGGGGCAGGCACAAGTTCAGACCTGTCATAGATGTTAGATTTGTCATACATGTTAAAGCCTCTTGGATCACCCAGGACCCTGACTGAAGCCTCCCATCTCAGCTGTCCCCTCACACCCTACAGAGATCTGAAAAGAAAGGTCCAGGACACCCCTGGGTGGTAGGGCAAAATAATGAAAGAAAGTAAGAGTCCCAGACACAGTCCCATGACTGTCAGGCAAGTCCATGGTGATAAAGCACATTCAAGGTCAAGCCAGGAGGTCAATGTGCAGGTCAGGATCCAGAATAGCTGGGTCCAKGCACAGCTGTAATGGAGACAGAGCTGGAGATAAATAAATTTGCAGCAGATCACAAACAGAGTGCTGAGACCCAGACCTGAACTTAAATGTAGCTCCTGTACCCATGGGATGCAGGTAAAGGGTCCAGTCCAAGACTGTTAAGGGCTATTACAGTCTACTGCTATAGTCACGGCCCTGAAAACATAAAATAATGTATCTGAAGTGCCTTTTATAATGGAAAAGTACAGGAAAGGAGAAAAACATGAAGATGCAAAGGAGAGTGAGAAAAATGCAATTTCTAAAAGAAAGTATTTCAAAATCAGAACCACAGAAACAAGAATAGGACAAAAGAAGCAGAGAGTGGAAAGAGGTATGAATGAAAAGCTGCTTGGGATGAAGGAGGAAATGGACATACATTGAAGGTGATATGGATGTGAAAGTAGAGAAAGCAGAAATAGTGAGGAGGGAAGCAGAGGTTAAAAGGATTAAAGTATGAAAGAAGTGAACAGGATGAAAGTTTATGCTGTTCCCTTTTTCCTCATTTACAGGCTGGGAGGAAATGGAGGAGGCATTTGTGGCCTCCTCAACGGGGGAAGGAATGGAAGTGATCGATATGGTGCAGCCTGAGGACTCAGCGACACTGAGCAATTCAGTAGTGGAGGATCTGCTGTGGCATCTGGCTCTTCTCCTGACAATTGTCCTTTTTTATGCATGACATAGAGCATGAAATAATCCACGTGATCATGTATGATAATGATTTGAATGTCTACCTGTGTTTCATGATCAGCTACTGGACAATACAGCTTGTCGTCACCAACCACATCCCAGGGAACTGAACTACAACACTGAACACTGAAGACAAGGGCAARGACCCTGTGCATGTATTGAAAGTGTTTTCCTTTCTCTCTGAGAAACCTAATAAATTCTCAGTAATTTTTTCTAAGCCAGACTTCCATCCTTGCACTTCCCATATATTCTTTCTGTTAAAAAACCACAATGAATAACAGGAATTGATTCAACTCACCAGTTTCAGGGCTGATCCTGTCCTTCAAAAATAATATTATTAAATTCAACATATATGGCAAGAACAAGGAAAAAAAGCATATTCCAGGGAACTGTGCCTACCCATACACTTACCAAGACAGATACGAGAAAAGATAGACTCCTCAAAATGCATATTGTCAGGAGCCTTAGCTTTTTCTAAACATTATAACCTCAGAAGCCAAATATCTCAGAACACTGAAACAATGTCTATGTTACACACAAGTTTTATGCAATGTTAATTGCTATTAGGATCTAAAAGAAAAGCTGTCTGGACACACTGCTTGGAGAAAATGAAATTAATGAGGAAAGGAAGAGCATACACTGTTTAAATGGTAATGATAAGCACGAGTCCAATTTTGTTATTTTTCATGATGGTAAATAAGTCGAACTATTTTGAGGTATTTTTATTTATCACTTGTGAAGTTCAGCTAAGAGTGCCAGTCATGGCGTGAACAGWACAAACACAGAAAAGAGAAACAGTCCTGATGATAAAGAGTTTGCAATCAAAGTAATTTTTTTCCTCAGAAGCAAATACTTTATTAATGTTTTTGTTAATTGATGAAACAAAATCTCTGAACAGTCTGTTCTTGGAAAACATTTTGCTGTATTTGTCAGTACTTGAAAAGGATTAACACAGTTATTTTGCACAATGCTTACATCAATAAGGGACGTTTCCACTTCCTATTCCACAAACAATTCCCAAGCAGCCATTATAATAAGTAAAATCAAAATGTTGCCATAAACAAGAACAGTTTGAAGASTATGCAAAAGGCATAAGTATTTTGTATACTTATTAATGTTTGTAAATTTTAGAACATTGGTATAAATTTTCTAATTATGAGCACCTGCAATAGATGTAATTATTACATTGCTCTTAATAATGTACTTTAGGCACTTCTGCTACCCCAAACYATATTGCTTCTTACTCTGCTTTTGCTCTAAAGCAAATTAATACCTAAAATTCAATTTCAAGTAGAAAGTAAAATTCTACAACAGCTCTACTCCTCTGTTTGGATAATAAATATTTACAAATGTAAGGAGAGAACCAGGTTCAGAAACCAGAGAAGCWCTTGGAATTCTAATTGTTCAATCTTCAGATACTTCTAGAAACCCTTGTTATTGTCCCATAATCCATCCTCTACCATATCCTCAACCCCAGAGACCAAAAAAAGAGARTCTTGCTGGAAAAGAAAGATAATCCGTTCTCAGCTTCCCAGTCCCCCTCCCAAGATTCAGGATGCCTTCCTCTTTCCTCTTATGTCTGAGTTTCACTGATGAACAAAAACAGAACAGAGAAGGCCTTCAGTAAACTTCATTATTAAGTGACTAATCTTTCAGCCTAGAAATTGTAACCACTGAGTCTTTCATAGCACCTGTCTCCATGTCCTAGCAAAGAAGAGGATTCTTCCCTCCCTTCTAAGTTATGTGTGGTTTGCACTGTAACCCACAGGATTTTCCTGAGGGCTATTGTAAGATATGAACAAATCTTACWGCTCCTGTTTCTTGACTTGCCCTTTCAGCATGACTGTGAGGCTGCTGGAGCAGACAGGTAAATGAACTAACAGAGGAACTAATAATGGAACAGTCTTTCTGTTCACAACTCCTCACAAGCTGCTGCCTACTAGAAACTGGCCAGTCACCTTGCTGCCCTGGGACTTGTCACACATCTGGGACAGAGCACYGCGAGCCTTGGAGGAGACCCTCTCCTTACGAGATTGGTTTGAGAATTTCCCTACCATCAACAGCTGAGGAAAGGATAACAAGGAAAGGAAGGGAAAGGAGTGAATAAGAGCACCATGTCTCCCTAGAGGCCCTGAGAAGTTGGTCACACTTTCATGCTTCAGGYCTTCCTCTCCCTGGGATCGCATCTCCCTTCCTCCATTTCCATAAGCATTACCAGATGCGGCATTTGTTGTCAGGGTTCATTGGGGATCCTCTGGGACACTGGAAGCTCTTGGAAAAGTCCTGGCTGTTGCTGACAGGCCCACAGACACGAAGTGGCAAGGGACTATGTGGATCTGTGTTCAGGGAAGACCGTARTTTCTCTGGATCCTGGTGTCCACACATTGCCTGATGGGAAGCAAAACAGAAAAGTCAGTTTGGCTGAAAGTCCTTGTGTGAACAAGACTTACGGGACTCCTCATGCCTCAGCACRCAACAGAGGGTGCTCAAGCAAACAAGGAAACCTGCATACATGGCTGCCAGCAATGTGCAGATCTTTCTTCTGATTGTTTTCCCTTTCCTTAAACTACTCTCTCACCATTTCCCTCTCTGACAATCCAYYKSMMYTTTTCTACACTGCATAGTCCAGAACACAGTGAATTTAGGCCATCCTGGCAAGGCTCATGCAACCTTGGGCTCCATCTAAAATAGTGGTAAGGATGTCTCAGTGTCTAGAATCAGTTTCTGCAGTGAAATCAGCAAGTGCTCATCCACAAAGGAGAGCGCTTACACAAAATCCTGTTACTACTCAAGAGACTCAGGGGAGGATTATATGACCTTACTGGTGCTAARCTCCCTATCCAAATCTTCATTCTTGTGATTTCAGCCTTTATTTATCAACAAACGATGCAGTAGCTGCCAGATAGACTCTGAAATGCAAATCTTGACACCAAGACYCAACAAGCTGACTTTTTAGAGACTGCTTTGATTTAATAAACACAAAACTTTTCCCTTTGCACAATTACAGTGACTTATAAGGAGGTGACTTTCTGAGCGCAGAAATCTAGCCATCTATATGAGGAACTTGACATCCCAACTATGCATTGCGGCACAATTTGCTGAAACCCTTAACGCAGGTTCCCACAGAAACAGCAAACTGTGTGTGCATGTACTTCTAGCTCTTTATCTCTTAATGACATTTGAAACTCTTTTTTTGACTATCACTCAGAGTGGTATGACTTCTAGCTATTCAGTATGACACAGAGGTGAATGAACGTGACTTTTACAGTTAGATTTAACTTCCTCTGTGTAAGATTGCTCACAACAGCAAAAAAATAGTACTCATAAACTGGCAGTGAAGTCTGCTTTCTCTGACACAGTTGGTCTGCTATGACTTAATTTYGGTGAATTTCAGTGCTTTGCAAAGGATATATTTGCAGGCAGGCCTTTTTTAGCTTTGAGATTCATAACAAGCTGTATATGTGAATTTTAGCTTCTTTATAAGATTCTGGACCTCAAAGAATTGTTGCTCATTTCTAGTTCTATGAAGAAGGAGGAAAGTGGTTGAATACTGAGAAGGACAAATGGTAAGAGTGTGGAAGAAATGSAAAGTGAGAAAGACATACAACTAGTATTCATTACATGAGCAAAACTGAGGTAGAAAAGTTGATCATGTGAAAGTCCAATCTTAGGTAAATCCTTCTCTTCTTTGTGCTTTTTCAGCCAATTCTTATAGGCCTGTGGAGAGATAAAATGGGTAATAATAAATCTTCCTTCAAACAGCATCCCAAGTCCATGTCTTCTGTCAATTAAATCTATCAATCAATCCAATATACACTAAATATATTAGAAAGTTTGTATCTCTCTCTTCACTCTGAGGCTCTCTGCTGCTCACCACGACCTTAGTAAGTCTGAAGTGGGAGAATAACAARATAATTACTTTTCTTACCATTTCAGATACTACTACACAGAGACTACTACACACATTGTCGTAAGTTGTGGTAATTGCACTCTGAAAATGAAAATTATTTTCAAAGCAAATCACAAATATTTGACTATAAATTAAAGACTTTCTACTTCCCAATATTCTTCATGAAAGAATGTAAAAAGTACTATCTTAGACCTAGGGATCTCACAGCACCCTCAGCAGTTAAACTGATGAAATACTGCATGAGGAAACAAAAAGCTCTCTAGAATGAAGTACTGCTGAAAACATGGTTATGGAGTCATTTCAMCACCACACAAAATTCTATTTCATGTTTGAGCTTACTTCCTCAAGAACAACATAAGCATTTAGACAATAGCATACTTTTGTATGCATGACATAAATGGGGAAGTACAGGTGGCAAAAGGGAGAAGTTGTCTTGGATGGACTCAGTGAGGCTATGAGCAAAGCTTTGTGAGGAACCTATCTCTGGACTAACAGAGGACAGGCAGGGCTCATGCTTCCCTGGCACAGGCATGCAAGAAGCCTGGAGCTGGAGCAGGATGTGGGAGAGGGGAGCAGCAGGGCAACCTTCCGAGTTACCCAGTGAGACTATGAGGCAGCAGAAGAAAGTGAACCACAATACCTGGTAAGCGACAGCGAGCCCTCCAGTGTCAGCTGTATTCTCCAACAGTGTGAAGGTGCCATTGACATTAAAGCTGTAGCTTTCATACTGCTCCACCAAGCAGTGTATAGATCTTTGTAGTGCACTCCTGTTGCAAGCAGGRCAGCCCTCAGGCAACACTGTGGGGGGAAAAAAGTCCTAGAAGTAAAGCTGTTTATGGCATCCACCTGTGCTCCTCACATTAATCACGATTCTTCCCAGTAGCAGCAGGGACTGGAATATGTTTTCCTTAAGTTCATCTACCTTAACAATACATGTATACATTGATATAAGGATCAGGATTTCAGATCCTCTAAGGGAAAGTACCAGTGGGACCTAGAGGRGTAAAGACACCAGAGACAGTACCCACCATAACCATAGAATGAGTGAAGAATTTCATGTGCCATGAAGACCCCAACGGCTCCAAAATTCACAGCGCTGAAAAAAAAGATGAAAAGAGTGCTTTTGGAAAGAAAAAGAGGGCAGAGGAACATTCTTTATAGCCACTGAGCACATCTGTATGCTCCACAGGAGCATTCTACTCTGGGAGCACACAGAAACACTTTCTATGTATTGGCAGTCAGAAATGCAAAATTGAAAAAGCAAGTGCAAATTATCCTACCAATGCTTAAAATTGTACTATGGGCTTACTTTAAAATATTTGTAGCTAATAAGCCATCAAAACAATGAAGAGTCTACGAATGAGATTCTGCYTTTATTAGCTGTAATGACAGGTACTGTTGTTGAAATATGTCCTTATTGACCCTCTATGGTCTCAAATGCTGCACAAACAGCAACTACAATGGTAACCACACAAAAGCAGAATGTTTGGAGAAGCAATCCTACAACTTTCGTCTAGTGAGAAATGATACATATAACTGGCAAGGCAAATTAAAATCATGAAGGTTTGACTGCAGTTACTCTGGTCTAACACTGGCAATCTTGCTGCAAACAGGAGGGTGCACTGTAGACCTCCTGTAGTTCTTTCCAAATGGAATTTTTATGGTTCTATGCAATGAATTTAGAGATAGYCTCACAAGGAAGAGAACACTCAAAGTGCATTTCCATCACATGAAATTATGGGCTCATTCTTTCTTTCCATGCACTGATTAACACTGCTGAAGCATGAAATTATTGGACTAGATCATTATTCCATCACTGGGAACTCAGTAGGAGCTCTACAGCTGATAATTTATACATGTTAACCAGAGGAGTTGAGTATGCTATATACTACCATCCTTGGAAGTGTTAAAGGCCAGGATGGGRCKCTGARCMACCTGGTCTAGTGCAAGGCATCTCTGCTCATGGTAGTGGGGTAGAATTAGATGATCTTTAAGCTTCCTTTGAAYCCAAACCTTTCTATGATTCCATGATTTTATAAAAATTGTACTGCTTTGCTGAGTTCTCATTTTWAAAATTATCCTCATAGTCACCTGAACTGGCTTTTGCCAGTGAAGTTTAAACTCTGGAGCAYCATCTGAGAAAGTGCTATTGTGCCAATTCACCAAAAGCTGATCAAGTTTTACTTACCAGTCTACTTGACTGAGGTTACAGTGAGAAAAAAGTACTTTACTAATTCTGAATACAAAAGGAATAAGAARGCATAGACACTTTTTCACAGAGGAAGAATTTAGTGACAGGCCATACCACTGGAAAAAAAAAATCTTTTCTACTGTTGAGATGTCCTTTTCTTCATACTGCAGAAATTTATTAAATACTGCAAGCAYTAGGAGTAAATAATTACTTTTAACTGAGATGTTTTTCTTTCAAACTTCAGCCTCTTGTCACAATGTGAGCATATCTTTCCATACAATGGTATTGGGAGAAGTATCTATCCACTCTCAGACAAAAAAGGCCATTGAATGATATGTTTACAGTCAACTRTTTGGAGTGCTTTTATTATCAGAAAAAATATTGCTTAAGAGACCTGTTCCATATGATGAAAAAAAACAACCAGAGGAGTGTGGTCTAAAGAAGTGTCATTWTTGCAGGGGAAGACTCAGAATTAAAAATCTATTTGCTTAGTAGAAAARGTTTCTTARAAAAAAAAAAMRAGAGAGGAGCTGTGACACATTTGAAAAATACTTCTGACAAGAAATTGCTCTGGGTTAGATTTCAGGAATCCTTGGAATCTAGAAAATGAGAGGCAAAGGTGAAATATCTTCTTTGCAGTTAACCTACATGTGACTTCTGCCTCTTTGCTCTGGAGCAGTATCTTTGTCTCAGTTTAGTTTCACCTAGATTCTGGTTTCGCTTCAGCAAAGTCAATGATCACTCTCTTTCAGAACTCATCAAGAAGTATCCATCTGGTTTTAGAAAAAGCTGGGTTGCCCCCCTTTCCTGTGTCTTTCTGGGATGCAGGAAAAAAAAGAGATTAAAGACAGATACCACCCACTAAGGTTCCTCCTGGAAGCATAGTGCAGTCCAGGGACTACATTCAGCTTGCACCTCTGCAGCCCCTCCATACCTGGGAAACTTCATGTGGAAAAAAGGACTGCGGAACATTCCAGCTGGAAAGACCACCATGTGGTGCCTTATTGAATAGTAYGAATGCACACTCCAGGGGTGCACATGCCAGCTAAAAGCAAAATAAAAAGAGACATTAGAGAATGCATTAACTCCTTAGCTCACACTTTGATCCCGTCCTGCACTCAGCTTGCAAAAATAGTTCAGCTGTTCACACAGCACCAACAAATGAAGGAATTCACATTATCTAGAGTTACAGGCATTTTAAATAAACCTTCACTTGTTTACAGATGGACAGAACTAATAGCTTTGTTTTCATACACATGAAGGGATTCTCCCTCACAAATTCCCAGTCAAGCAAGTTAGGATTAGTAATCTCCTGTGAAGTCCTGCACATAATACTATTCAAATGCTGTATGGCTCTAAGCACATCTATCAATGCTGCCTTCCTTCCAAAGCATCCTATGTCCTGCCTGTGAGGTGACCCTACCAACACCCTCGTTAACACACTGCTTTGCTGTTTGCTTTGTTGTGAAGCTCAGGRGAACCAGMTATCYCCCTTAATCAAGGGTGCATGGTCAAAAAAGTGGGGTGTTTTTCAGGGGTCTGGTGCTCTCTCCAGGGTGGAGGGTATTCTGGAAGCATTGCTCAGGCTGAATGCAGGACAGGCTGTCACATCCAAAGYCTTTTTAAAGCAGGATGCTTTTTAAAGCAGATGCAGTCTTGCAGCAACATTCGGAACTGTGAAACCACATTCAGAAGTGCTGAATCTGATTCTGCCCACCAGCCTTCACCTGCCCTTCCTCCCCTTCCACAGTAAAAAATAGAGACATACAGCTAGCACAATTGTGAGTGACCTGCTCTAGCTGATYCTGCTTTGAGCAGGAGGATTGGACTAGGTGATCTCTGCATGTCCCTTCCAAACTCAGTTGGYTYACAAGTATATGATTCTGTTGTAYTTTTCAGATCACTATCTGACTTACTTATTCTGTGGCTGATGCTGAAGGAGCTTCAGGAAGGAATCTTCCCTCAGTACTTTCAAGCAAGCCACCACATTGAGGAAAAAAGTGTCTTCATTTATCTCCAGCTGAGGAAAGAGACAGGGAATGTGACTGTCATAGGCCATAAGTGAGGGATGAATTGAACAATTGAGAAAATAAAAAAAYGAGAAAAAGGAAAGTCCCATGCATCAAAAAAAGGGTTAAACAAAAGAGAAACCAATGGAATACTTGTAGCTTTTTTCTCTCCCAATTCTAAAGACCTTCAATTTAAGATATGACAGGAATGTTATCTGAAGACCAAACCAAACGCACAAACAAGTACAAAATTACTTCTATCAGACCAGCCACTCTAAATAGGAGACAGCATAGGCAACAGTATAGAAGCAACAGGTAAATGTTTCTGGTCCCATATGCTCCCAAAAAATGAACTGTAGGAAATGTGAGGTCATAGCCGTTTTTGTAAGCAGACAAGATAGCAGTTATTACAGGTAAACTGCCAATAATGAGGCAGGCATGTTTACATTATATAGCTCACATTCTGGTATTCCAGGTTCACTTTGTCAGTCTGCAGTATGTGAGCTGGATAGCCAATCTCTACTTGTAGCTTGGAAACCTAAAATGATAAGAAACAAAGAAACTTGATCATTAGCAGGCTTTACATTCTGCAAGTCCTTTTAAAGGTTATTGCTAACCAATAAGCATAATCTGTGAATCAGTCCTTCAAAAGGACAGCTATTGTTTCAAGAAGATGTCCTGTTGCTCTGGTGACCCGAGGCCTAATGTTGTTCTATTCTTCTCTGTATTATCTTCTGCCATTCAGCTTTATAGCTTCTAACCTTAATAGATGTATAAAATTKAACTGTATCTCAATAAAATTAATTCAGAGTATCCTTGGACAAACAAAAACTGAGCCTGTCTGTGCCGACACATAAATGTATGTACCTATGCATCACAGCACTCATAAAACCACCTTCAATTTTTAGTRTGAATAAGATATCTATTTAAGATTGTGTGCCTGTAGAAGCATGTAGGAATATGTAAAGATGCAGGTCTCTTCCCTTCCTTTTCCAAAGGCTTCAGGGAAAGAAAGGACTCAGCAATTTCTGCCTTCTGCACGCACCAAGGCTTTTGCRTTTTGGCGAGTCTGCTCATCCATCCACTCCACCTGATCCAGTCGGTCACAGAGAGCATCTTGGATCTCAGAGAACATCAGCTCAGCCTGCCATGGGTGAAAGAAGGCATGGTCACAACTGCAGAAAAACACTGTTCAGGCTTAGTTACCATCTTCCCATGTTCCAGCAATTCAACCACAGAATAACTGGGGAAAATTCCTCTTTTTTTTGTGATGAAAGAAAAGATTTCAATTTCTACAGTGATTTAGGCTGAAGTTATTTGGCATCCAGAGTTATTTTTTCTCACAGAGCTAACCRTTGTCTGCCACACACCTTTTCATCTGACTTCTCACAGTAACTAAGAGGGAGACAATTTTTTCTCATTCAATAATGAATAACTGCCCTCCGTCTTAAGCAAAATGAAAATTCAGTATTAACAAGTATTTCTTGCTGGTGTTTCCCTTCCCAAAATGATGACAACCTGAGTAAATCCTTCTCAAAATTATGCTTTATTCATTAAAATTTATGTTTCACTACATGTAGTCTTGGTTTTCCATTAGCTTTTCTTGGTGTTATTTACTCTTGCCACTTTATAGACTTCTAACTCTATAAAACCTGGTAGTACACTAACTTTACTCAAAAGAAAAAGGAACCCTGACCATCATAGGATGAAACAAAAAATAAATCTTTTCCACACTGCAGGCAACGTTGTTTTTACTGTACATCCATCCAGAATGTTTTCATAYGATTGCTTAGGGGCTTTGCAATTGAAAATCTTACTGAGATATATCACATTGGTGATGAATATTGTTAACACTACCTGTTAAGCCAGGGGGCACACAGAGATTGCATGCACTTGTAGGGCTGTAGCTGTTGGTGCGGCACATACAACTTTTCTAACAGTTGAGACAAAGATAATAGCTGGTATTTATTTTGATTATTATAGAATGACAGCAATGTCTTGCTCTGACATATTCCCAAAAAAGGAGGGAAAGTGCATAAGCAGAGGAATATGTAAAAAGTTAGGAAACCTATACATGATTTTGCTGTCTTGATGTGGTATTAAGGTGGCATGTCAAAAAAAGAAAGAGGTGAAGCTGAGMTCTGCTAAGATGATGAATACCTACAAATTTCTTGGTCTGCTCAGGGAAAATTTCTTGCACAATCATCTTCCCTAGAACTGGTTCAAAGAAAGAGCTGGTATCAGTCAAGCACTTCTTCCAGCGCTCAGCTGGGATCTGTAGGGACAAAGAAGTAGAGACACGTGAAAGCGAGGACAAAGAACTAGGAAGCCAGCAAAATGATATGTAGATGTCTGGTCAGTAGCATACACACTGCTGTCTAAAAATTACAGTGGTGAATAAGCAATGTAGTTCTGTTTAAGCTACCTCAGCAAACATTTCTAGTAAAACATTTATTTCCTTATGATTTACTGCGCTTACTATCACTCAAGATGAAGATTTGTATGTTAGCAGAGAAAAATCCATAGAAGTGTGACCAACTATACATTGTTCTCTACTCCATGATACAGTGCATTTAGCTCTCTAAACTTTTGTGTGTCATGTCTACTCACACATTTCTTTGAGAAAAAAAGAAGCATTTAATAACCTAGGGAGAGTAGTTTTTCTCCCCAAATCTAAGAAACTCCATCCATCTAAAGCATCAAGAGRACATTCAGAAGGTATGACCTACAGTGTTCAGCTGTTGGGGAGGCTGAAGAAGCTGATAAAATGCTAACTCACCATTCTAGATCCCATTTTTCCATAAAGGACCTTATACAGCTCCAGGCGTGCCTCTTGGAATCGACTGTCAAGAGCTGGGGAGAGATTCCCAACCAGRCAAACAATCATGTAAATGTGAAGGAGCCTGTAGACAAAAGATTGAAGGCTGGTCACCATAAACACTGAAGTGAGGCAAGTGTCAAAGGGGTAAATTGAGGCAGAGAAATCCTAGGAACCTGAACAATGACAACAAAGGACTCTGAATGAACCMCACCCAGGGCTGTCAAAGGAGGATGATTTGACATGAGTCAACCAAAGAAACTCCCCAGAACACCGAGGGGGCTTAAGGGATAACTGTCTGCTGGGGCACAGAATTCTTTATGGGAAGTTGGAGAAGGATAATTTTTAGGACTAAGTGAAACATATAGAATATTGTGACAGGTCTGTGGGATTCCGTAAGATGTATGAGGGGATGCTTATGGGAARGACCAAAGGCAGGGAAAGGGAAGGATCATAGTGGATTGGGAAAACAYATGTGGGAAAATGAGACAACAGGTTGTCAGAAGGGATGGTTGATGATGGTAAATTTGTGCTTGCCAGGGTGTCTGTCTGATTGAGCCCTGCACATGGTCACCAGGATACATCCTATCCTATTAAATGCTGCTGTTAAAAAACATTSTACTCCCTGTGTGTGCAGATGGAACTGAATGTTCTCAGACAATGATTTTGAGCATTGACTGTTGGAGAGACTTTGGATCCAGCTAGTTTCTGGAGAGAGCAGAAGTCTGAGAGCTGGCTATTAGAAATACTGTATTGGAGTTTGGACCAGCGACCGAAGAGACCTGATAGTACAGGTGTGTCTGYAACAGGAAGAGACCAGAGCACCAGCAACCAAAGTAGGGCCGCAAGACTCAGAGGCTCATATATCCATGTGATACATTCAAGTGGACACCAGGAGATCTTGGCCAACTTGTGGACAGATTGAATACCTAAGACCAGCTATTGGAGTGAGCTGTATCATATTTCACCAGTATAGACCAACCCKGGCCAGCTGGAGCTGAGGAATAGGATCATTCTGGGTTCATGTTTGTGTGAGTGCTATGGGTGGATGGGTGCCACTGAAGGYACTGTGCTCCCTCTCTGTRTGATACACATAATCYATTTRTTTATTTATTTWTATGTGTGCTYATACATGGTGCATGCATATGCAAGCCTGTAGGGAATATATGCTAAGCCACTCGCCAAACCTGTGGATATAAAGCCACAKCAGCCTTGCAATGGTTAGACTACTGGATTCAACAGCCTCTAACACAGTAGACTCTAAGCTATCTAACTTATGGTATTTGAAGTAAATATTTCTTGGGGCATGAGCAACTGCAATTATAGATACMAACTCGTACCTTCCCTTGTGCCATTTCTCAATGAGCTGTGACATGCCTCTCAAGTAATCCATGTCATGCACTGCAATTGGCTGAGAGAGATTCATTGGCATAGGATGGAAGACAGCCTGGAGACATGCCAGCCAGTCAATAGCAGGTGCATTTTCCTGCAAGTAAAACAAAGCTTATGTGCCTATTCAAAACTATGAATCTAAACTGGCTCAAAAATTAGYAATAGGGAAAGGGATAGTCTTCATAATACTTCCTAATACTGGTAAGAAATTCTTTGAACAAGTTAAACTATTTTTACAGTGTGCATTTTGATTTAAGTAGAAGAGGAGAATTGACTTCTTTAAAAGGGAATTAGCCCTGGGGAAGGAACAGAGTTGAGGGCCTGAAAAACTCTGTCTGTCAGCTACAGACCGTAAATTAATGGATTATTTAAAGCTCAACAGGCTCCAGGTATAAGCTGCAAGACAAAGGCATCTAAACAGAGTATCTCTTTTGCTCTGGATCTTTAGAATGAAGACRTGAATGTCACATGTGATGGTATTGCTCAAGCTCTAAGGCACGGATACCTGCAGCTCCCTAATGGTAGTGCGATGGAACAGCATCCCCCTCTGCCGTCTTTTCTGCAGTGGAGTGACAAATCGCTGGAGGTTAGAGATGAAGGACAAGGTCAGGGAAAAGGAATCAGGGGGACCATCCTCTGTCCATCCAAGTAGTACCCCCAGTTTCTTCAAATATGAAAGATACACACGGAGAACCTGCAATGCATATGAACAATGGAAGATACACAACTGAAAATCAGTCACTCCATCATCCATCCATCCATCCATCCATCCATCCATCCATCCATCCATCCATCCATCCATCCATCCATCCATCCATCCATCCATTTATCCACTCACCTATCCACCCATCCATCCATCCATCTTGACCACAGAAACTTCAGTCTTTCAAAACTACTGCAGACCCACCCCATCCCTAAAACTGTCTTCTTGCTCCAACATCCTAGTGTATTAATATGGAATACACTTTGCCAAGTATAGTTTATTTCTCAGTGAAAATCATTGAATTTGAAAAAGATTATTTTTCTCACAGCTTACAATTACTTCAAATACTGTAATAATTTTAGAGATGAAGGCCTGCCATCTCTGGAGTCAAAGGAGAGAAATTCAGTGATATAATGTGCCAGTATTTTTAATGGAGAGAAAATGTCAACTTCTTGCTTCTGTCTTCATGAGGTTTTAGAGAAATGCTTGTGATGGCTCAGGGGTTAGTTTGGGTTTTTTGTTGGTTTTTTTTTTTTTTTTTGAGGGATTTTCTGAAAGATTGAGACTGAGAAACTGAAATAACTCAGTTTTTATGAATTTTAGAGACTTGACAGGAATAATTTCGTTACAATAACTACCAAGGTCAAAGAACTTGGTCCCCCAACATATGTTCAGATGTTTTAAAATAAAACTGCTAGCTACCCCTGCCTACAACACACAAAGTTTGTCATAAAGTCTTATTTTGGACAAAAACATTTTTTAAAAAAACATWCATTCAAGGTAAAAGCTAAAGGGAAGCCCAGGCTCACATTACTTAGCAAATAGAAACTGTAACATTCTGTTTCTRTAGTAGAAGTTTGAAACCTGGCATCTAAAATGGGTTACATTTTGAAATGTATCCTTTGGAAAAGTAGAGTTTYGTAAATAATTCCTTCTGGAGGCATTTTCAGAGGTCACTGACCGTAACCCATGGAAACAGACCACTCTGAACCAGGAGGCAATTCAAGGAGATCCCTGCACCAAAYAGCTATTTTTACCTTTCTTCAGCCTCTGATATGTTACCTCAAGATAATTTTTCTCTTTCTCAAGTGGAATCTCAAACTCAGGATGGTCAATCTGCAAAAAGATGCAAAAGAAAAACTTATTATTTTCAGGAACAMTGGAAATCTGAGGATATTTTTGTTATTTCTGTATCACAGAATTTGAAATGTTATTRATTTGTTTTTATTTTTGGACAGTGGTTGCTAAGTCCTTCAGAAAAGAACACAGRTTTAACTTGAGCAACCCTTTGTCTGACCATTCACAGTGMTTTCTTGGTAGTGCTCTTTCTTTAGCATACTCACCTGAATAATATTGGTCTTGGGATCAAAAGGACTAGGTCCCACATCGACTCTAAAAAAAGGAAAAGTGTTGTATCTGCCCATGAGAATCTGAAGAGTTTCATTAAAGTCTTTTGTTTCCCCCATACTTGTGTTATGCCATCCACCAATCTAGAGAGAGAAAGAAATGCTGCAGGTGATAAAAACTGGTTGGATCCATATTTACATTTTTTTTTTTCTTTTACACCTCTAAGTTCAGTCATTATGATAACAGAAGCAGCAAAACAAAGAGCAACAGTGGAAAATCAGGAAGTGCTCTACGTACCCTGCTGGCTTTAAAATGACCTGACACTTTAYCTTAAGCAAAGCAATGAACTGCAAAATGACACAAGGAAAAGGGATTGTAATTATCAACAGAGTAAGCTGTGCAGGAAAGAAACACTGGATAAGCAGAAGACAGGAAATAGGTCTCATTTTTCTAAAGTCATCCAAAAGGACAAACAGGTATCAGGGATTACAAGTCCCACTTCCCTGACAAGCAGATTCAGATGGGCCTGTACTCACTGTTCCTTCTGCTGGAAGGTTGTTCATCATCTTTTGACACAGGGAGTAAATGYTCTTTGCTGGAAGGAAGGTGTACAGCCCTCCCTGGCACTGAGAGGAGTCTCCCAGAATGGAAAGAGAAGGATTTTCTCCTTTAAACAAGCTCCCTTAGAAGCCTTGACTACTGAATTGTCATCTGATTTTAGACACAAAAATTACATCTGTTTGCAAGATGTTCCCTGAGCTATGAATCATATWTTATGGAACCGAACTTCTCAGATTAATGGTCCCTCTTTGCAGTCTTGTTTTTTTTTTACCATCCCTAAGTAATRTATAAGGTCACGAGGAAAGACTCAGGTACCTGATGTCAGAAAATCAGATCTTTAAACAGCATTTAAAGCTAGWAGATTTATCACTTAGAAATTGTGCTGTGAACCATGAGCATGGTCAGATTGCAGAAAGATTACGTCATGTGGGAATACACGACTCTAAGTGCCCACTTTCTTTATCCCTGCAGGAATTATCTTCCTGAGGGARAGGAAACAGCACAAACATTCACCTGATTTAGGAGTTCCTTCAATGGTTGAGCTCCTTGAGATTCTATCCGTTCAGTATCCATGCAGGAACGATAAAATTGCATTGCTTTCTCCTTGGCTGAACCTTTTATCCCAAGCTGTGGACTTTCTGAGGAATAAAAAAAATAAAAACCAGATTAGAATTACAAAAGCAGTTATAAAAGAAGCTGGGACAGTATTAGAGCAGACAAGAGTTTTAACAAAAGAGTGCACTTTGTTTCACAACATTTTAATAAATACACAACTTTTCCCACAGTGATTCAAAGCAAAGGACCTGCTAGTGTTCTGACTCTTCCTGAGGCAAAATRTGTGAGTTTCTTTGCATGGCAACAGGAGCACAACAGGAAGTTGCTGCATATCTAGGCTTCAGTACCCCATGGAGACAGGACACATCACCAGAGTGCACATTCAGTCAAGAGCCTACTTTGACAAGGCAACAGGAAAATGATTTGGGTCACTGTCAGAATTTTAAAGTGTGACTTTCATCCATTACACTTGGCAAGGGGAACAAAAATGTTTAAAATGCAGCTACTGTGATATGACAGTACTGTGATATGCTCAAAAAACAAATCTGTACCTGTAATGACAGAAGAAGGAAGAGAGGGGACCCAGTCCCKGTTAGGAATGATCATGCTCTCAGTTACTACAATTGTCTGCTCTGACTRAGGCAGATGCCAAAGGGAACACATMAATCATCTGWCCCTACCTAAAAGGCTTTTTAGGATCAACAGGTTTTCTTCCAACAACACATCAAATACATTTAGTGACTCTTCTGTGGTTCTGCTTGACTGTTTGTCTTTCCATCTGCCACAGGCATATTTGTAGAAGTCCTCACAGGGGTTTAGTGTGTCATTCCTAGAATTCAGAAGTCTTTCCAACAGAGCAAGATCTGACTCAGCATCACAGGACCCTGAAGAGGAAATAAATAAGAGAGAACTGAGAAGTGACAGTGGAGAGTAAGAACAACTCAAAACAAAAATCTTTTGGGCACATTTATCTCAAAAGACTTATTTTTGGTACAAGCTCCTTTGCATGCAGTGTTGAATTCCTTGTAAGGTASTGGTGAATATGGAGTGAAGTGTATTCTCTCTTTCACTTCCCAGAAAGATTATCCTCTGTTTGCACTATCTAASCCACCACAGGTTATTCTTCC
Source organism: Malurus melanocephalus (assembly GCF_030028575.1). NCBI lineage: Eukaryota > Metazoa > Chordata > Aves > Passeriformes > Maluridae > Malurus > Malurus melanocephalus. The sequence continues at coordinate 2,178,191 of NW_026623321.1, read as the reverse complement.
TTCTTAGTGTCTTTCCTCTCAATCAGCCAATTTTGGCCAAACAATAAACATGAAGCAACTAAAGGCGTCAGCACATGATAATAGAGAAGGACATAGCACAGAGAAAGTAGCAAGATAAGATTAAACCATGTTTTTTACAAGCACAGGAAACATTTCTCAGCAATGATATTTGTTAAAAGAGGACAAAGACTTTCCAGAATGTCTTGCTTTGGTCTAAAACTCTTTTTCTAAACTGCTGCAAATCCCTGGTTATATGTCCTCATTTAGTTCAGTGTCCTGTATCAGCAACAGATGAGAGCAATTAATGAAATAATCCACCTGTAAATCAAGGTGAGACTTCCCATACGGTGGGACATGGGAGAAGGTAGGCAGACTGGAAACGGTTTAAATCAAAATCTAAATCTAAATTTAAATCTAAATCTAAATCAACAGTTTTTCCTTGGTCTCTGCAGTGAACTGTCTCCAAAACATGTCAAGAGCTAAAGAAAAGGTAGGCAAAGGGTCAACARTGCTTATTTTGGAACAGGGAATGTCTGTATCCACCACTACAAATACAYCTTCAGTACTGAGCATTCCAAATGCAGAGATATTGACATGGACCATTCTGCAGATAGTTCTTTAGCAAATTTGGAAGGCAAATTAATGTTTCTGGTCTAAGCTTCTCCATTAGCAAGAGACTCTGACTTTTACTCTAGGACTGCACTGATCAGWGTTAGAAAACCAAGACTAGACTTAAGTGAGAGATAGAAAGGAAGAGAAGTTCCAGGTCTCGGATACAGTTCAGTCTCCTGACTATAGACAGAGCAGAACACATTGATGAGGTGCAAGACAATACAACACTGTTCTCCCTCAAAACTGGGCTGAGGCAGGCAGAGGGACAGATGTGGAAGATCTCTTGCCGCTGTGACCCAAGCACAATGTAGAAAATGTATCTTTTTGCAAAAGGTGTTACAGTTTCTGGAGATTCTGAAAGTCTGGTTCTTAACACTGATGTTAAGCTYAAAACACAGTGGAGTAAGGTAAGAGAGAAAGGGATCTTAAARATGGGGTGGATGAGGAAGAATGGGAAAGGGTATCTCATATTATACCTAGAGCACAAGTCATCACGAGGTAGGTGATAAGCAATGTAAAGCCAAGGAGAACACTGAGAAGAAGYGCACACAGAAGTAGGCTTTTCCTCTGAAGGCATCGTTCTTTCTTTGCATYTGTTCTCAGCTCTTGGTCACAGGTCTGAAGAGACAGAAAAAATGAGGAAAGAAAAATTCATATTAAGGTTAGCRCTGATAATATACTCCATCTCCCATCTAATCTACTAGAAAACCACTTATAGGACTAGTGCCAAAACACCAATAATCATCCAAGTCATCTACATGACTGTRCTCCCAGGGGCTTTCTTACTTTCTTAATTTCCCCATTTTTTCAAGCTATAACTGTTGCACAGTGTTGTGAATTATGCATTGAAAATCCAGCTTGCTATGAGCAGACTTGTCCCTCCACGGTTCATTCTGGTGTATGGAATCACCTTGCATRTACTTCCTGAAGATATCAAAGCCTTTTTGAGTCTATAAAGCTAATAACAGGATGGCTWGGACTGGTGATTCTTTATTCTTTATGCTGCTGCAGTCAGGCAACCTGAGCACTAATTTCAGATGTGTCCTCAAGATATAAAGTATTGTATCCTAAGCCCTCTARTCCAGTTCAAGTGAGAGAAAGATTTCCTCTATTCTACAAACTGGAGTAAGCTGTAAATCACTGAGAAGATCTCATATACAGACAGGTTTTTTCTCACTTAAATTTACTTTTTTTTCATAATCTAGGCATGTCTTTTTAGTCAGTGGAACTGACACATTCTGTTTTAGATATCTGTTTTAGGATGAGCTGAAGCATCCTCCASAGTTATTTGTCCTTTTCTCTGTTGACTGCGAAGGAAGCTAGATGACGATCATAGGATGCACGCCTAACATCAACCTGGATATAGTTAAAAAATATGACATTTCCTCTGTGTGTTCACTCCTTCTGCATACTTTGATATACATAAGACTGGAGAAGAGCAATCTACAAAAAAAAAGACCTGGGAATGCATGCTGGTAATACATAAGGAAAGGGAAAGGACTGAAAGAAACAAAAAGTGGAAAGACTAAATAAGAATATAGTGAGGAAAGGGAGGCAGAAGGGGAAAAAWAMCCCAGAAGATAATGRAAAACCTCAGCTGTAGCAAGCAAGGAGAAAATCTCATATCTGTGAAAGCCYATATAAGTGCTACTGGGAGAGTCCTGTATGTCAGTGTCTGGGCCTGGCCAGTACTGTCCCCACAAGCTCCTTGTTTAGCCCCTTGTTCTATCCTKGTTCTCTAACAAAAGAAATGTATTTGAGAAACCTTGTCAGGCCTTGGAACTCTTTGAGGAAAGGCAAGAAGCAGACTTAGTGGACATGCCGACTTCTTCACCAGCCCTTTTGCAGCTCTCCTGTGTGATCTCCGTGTGCGCTTCACTGCAACAGCCGCTATGTCTTTGTCTGGACAGGCATCCCATCAATCTGGATCCTGACCATGACCTGCAGACTTGATTCTGCAGGTTTGTCCTTGGACATGCCTCTTCACAAGGGACTTTTCTGRCAATCTACACTCTTGGTTGACCCTGGGCACGTCACCAGGCCTACATTAGACCCCTCATTCCCATACTGGGGGTGCAATTCCTGCTTTTTAAGACATTGCTTCTTGCCTGCATGTCCTTGTCATGACTCTCAGGTTCCAGACTGTCATYCCTCTTCTGCTTTGCTGATCCCTTACATGCAGCAGCTCAACTGCGTTTGTCACCASAATTGGTATCTATGCTCTTTGCCACAAAACCAGGAAACATGGATCTTAACAAAATTCACAAGAAATGGAGCAAAATCATACAGGAATTATGTATGTCACAGCATGTACCCCTTCACCTGAGGGAACGTTAAAGAAATGAATCAGTCTGCTGTTAACCATCTGGACTAATATACTATGCACAACTRTTGGTGATTGTGACATGGACTTTATTTCAGGGTTCTTTGTRTGCAAAGTTGTTTATTATAAAGAAGTTTTGTATTTTATAGGAATTTAAACAATTAATAATAAGTTTTTATTTGCATAGAATGTATAGTAATGGGTAAAGTTTGTTTTTTCATTGTTCTCTTCATTTATTTTCTGGGGTTTTTTTAATGGTTTTAGCATTTTGTGAACTGGGGTTTYTTTGTATTTAATTGTAACTATTTAYTTCGAGGGGTTTTTTGTTTATTAAGGTAAACAGATTTTCCATGTTAGAGGCTTGTCCCCCACATACAACTTCTGCACAAAAACATTAACAGAACAGAAAYCAAAACAAGCAATAGGAAAACACAGCTCATAATTTTATGTCYTTCAAACATGTGTTTTATTCAATCTTGAACAGAAACCTCTCAAAAGCTGACTCGACTCCCGGAAATTGCTAATAAGAGTTAAGTGCCTGTCTACTTTTCTCCTTTAAAATCCTATCCTCCTAACTTCTTTAGACAGGTTATAGAATGACTAAATGGAGAGCAAGTACATACAAGTGACTCCTGACGTTAGATGGTGCTAGGCACAGAACATGATCATACTGGCAAAGTACAGCTACAAAGGAAGAAATCCAAATTCTTATCATAAGTCCCTGTAGCAAAACATTTCAGGTTTTACTCCTGGAGTAAGAGAGAAAGCATCACAACAATATGGCAGGATAGTGGGTAAAAGAAAATTAGCTTAGATGATAAAGAAAAAAGAAAAACTGTTCCTCATCTCTCCCCATTTAGGAGAGACTGAGTGATTTACATTCATAATTCTCCTGACCTCTCTGTTGCAATAGACTTCTTGTTTTTCATATGAAAATCTGGCCTGCTCCTACTATGAAATAATAATGATAATAATTTTGCAATTATTTYGGTTTCATGTTATCAGAGGATATCCGTTTTTCTCTTTTGAGTAATAAATGGCATGGCTGYGGAGATACTGACAATAGATTGGTATTTCAAGACTGTCTGCAATTTCTCACAAATTTCTGATTAACAGTTGTTCGGGCCTGTACAATATGTTTCCTTTGAAATGCAGCATGCATCAGATAATATTTTTTTAAAAATCTGTAAAAGAAATAGGACAGCCCCCCACAAATTTCCAATATGAAACAATTAGAGAAGCACGTGGCTGACAGCAGCATGCCCAAAATAGTAAAATACCATAAAAGAAATGACAGGAGAGTRGAAACTGCCTGTGGATCTCACTTAGAAACTGGATTGTCTGTGTTATGTGAACCATAAGCATCAAAAGTGCTCTTCAAACACTTCACCTTTCATAAGAAATGTCTTTCTAATCTTGCCTTTGTAACTGGGCTGGATTTGAGAGAAATTGTGGACCCACATAAACAGAAAAAAAAGAGAAGGGCACTCATGTTTAGTTCCCCTTTATGTCTTTTTTACAACAGCTTGAACAAATCTAGACAGAGAAAATCTGCCCTTTCTGTACTCTTACACAGATACTGAGCTGGGAAAATCCCTGTCAGACTCTTTACCTAGAATGAACTTCACTGTTATGCCAYAATTAACTAAGTGGTTTGCAGCCACTGAAATACACAGCTCTTCCTAAGTCAGTGATTTTTGGCCAGGGCAGAAGTGTGGCTTTAACTAGATGGAACTAGGGTGACATCCAAACACTTCCAGGGCACAGGATGCAGGAATATTACACAGCTTACAGCAAACAGCAGCACTTTATTGTGGTGTGTTTTGAGTCCTGGWTGCTTCATCCAGCATGCTCCACAGAAAGACACAACTGAATGGTTCGAAYGAGCCATTGAAAAAAGGATAAAAATACTTCCATGTCTGACAGGGCTTTTTCTTACAGGCCTCACTTATGAGTGAGAAGAATAATCGGTATTTGCATGAAGATGAATGCAATTTCTGGTACAGTTCCAGTTCTTTCATGCTTTTAAGAATGTGCAAGTGCTCAAATTTAAATGGCTTCACTGTAGCTAAGTGAGAACAAATGGTGGTAAAATCATTAAAATATGAGCTCTAATTGTAATGAATTATAAAATGCATAATTTTTAATTAATGTACTATAAGTATCATCTCATTCCATTACAAGCAGGACTTAGGTTAGCAGAATCATGACCAGTACTGTTATCATTAAAGCAAGAGCTGTTTGATACAACTAAATCAGCCAAAGAATTTGATTTTCCTTCAGCATCTCCTACTTTCTGTTTGTGAGCTATTCCTGAGTTCTGAAGGGTGGTTGAAGTWACTCTGCCTAATTYTTTCTCRCCTTGCACTTTCACAGTGTTTAGTRCTATTACAGGAAAAGAAGCATCTAGCTTTCATGAAAATAAAKTAAATTAAAATAAAGAGATCAAAGGCAGAAAGAATTAGAGTTATTTTTCGTAACTATTTACCAGATAATTTAGAGGTACTATTTTTCAGCCAGTARATTATTAATGAATTACTGACTTTGGCTGTTACCCAAATTGTATTTATCACATTACTCACATGGATGACATATTTTCAGACTAATACCCCAATATCACAAAAACCTTCATTTTTTAAAATTTATCTTTTGTCAACAAATTATTTAAGCACATAAATTGAGCCCATTAAATGCCATTTGAGAAATATTTAGCATGAAATAGAGTACCTGCTCACATGAAATATGAAACAGAAAGATCACTGAATGATATTCTGGAGTACTAACATTTTAAAGCAAAACCATAGCCAACAACTAAAATTATGATTGTGGTCTGATCTTCATCACACAGAAATATGGGAGTGGATATACAAAACAAACATTTCTGCAAATACTTCAGCTATAAAAATGCAGACAAGATAAAGATAAGTGACCATTTGCGTTACTACACTGTCACACTGAACAGATCTCAACATAACAAAACATACACATTGCTGTGTTTGTGTTATTTAGCAACACAGAACACTTCACTTATCTCTGTTACCCCTGAATGTTTTGTACTTTTAGCAACCCTGAGATCACAGTTCAGTTCAAAGCAATTTGTCTGTAAATATGCAATTAAGATTTTGCTAGCTATTTATATAAGACATCAAAGCAGATAAAGGACACCATACTACAAGGGAAGCGATTAGGCATACCATGTCATTCACACATTCCAAATACTGTGCCTTGCTTACCCACAATTATTTGTGGGGGGGGGAAATTGCATGTTTCTGTATAAGTATTTTTTGGTAATATTTTGCTGAAAACATGGCAATAGAGTAAAAGATGCCATTATTATTATTATTATTATTATTATTATTATTATTATTATTATTATTACTATTACTATTACTATTACTATTACTATTACTATTACTATTGTTATCATTATTACTACTACTGCTAGTTTTACTATCACTCTTGCTGGTCGGTGCTTCAAACAGTTCTCAGAATGGCCATTAGGGTGACTAATGGGAAGGGCAAGAACCCCTAAATCATTGCACCATATCCCACACCATTAATTCCAAGATCAGGACAAGATCTTTCCGGATACAAACTGTCAAAACTCAACTACCCCGGTCCCCCAAGGCACGATATAGGGGAAGGAAAAGAGAGGTGCATAAGGAAGGGAAGGTCTCTCAGCAGACTGCAAGAGTGGCCTATTTCCTTACCTGTGGAGGAGGAGTGCTCATCCTTGTCACTGAGCAGGCTCTGCTCCTGCAGCTACCACAGCTGTGAACTCTGTTTACTTGCCTGCTATCAGTCTTCTGTGCCCACGCACTCTGCTAAGTTCAGAGACAATCTCTTCTTCCCAGCTTGCCTGTTTGCTGTAGGGAGGAGAAGAGAGAGGAAAAGCTCTGAGAAAAACACTCTTACAGAAAATGGGAGGGAGGGAAATGGTGTTTCTGCAAGTCTCCACCCACCTTCTTAACACCTCTACATYTCATAAAACAGTACTTTTTGTTCCCTTATGTGTCTCTGCGACCCACCTGTCTTTCTGTCTCTTGGAGCTCGACYGAAATCTTTTTGAACAGAAGTACGTGATTCTCTATCTCGCTCAGCCTCTTCTCAGCTATTTGCTGTTTCTTTTCTCTCCMGCAGCCTCACTATCCTGCCCACCCAACAAGCCTGTTTTGGTCTGATATTCTCCCTGCCACCAGCCTGTTTCAACCTGCTGCGGCTCTGGGGCCCGGAGGCTTCTGCCTATTACCAGATAGTGTGGGCTAAGGATCCCAGTGCTCCTCCTCCCACGAGGAAAGGCCAGGGTGCTGACTTGCTTCTTGCTCTCCCTCATCTGCACCCTAGTGTCCATTCGAGGGGTGAACACATCTGACTCTTTCTTTCCCATTAAGAGGCATAGAAGAAAATAAAATAATTAATTACTGATTCCATTTACAGTTGTTCATAGCTTCTCAGGAGATGCCCAGGCTGTGTGTCTYCTGCTTATTTAAGGATGCATATGGGGAAGATTTGGGAGGGAGGTTTCTCTGCTTTGAGACTGGGAGCCTGGATCCCTYCTTCGAGACATTGAAAACTGAGTAGTGGACCCTGGGATCTGAGACCTTCTCAAGTGGCAGCTGTGAGCTGAAAGGGATGGTGGGCCCTGGTTTGGTGTCAGCTTCCAAAGTGCTTGAAAGCAGCAGAACACCAGGTTGGGAGTGTTTGTCTCCCCAGATTGCAAGTCTCTCAGGAGAATACGATATCTTGGTTCAAGAGTCTGAAGATAATTTGATATCTGCTCAGTTGTTCAGAGCTTCCATCAGGCTGATTTTTTCCCCGTTTCTGTAGTGCTTACATAATTTCTTAATGCTCTATCACAGCAGATTTCTTATGTGGCTGAAACCAGTTACTTACACCCAGTTCTTTTTAGCATTCAGGTTATTAGTAGCTGTATATTTCTGTATTTACCAAACAGCTCTAAATACTGTAAAACAAGTCCTTGCATACTGTCAAAAAGATCCCTACTGTTCTTCCTTTCCTTGCAGTGTGTCACTTCCTTTCAGCTTAGCATCAGAATCCATCTTGCAAATACTTTTCACATAAATTAATTGAGACTTGACTTAATGAAAGTAACAAGACAGTCTTTTGTTAGCCACAACTAAGACCTTACAGTGAAGATACCTTTGTAAATTGTCTAGACAAATTTGTTCATGACAAAATGCGGTTTATCTGTCTTAACTGTATCTGAACTCTTCCATCTTCATAATTACGGCATCCAACAGATCCCCAAATTTTATGTAATGAAGTAAATTTTACTTCTCTTTTTTCTATGAACACTATCTATGTTTTAAAATTTACCTGGATGAGGAATTTATTGCCTTTTTTTTTATTCTGAAATGGTTATGGTGATTTTGAACACAATGTAGTTAAAATTAAAGCAAGTAATAAAACCTTGGCTGAAGTACTCACTTTTAAAGTGAAACTTGAGAAGACCAAAAAAATTCTTTGGTCAATATGCTGGCAGGATATGACTGGAGTTAACATGATTTCATATACCAGTATCTTTAAAACAGGTACTCTCATCTCCTCAGATTAAATGCAATTTTTCCACATAATATGACAAGACATTAGATTGATATTGCCACAGCACATGGATTGTCCCACACATGCTGTCTAGAAATACTTTGAACGTGTATATATGGATGATTTTTACCAGACCTTGTAAACTAATCACAAATTGAAAAGTATATGGATCACAGYTTCATTCCAAGAGTGCATGGGATGTTTCAGAAAATGAAACACACTTCTCTTTCTCAGTGAAGAGCATGGCTCTTTGAATTAGTACATGTTTCAGTGGTTCTATGATGCTGAGAAAGCTGCCTTGCAAGATTGAGTGTGGAGGTGATATTTCTTCTTCGAAGGCATTACAAACCATAGTAACATTATAYATTGGATCTAACAGATACCACTGCTGGATTCTGGATACTGTTGGAAGGTACATTCCTGAGTTGCTTCTGCTGTGACAGACCAAGTAGAGGGCATTGGGATTTGAGTTTGTTAAGTAATTCAATAGGAAAGTTGATCTGTTATGGAGAGGAATAATCTGTTAAAACTTTTATTTATTCCAAATTTCATGTATCTCTTTAGAAAGAATGTRGATTTATTTCACATGCATGCTGCCTCCAWGATTTTGGTCTGAGATACTCAGATATAAGCCATGTTTTATCTGAAATTRTGTRATCYACAYTTCAGAAAAATCTGTTTGGCTGTGGTTATTAGCTGTTGCAAAGTAATTCAGACACTGTAGTTATGTAAGTTTTCCAGCAGAGTTTCTTGCATCTGTCAGGGTAATGACAGAGCATATTTGCATCTGGTAGCAATAGGGCAGTGAAGCATATCTTAATTTTTCCACATTACCAATTGGATATGGAAATCTCTTTCAGGTTATRTGCCACAGGACAGTGGCACTTTCTGTCTGAAAGGGACAGTCAGTATATGTGTTTAAGCCTTGAAAAAGCTCTGCCTAGGTGGGAATTGCATGATGGCAGTGTATATCCAGTAAACATTCAGATAYGTTTATTGAATATACAGCCTGTAGAGTTTTGGGGATCTTGAGWGCTGAATGTGTGAAATATTCACATATACATGAAAAAGGTGCTGCAATACCTGCTGTTGTTTTTTCCTGCTAGCACAGAAGTTTCTTTGAAGAAATATGCTTTTATCAACTACAGAAAGCAAAGACAAAAATTTTCCCTGTAAAATTTTTCTAATTACGGAAGTAGGAAGAGGGACTTGAGGGAGGGAGGGCAGGCAGGGAGAAGACGTCACAAGTAATCCTTATCAACTCATTCCCTTCTTATCTTTAAGGCACATATGACAGCTCTGCTCTCTTGAGTCCACAAATTAGTGAGAGAACCTCTGGCTTTTTTCTCTGTGACAGACACTTTCTCTTCTCTATACAGCGTCTTAGCTTTTTTCAAATTTAACACTGATCAGAACATTGAAAAGAATATAATGTTGGATATGTCTTCCTGCTGTTACACATGAAAATGTTTAACAGCAATTATCTTTTGGATACCTCTTCAAATTAAATAGACATATGAGTCAAAGAAATATTAACTTAATAAGTGCACTGTTGTACATTTCACAGCTGTTGTTGCAAGTAYTTCTTAAGGAGATTTCAAATGGTTAGTATTTCAAGTGGTTTGGAATCTGAAGCAGATTTTAGAAAATTATTTTCTTAATATCTGTCTTGAAGTGAAATTGAATTGGAACCTGGACCTTCTACATCATGTGAATAGCAAATTCCCATGCAACAGTTTGATAAGGTGAAGTTTTTGCTTCATGGATTCATATTCCAACTTCAAACTTCCAAAATATTTATGTATCACAGACTGCACAARAGATTGCCAGCTTTATGTAATTAAATTTTTAAAAAGCATTAGAAAAACATGGTGAGGMAATGTTAATGTTACTGGCCATCTGGAAAACTAATGTGAAAAGGCTATCACTTACAAAGAGATTGCACTTAGTTTTAAAAATAAACTTATTTAACTGAAGCTGCTCTACCTCAAATGGTCTCTGGTGTACTACYAGTTAGCAGTGTGACTTGTGGATTAAAACAACATGGAAGAAAATCTGCTTTATATGAAAGACTGTCTGCTAAACATTAGTAATAGTTTTSGTAACCATCAGAAGCACAAATTTAGTCTGAAAACAACAGGACATTGTAGTACTGCAAAGGCTAGTTCTTTTACTGCAAAAGTTCTGAAAACTGGAGGCAGGACAGCCTGAGAGCCATAACATTCTATTGTGATTTAAGGACTGATGACAGGACAAGTTCAAATAGGCCAAAATTGGAGCTGTCAGTCAGGGATGTAGCTGAGTGCTCCAGCTGTCCCATGGGTGACAGAGAGATCCCTTCTGGGGCAGAAATGCTCTCAGACACTCTAAGTCACACATGCAAATGGGAACTTCCCACTGCCCTTTTATTCACCAAATGCTTGCTCTCTCACCTATCATCAGTCCATCCATACACAGACTCACAGGATGCCTTAGTTGGGAGGGACCTTTTAAAAGTCATCCAGTTCAACCCTACACCATGGTCAGGTCATGCTTAAACCCTGTCCAGCCTTGAATTCTTCTAGTGATGGGGCATCCACCACTTCACTGGGCAACCTGTCCTAGTTTYCTGGGACATGTTTATCTAGGAAAAAAAGTACAGAAAAGCCATTGATACTTATAACCACAAACACCGGTTAACAGACTTTAGGTTCTGAGGAGCCAGGAAGAAGTGGAAATACCAAAGTTTGTAACCACAGATTAGCTCAGCATGTGGCAGTTYAGTTACCTGGATGAATTTGTTAAAGATGATGGGAAAAAAATGTGAAATAGCCTGACCTGTGTGAGTCCTTCAAACTGAAGATTCATCAATCCATCCATAAGGAAGACTCYAATCAAACCTGGGATCCAAGTGGACAGAATGGATACAAGATAAGCCGATTGGCAGACAAGATGGGTAGCCATGACAGAAAAGGGGTTGGTTTCAGGTACTAGAGAAGAGAAGTCTGAGAATGAAGATAGGAGGGTAGAGATGAAAAAGGCTGGCAAGAAAGCCAGGAGAAGCAGTGAAAGTAAGAATGGCAGAAAACACTGAAGTTGAAACTAAAAACACCTTATTCTCCCTGTCCTACATGAGTGTACATGAATTGCCCTGGTCATAACCCTACCCTACATGAATGGCTGGTATTATWTTCTRTGTTACATTAATATCTCATTTGTTGCTTCACTGGGCACAACCTATAAGAATAAATAGGCATAATTAGAATATCACTTCAGGCAATTGTTAAAGATTGTTGTAGTTACTCTACTAGTGAGAACTTGATACTTTTTCCTATGCAACAGGGTAAAGATTTATATTAAAAGAAGATTTTTGTGGTTTTATATCTTTTTACAGTTTCAGAAATTCACTGTGAAACCATTCCAAAAACACCCATGAGGCATAGTTTCCCATGCAGAAAAGCAAATCCTAGCCTCTGAAACATTTATTTAACATTAAGGAGAGTAAAAAAGAATAAAAGCATAATCCCTGAATAAGCAGACAAACAGGAGGCATGCTAAAGCAAATGAAATATCTGAGTTCAGCAGACTGCCACAGGGCTTCTCTCAGACTTGAGTGTGTACCCKCTCTGGTTTTGCACTCTTCACAGTGTACCACCTTCCAAAATACATCCTAGAAAACAATTTTCCATCGCCCTTTAAAATGCTTGCTATCTGCTTTGTTTTTTTACAATTGCTTACAGGCTGATTTAAAGGGATATTTCCTGTAAAACTCAGTTATGATTCAGAGAAATCATTACAASAAAAAATACTTTTTCATATTCAACATAATCTAAAGCTGTAAATTTCATCACAGAAGAGCTATGTCCTGTGCTTTACTGTATTAGCCCTAGAGATATAATTCAGATGGAAGACAGCCTTGTGTGAAATATGGAGCTGTACCTACATGTGGCAAACTCAGGCTAATTACTGTGCTTGGTGACAGCAAACACAACAAAGCCTTACAACCTACATGATGCGTGCTAATGCAAGGCAAGAAAAGCTTTCASTTTCAAAGATTATGGGGCTATCAAGCAGAACTGTTTCTATTTCACGTGTAGAGAAAGTTCTGGTACAGAATGACTTGAATCATGACTGTTACAATGCAATAGCCACTTGGCCACAGCTGAGACATGTCTCAAAAGTTGTTTTTTAACTGTAATACTGCCACAAGGAATTATATGGGAGCATAGCATTTACAGCAAAATTTGAACCTACATTAACTTCATGGCTGTTCACAATACTTGAGAAAGTGTCAGCAAGGCATAGTTTTTAATTTTTTTTTTTGTTAGAAGTACATCCATAATATCTACCATTAGTTAACATCTGCAGACCAGACCGTGAAGTGTCATCAGTCACTGTCAGAAAACTCTGAAAATTCTCTTCTGCTCAACCCCCAAAGCTGCTGTCCGAATTTGTGATTTAGGTCATACTTAGGTACTAAAGCTCTTCAAACACTTTGCAATATCACAAAGTAATTCTTGTGAAATCAAAGACTCACATATTAAAAAAAAATTAAATTACCTCATYTCTCTTGAGCAGAGCCTTCAAGTTCTTTGTTCTGTATTTCCACCAAGGTTTCATTTTATGTCTTCTCTTCTTACCCTTTTCATCGTCCTTGATATCTCCAGATATTACTCTACGTTTCAGAAGTTAAGGCTTAACCTCAGGATTCTGGAGATTTCAAGTTCCATTCCTATCTTTGATTCTGATGTAACATGTGGGTTTGAGTCATCTGGTAACTTGCCAGTGCATCTGTAAAGTGGAGTTGTTTGCATTTGCCCAGAAACGTGGCATATTTTGAATTCAACWGAATAATTTCCTGTGTGACTGTGAGTTATTATTAAGTAGCCAAGACTGTGGTTCACTGAACAKCCTAATTAGTTGGGAAAGCTTTTCTTTTAGACTGATGAAATGGAAACAAATGCATTTTTTCTAGATTTCTACACAGTTAGATGAGTAAGCTTTGCTTTCACGTACTTCTCCAAGGTAGGATCAACTTTCCCTGTGACATTGCTGCAGCTTCTTGTTCTAACACTTTTAAAATGTTTGCAATGAGAATATACATGGCTTTTTTTTTTTTTCTCTAAGTTTTAACACTCTAATTGTAAAAAATATCTGACCTGGTAAATATGAAACCACCCACTCCTTGCCCTCTCCATAACACACTTTAATAAAAGTTTTTTCCTGTACCTTCTGAGTTATTTTTGCATGTGTTAGYCCTTTTGCCAATTTCTTCTTTCTAAACTGAAAAAGGTTGTTGCTTTCAGTTTTTAAAGTTCTGCAATACAACTTTATTGAAGCTACATAGAAGAGTACAAAGCTTTAAATTATACAACAAACAAATATTTCTATTTGTATCTCCCAGCATAGTATTTCTTTTTATTAAAGCTGTCTTCACAAATTTATATATGCATATGTTTGTTCCTATCTATAAGTATTTGTCTGTATTTTATCAGACTGCATCTTCAGCTTGTCAAGATTATTCTGAATTCTGACTCTGTCTTCCAAAACTTTGTGGTCAGTCTAAGCCTGGTGTTATGTTTAAATTTAGTAGTGTGCAGKCACTAGAAAAATAAAATCCCCCCTGAATATTGGATTCAATATTYCAGATATCACCTTAAAAAGCATGAAGGAGGAGAATCACTTTCTTTAATCTACTGGCTGTGCTTCTATTAAACCAGATTAGACTGCTGTACACTCTATACCTATTCTCTATACCTTTACTGAACTATTTCATGTATTTAACTATCATCCACTGTGGTAGCTAATTCTGTTTTCCTGRTCAACACCTTGGAATTTACTTGTGTGGAATACTGCTGATAAATTCATTTTACCACCAGATGATAAAAAGATGATACTGGGATACACTCATTGATAAARTTCCCAGGTGAATACAGTCAGGGTCTCTGCACTGCTTTTGGGGTTTTSGCTGCCTTGTTTCAGAACCAGCTTCCACAGGGCAGCTGACTGACCTTAAAACAAATTGCTGGGACAAGCTTCAGTGAGGTTTGGCCCCACCTAATTTCAGGAGTTAATTCTAAACTGGGTGCTCACCCTTGGTCTCTCCCTGAGCTGTTCTGAAGTTTTGCCTGGGCCTTTCCACCTGCTTAGCTGACATGGATACTCATCCTGGCCTGCAGACTGGAATTACAGCCTTGATCTTGGATATTTCTTATCACGATGGATATATCTGGTATGACTGGACTGCTGGCTGACCCATCACAGAGCTTGYCCTCTGTCCTTGCCCATATGTGGTGGGACTGAATGTCTGACAGTTTTGTCCTCACCTGCCTTGTGGCAATGCTGACTTTCTGGGTCCCTTTTCCTTGTAGAACAGCTCCTCCTGCTGCCCCTTGGCACACATGGCCATTRTAATCTATGCTTCAGCCACAACTCTCTGTCTGGGCTGGATGCTGAGCAGCTTTTGAAATAGATATAATGATAGTAGCCTTTCTGTAAACAGTGTATGGGGATATATATGTACTTTGTTAGGTAGCTCCATGAGAATGGGGTATTCAGGTTCAGCTAGCACCCATCTGATCTCTCTGGTGTTTATTTTGACTCATGGTAGACATTCTAGAAGACGGCCTGAGAGATCTCTGTCTCATCTGCACCATGGACTCAGACTGGGTGCCTGACAATCAGCATCGAGAGAATGAGGCTGCAAAATGCARTGGAGCACCTTTTCTCAGGTACTGGCAACGAGAATGTGATATGGTGACACTTAGCAACAGGCATGAGGTCACTACATAGTTCCTTAAAGTGACCCATCTCAGGTCAAAATGTGTTACTTCCTGCTGTTCCACCCAAGTGCACAGCATAATTTGATCCCAGGAACTGGATGGTCATTTTCCATAGTGTGAGGGAATTATCTGTTCATCAGCAGCTCTCTTTCACTSCCTCCTGAAGAAAAAAGATTGGTCTAGTACTTTCTAAGTAATTCCTAAGCCTGAGTGTAATTGAGAACATAGCAGCAGAATCAAATGCAGTAGCTGGAATGGCAGCAGTGTCGCTCAGATTGTCAGCCCACTGCCAGACAGGGTAGGTTCRGCCTGGCTTTTGAGGTCTGCAGTGAGTAGAGGCAAATGAGTCACTCTTGACCATGGACACAAAAATCATTCCCTGGTGTGGGTTACCAGGGCAATATAAAGTTGCATGAAACAACTACAAGTTCTGTATTTGGTTGCATATGGGATGAATTGCAATTTACTAATGGTCAAACAAATCTAAATTTAGAGTTATTTCTGTAAGCACTTAGTGAAATTTTCTGTGTCCTATTCTCTAACAGTACATTAGGAGGGTATTGTATTACGTTAATAACWACTAACAGGTGTTAATCCATTGTTACATAATTTCATTAAATGTCTAACCTGTCCTGTCGAAACATCTCTAGCAGAGATGGTATTTATGGTATTTGTTTAGAGCAGTCTCTATATTTGCTATTCTGCTTAACTAGATTCTGTCAAGTATGGACCATGTTGCCACAAGTGGACGAATCCATTATCACGATGATGTGTGCGTGTTTYGGCTCTGTTTTCTTGAAGTCAAGCTAAGTAGTAAGGCTGAGCACATACTCCTTGGGCAGGTCCCTGCCCGTGGTGGGGAGGTTGGAACTAAATGATCTATAAGATGYCTTCCAATCCAAACCATTCTATGATTCTATGATCTATAGAAACACACACAAGCACAAAAAGTCAGAATACTCAAGCACACAGTTGGCCATGCAGATCACACGGACTTGAAGTACTTTCAAGTACTTTCAAGGAAGTACTTGAAAGAAAATTTTACTTTGAGAATGTTTTGTCACTAATGTCACTATGAAGCTATCAGAATTAGCAAGATATTTAAAATCTAAGCATCCRGAGCACCAAGACAAACCTCTACAATTTTTTCAGTGATGTTTCAAACCATGTGAAATTCAATTCTGTACGTTACAAAATTTCACCATTCAGGGCAAGTATCAAAAGAAACTGAACATAGAGCCAGACCTTTGAATTAGTGTATCACAAAGTGATAAGCACACATTTTAAAAAAAATGAAACATTGYCCTCACTAAAAATAATTGCTAATAATATTTTTAGTGTGAACAGAAAAAGAGTTTGTACCAATCTCAAAACAAATTAATTTTTAAAATACTGTTTATTTGATTTGAATTATTTTAATCTTTTTCTTGATGTATGTTTTATAATAGTAAGTATCTGCACATAACAGATGGTGGTATATGTATAAAATATATTATCAAATGTCCTATATCTGAGGTGAATGCTCACAAAGTTTTACTTGTATGGGTGCATGATCAAAATGATTAGATCACAGATTACATTAAGCACTGGTAAATTCAATGTAGACAAAGAAACAGCCTTGAAAAAGTCTCAAGATTTCTCTCTTGATCACTGACCTAAGCTTCTTACTGTACTATGACAACTAATTGCTTTGCTGCATTTCTAAAGAGCCTCTGTGTCTTTTTTTTCTCTATTCTGTGCTGCAGATAAAACATGGTCACRAAAGCTTTTCACTAAACCCAAGTCTTTCCACTCACTTAGAAGACCTGTATATTCTTTGATGTGGAAAATGTTTGAATGTACATATAATAAAATGTTAAAAGTATACATGTCCCATATGGGAGCAAAAGTGACTTGATTAACACTTGTRCCATTGCTCCTGTATGTAATGCTGTATATTGCCAGATCTTAAATTCCTTAGGCAAATTCTGCATCTTTTCAGCAAGCTCATAAGAAATGGACGAGTGAAATACTCTGGTAAAATGCTTTTCCTTTTCTCTGTACTTACCTTCCTACAAAATTATTGTTCTCTTTCAGGACACTCAGAAGAAGAATGCAATGATAATTAAAATGTTTAAAAATCTCCACACACCAAAAACGCCTGGGACAAGTGTCCTTCCTGCAGCTATTTGAATGTCTGACGAAGAAAAGGAACCGCCCCAGTATTAAGAGGCCACAGTAATTACTCTTACAAACTCTGAAGTGATAACAGTGCAGGACAGGGAGACATCAAGGCATTCAATACAAAAAACAAAACTAGATATAYAAAGCAGAACATCAGACATTGCAGTGCAAACCTGCAGTTGTGGAAACCCCACTTCAGCTGCTCCATAACCCTTCCAATGCAAATCCCTTCACCAAACTGAGAAAACCGTAACTGAATCTTTATCCAATTTGCATGCTTAGACAAATCAACTGAGCTATCAATCCCAGAAAAAAACATTTAAAAATAGCAGAAATATTAAATGACATTATGATACTTCTGCCTCTGAGATAAATAGGTGAGCATGTGCCTGTAACAGCTCGTTTGGATTGGCAGTGCCTGGCAGACCTGAGGCTTTCAGGATTCCATAAAAAGCTGAGCAACAATTGCAAGCACTTAGGTTGCAATGGTCACATTTTTAGTTCTCCTTTTTCTATCMATTTTTGCAATTGAATCCGTAGCAGGACTTCTAGGAAATGGAATTATCTTGGCTGYCAGTTCATCTAGCTKCATTAGAAGCAAAAGAYGGTCTCCATATGATATGATCATGATCTCTCTGAGTTCATCTAGAATCATTTTGCAATCCTGGAATACGCTGGATTGTTTCATGACTATATTTTTTGAGCCSTCCTATTACAGGGAAAATGTGTTCATAGTTTCCATGATAATTTTTGTGTTTCTGAACAGCTCCGGTCTCTGGTTTGGTGCCTGGCTTAGTGTCTTCTATTGTATCAAGGTTGCCAGTTTTACACACTCTTTCTTCATCTGGCTGAAGCAAAGAATTGCCAGGCTGGTGCCCTGGATGGTGCTCACATCRTGGCTCTACTCCTTTGCAACCGCAWTTCCCTTYGCCTGGGATGACTACGGTGTGCACATCAACTTCACTGCTCCWCYCTCCATGGCAAACTCTTCAGCMATRAGAACCACMAGGAAAGACAGTTTGRGTTTATTCATTCTTCTCTGTAATGCAGCTRTAAGTTTGCCTTTAATWCTGTCTRTTGTTTCRAGTGTCCTGCTGATTCGGTCTCTGTGGGTACACAGCAGACAGATGCAAAATAATGCAAGTGGCTTTGGAGATCCCAGCTTAGAGGCCCATGTGAAAGCYATCAAATCAGTCTGCTCCTTCCTTATCTTTTACATTATRTATTTTATTTGTGTGCTTCTCCTCTTATTCAATGGTTTTTCACGTTTCAGCACTGAGGAATCTGTGTGTGCAGCTGTAATGGGTGCCTGTCCWACRGGACACACAATGGTCTTAATTTGGAGCAATCCAAAATTTCGAGAGCTGGCAGCTAGGATTTGGCAGCACATTACCTGTCCTGTCAGTACTAGATCCATGTAAAAGACAATGTTTTAGCCTGGAATTTCTAGTTTAGTTCCAAATCAATTAAATTGAAGCTGTCAGAGGTACAAAGTAATAGACAATGGAATGAGTAGATTAGAGTCCGGATCTGGAATCATGAAGAAGGTGGAAATTTGCTTTACTTGGATGGGAGTCTTATTTTGAAGAATTGTGTGAATTATCTCCTGTTAGCTCTGCTTTCCTTAGAAATCATCACTATTTCTCTGMGAAAGATGAAAAACAAGGCTAAGACTCAGATTAGAATGTAATCACTTGAAATGYTTTACATTACAATTCATGACACAAGTCGAACAGACCTGCTTAAGACAGGCCTGGTCATATTTAATCTGAATATAAAGCCTGAATGCTGTTTCTGGTTACTACCAGCRCCTCATGAGGATGCTAAGGAATTCCCAACAATATGGGAATATTTTACTGATCATTTTCGACTCTGGTTGATCTCTAGGAAAATATTTGTATTCTAAAGATGTCTATACATTCCAGTATGATTTAGTAAAGAACAAAAAGGCTTTTTGAGCTTCCTGCTCTAGTTGAAGTAGTAATCTCTGTCATTGTAGTATTGTTATATTAGAACTGGAATTGCATAACCCTTTTCAG
>NW_026623321.1:2154519-2158714 GCF_030028575.1 Malurus melanocephalus | reverse complement strand
ATACTGGAATGAATAGATTATGGCCCTGATCTGGATCATGAAGAAAGTGGAAAATTGCTTTATTGGATGTGAGTCTTGTTTTGAAGAATTGTGTAAGTTTCTCCTATTTGCTGTAATTTCYTTGTAAATCACCACTGTTTCTTTGAGACAGCTGAAAAAACAAGGCCAACACTCAGACATGAATGCARTCACTTGTTAATGCGTTAAGTTACAATTCATTATTCAAACAGATCAGACCTGTTTAAACATAGGCATGGTCACATTATATTTGTGAATATGAAAATTGAAGGCTGTTTCTGATTAGAACAAGATCATAATGAGGATGTCCCAATAATATGGGAATAATTTACTGATAATTTTCTATTAGAGTTGAACTCTAGAAAAATATTTCTTGACTCTAAAGGCATCTAAAACATTCCAGTATGATTCATGAAAGAATGACAAAGCATTTCAAGCTTCCTGTTCTTGCTGAAGTAATGGTTGGTGTCAGGGCATTATTGTTACATGACTACCGCTTCTCTCCAGCTTCAGTGGGAGTCTGTTTACTTTTAAAGTGACTGTYGCTGAAGCAGACATGACTTGAACCCAGTGTTCACTAAACCCATCCTGATGTAATGTATCCAGTTTGGATGTTGTCAATCTGCTTAAAGCAATGTACCTGTATTTGATCTGAGTCTGTGCCAGAACTGTTTTGTTTCAAATTTTAAAAATACCAAGTCAAAGGATAATTTGTGTTGGACTCTTCCTTCCCCTTGTGACAGAAACTGTTTCACAGGTGACTTGAAGCAGTGGCTTGCATGAATATTTTTTATGCCATTTAACAGAGCTGCTGAAAATTCAGCACATGACAATGACACCCTGACAAGGCATTGTCAGCACCACAAAAGCTGGTTCCCAGCTCAGGACTGTGACACACCCATGTTGGGAGGGCTGCTCCATCCTCTGCTGTTCCCTGCTGTCCCCTCACTGGCCTTCAGGAAGAAACCTCAGACCTCTCTGACCACACCAACAGGCAAAATACATAGGCTCACTTAATTTTGGAAGGCACCTTATAGGATCAGTCTTCTGGCCAATCTGTCAGCCTGTAACAGACTAGCTAAGTATTGTCATGTGAATAAAAATACCTTCAACATGCACTTTTTACACAGTCTATTAAATGCCTTTGTTCTACTGGATAAATTATGAGACAAGTTTGATAAAGACTTGTTCTGGAGAAGAAAAGTAACAGTCTCTGAACTAGTAGGAAAATGAGATTTACACGAGTTATGATCCTGTGATAGCATATATCTTGCCCCAGAGCATACATTTTTCTCTTTTCTCTCGGTTTATAAGCTGGRAGTTGGTATGATTCCCCCCACCATCATAAACCAACCAGTTTGAAACCTGAACATCATGGACTCAGATCCGTCCAAAACATCTGACCTATTTCCACGCACACCAACACTAGTAAGCCACATGTTTTTTACCCTTCCTTAAATGAGTTGTCACAGAAATGGCACCAGCATTRCTGATGGGCTGAGACTTGGCCAGCAGTGGGTCCCTTTTGGGGTAACAGGAACTGGTTCTGCACCACACAAGGGCAACTCCTGGTCCCTTCTCATACAAAAACCTCTGCTGCCTCCCCTCTAACAAAACCTTGCCCATAAACCCCRCACTATATCACACTGRCATTTGCTGATTWTCTCATGGCAATGGGCTCAAGGTCGGCGCTGAATGGGGCTTTGAACAGCCTGGTCTACAGGAAGTTGTAACTATATCTGAGGTGAATGCTCACAAAKTTTTATTCCTACGGGTGTATGATCAAAAAGGTTTGATCACTGCCCTAGGCAAACATAGATTACATTGGGGAATTCAAACTACACAAAGAAACAGCCTTGAAAAGTCTCAAACTTCTCCCTTGATCACTGCCCACAGCTTCTTACTGTACTACTGACAGCTACTTRTGTCACTGCATTTCTTAAGGGCCTTTGTGTGTTTCCCTCTGTGTTGTATCCTACTGATAAAACATGAATCCAAAACCTTTTTCCTAAACCCAAGTGTCTCCGCTCACCTGTTTCTTTTTTGAGTGTAGAAAGTGTTTGGATTCACTTCTTTTAGCAAGTATAGCAGAAT
Source organism: Malurus melanocephalus (assembly GCF_030028575.1). NCBI lineage: Eukaryota > Metazoa > Chordata > Aves > Passeriformes > Maluridae > Malurus > Malurus melanocephalus. Next base: position 2,156,602 of record NW_026623321.1, on the reverse strand, counting down.
TTTAAAAGTATACATGTTCCATATGGGAGCAAGACCAATTAGATTTACATTTATATTATTACTCCCCTATGTAATGCTGTATATTACCAGGTCTTAAACTCCTTAGGCAAATTCTGCAATTTTTCAGGAGGCTTGTGAAAAATAGACCAGCGAAGTACTTTGGTAAAATGATTTTCCTTTTCTCTATACTTATCTTCCTGCAGATTTATTCTTCTCTTTTGGGACACTCCAAGAAAGAGTACAATGAAARTTATAATACTTAAAAYTCTCCACAYATYAAAAAATATTGGGACAATCCTCCAYGCAGCAGYCATTTGAATATTCCTGATAAAGAAAAGGAGCTAATCCAGTATTAGAAGAGGCCACAGTAACTACTTTCATAAACTCTGAAGTGATAACCGTGCAAGACAGAGAACATCTAAGGCATTAGGTATAAAAAGCAAATCTAGACATTTAAAGCAGGACATCAAGCCCCACTCCAGCTGGTGCAAAAACCCCACTTTAGCTGCTCCATAGCATTTCCAAGGCAAATTCTTTCACCAAACTGAAAACACCATAATTTAATCTTTATCCAATTTGCATGCTTAGACAAATCAGCTGTTCTATCAATCCTGGGAAAAAAAAACTTAAAATAGCATAAAGATTAAATTAYATTATGATACTTCTGCCTCTGACATAAATAGGTGTGCATGTGCCCATAACARCACATTGGGATTGGCAGTGCCTGACAGATCTGAGGCTTTCAGGAGTCCAAAAGMAGCTGAGTAAAAACKGTGATATYTTGGGTTWCAATGGCCACATATTTTGCTCTCCTTTGTCTATCAGTTGCTATAATTGTATCCATGGCAGGACTTCTAGGAAATGGAMTTATCTKGGCTCTCTAGCTGCATTAGGAGCAAAATATGGTCTCCATATGATATGATTGTGATCTCTTAACACCTATTATACAGAAAGTGCGTTTGTAGTTTCCAAGGTAATTTTAGTTTCTGAACTACCCCAGCYTCTGKTTTGGTGCCTGGCTTAGTGGCTTCTATTGTATCAAGGTTACCAGTTTTACAGTCTTTCTCATTTGGCTGAAGCAAAGAATTGCCAGGCTGGTGCCCTGGATGATGGCTCTACTGTTTCATAACTGCTATTCCCTTTGCCTGGGATGACAGCTATGTGCATAACAGCTTCACTGCTCCTCTACCCATGACAAACTCTTCAGCAATGAGAACCACAAGGAAAGACAGTTTGACTTTATTGATTTATCTCTGCAAAACAGGTATAGTTTTGCCTTTTAYACTGTCTGTTGTTTCAAGTGTCCTGCTGATTCGRACTCTGTGTACACAGCAGGTAGGTGCAAAACAATGCAAGTAGCTTCAGAGATCCCAGCTGCCATGCTTTAGAATGCTGGCCAAAAGCCAGGCACCCACAATACCTCCTCACTCGCTYCTCCCCACCACCACTGGGCAGARAAGAACGAAAGAAAAAAATTAACAAAATTGTTCATGAGTTGAGATAAGGAACAGGGAGGAAATGTTTGATGGACAAAACAGGCTCCACTTAAGTTAAGAAGTGAATTTATTACTAACAAAGTCAGAGGAGGAGAATGAGGAATGAAATACAACCCTCAAAGACACGGATCTTCTCCCTACTCCCTCCCCGCTTCCCACCGACAGTGCAAAGCAGCAGCGGATGAACAGGATGTGGGGTTGGTCAGTTCAGAGTGTGGGGTTGGTCAGTTCAGGGTGTGGGGTTGGTCAGTTCAGGCTTGGTCAGTTCAGGGTGTGGGGTTGGTCAGTTCGGGGTGTGGGGTTGGTCGGTTCAGGGTGTGGGGTTGGTCAGTTCAACACCGGATTATCTGCGGCTGCTGAGGGAGAGTAGTCCTTCCCTTGCGTTGCCGTGGGGTCCCTCCCATGGGAGACAGTTCTCGGTGAACCTCTCCAGGGTGGTTCCACTCTCACGAGCAGCAGTCCACACACATCTGCTGCATCGTGAGTCCCCCCGTGGGCAGACAGTCGTCCCAAAACTGCTGCACCGTGGGGTCCCTCGTCCCCTGGGTGCAGGCCCAAGGCCAGGCTGTTCCATCTCGGGAGCAAGG
>NW_026623321.1:2128113-2153842 GCF_030028575.1 Malurus melanocephalus | reverse complement strand
TGGCCCAGGTTTGGTCAGTGGCATGTCCATAATCCTCAGAGCCAACAGCAATTGCCTCTGCTGGACATGGTGGAAGTCTCCAGAAGCTTCTCACAGGAGCCATCTTTTTGGCCCCCCACTGCCAAAAACTGGGCCAAGYAAAACCAACACACCAGCCTAGGSGCCCATGTGAAAGCCATCAAATCAGTCTGTTCCTTCCTTATCCTTTACATTATATATTTTATTTGCTTGCTTCTCCTCTTATTCAGTGGTTTCTCACATTTAAGTGATGGGGAATCTGTGTGTGTAGGTGTAATGGCAGCCTGTCCCACAGGACACTCAGTGGTCTTAATTTGGAGCAATCCAAAATTTCTAGAGCTGCCAACCAGGATTTGGCAGCACATTACCTGTCCTGTCAGAACTAGTTCCATGTAAAAGACAATAGCTTAGCTTGGACTTTCTAGTTTAGATACAATCAAACTAAGTCAAAATCATCAGACATATAAAATAATAGATACTGGAAAGAGTAGATTAGAGCTCTGATCTGGAATAATGAAAAAGTAGAAATTTGCTTTACTTGGATGTGAGTGTTKTGTAAGTTGTCTCCTATTTGGTGTACTTTCTTGGAAATCACCACTATTTCTCTGAGACAGCAGAAAAACATGGCCAATCACTTGAAATGTTTTAAGTTACAATTCGTGATTCAAACAGAACAGATCTGCTTCAGCACAGGCATGTTTTTTTGGTTTTTGTTTTTTGGGGGTTTTTTTGTGAATATGAAAATTGAAACCTGTTTCTGCTTACTAGAAGCTCCTCATGAGGATGCTTAGGATTTCCCAATGATTATGGAATATCTTACTGATCATTTTTTACTACAATTGAACTCTAGAAAAATACTTGTTGATTCCAAAGGTGTCTACAACATTTCAGTATGATTCAGGAGGGAATGATATGGCCTTTCCAGCATCCTATTCCTGCTGAAGTAGTGGTCACTGTCACTGCATTTATGGTTACATCAGGATTGGAGCTTCAGGACTCTTTTCAGCTGCAGTGGGATTTTATTTACTTCTAAAGTGACTGTCACCAAAACATGCATGACTTGAGCCTTGTGTTCACTAAGCCCCTTTCTGATGGTTTGTGTGTTGTCAATCTGTTCGAAACAATGTACCTGTATTTGATCTGAGTCAGTGCCTGACTYAAAACTTTAAAAATACCAAGTCAAAGAATAATTTGTGTTGAACTCTTTCTTCCCTTTATGACAGAAACTGTTTCACTGGTRACAGCAGTGGCATCCATGAACATTTTTTATGTCATTTATCAGAGATGRCAGACATTTAGCACATGGCAATGAYGCCCTGACAAGGCATTGTCAGCACCATGAAACATGCTGGTTCCCAGTTCAGGMCCATGAAACATCCATGTAGGGAGGGCTGCTCCATCCTCTGCCRTTCCCTGCTGTCTCCTCACYGGCCTTTAGGAACAAACCTCAAACCTCTCTGACCACACCAACAGGCAAAATACATGGACTGTGTTCAACCCGCAAACTGTGGGTGCTGTGTTTATCTCACATATTTTCTCTCACTCCTCTCTCTCACAGCTGCACCRCACTGGTTCTTTTCCTTAAATGAGTTGTCACAGAGATGTCACCAGCACTGCTAATGGGCTGAGTCTTGGCCAGCAGTGGGTCCCTTTTGGGGTAACAGGAACTGGTTCTGTGCAACAGTGGGGCAACACCTGGTCCCTTCTCACACAAGTCACCCATGAATCCTCTCTGTATGAAAACCTTGCCCATAAATCCCACACAGCATCACACTGATATTTGCTGGTTATCTTGTGGCAATCGGCTCAAGGTCTGCACTGAATGGGGCTTTGAGCAGCCTACCCTACAGGAAGGTGTCCCTGCCTATGGGAGGGGGCCGGAATTAGATGGTCTTTAAGATCCCTTTCAACCCAAACCATTCTGTGATTCAATGAGTGAGCTTGAAAGAGCTGAATTTTAAGAGGTAAATTTGAAGAGCTGAATTTAAAGAGTAGCTACATTTTTCTTTTACTAAAAGGAAAGGACTCTGTATTTGCTGACTTTTGTCTATTGGGACTGTCTGTCAATAGCATGCAAGAAAACAGTTTCTGTCAAAAAAACCAAACACACTTCTTTTATTCCTTCAAGGCAAAAGTACTTTTCAAAAGATTTTCATGCCAAAATTATAGATATGACAACTCCAGAAACTCTCGCGGAAGTAGACTTCCAATATATGGAAGCAGAATGCCTAATATGCTTTTAAAACTTTCAAAGGAAGAGCTTCTTCAAATTTTCAACCCATTTCTTAAACACATAAAACCAGAACAATATTTTATTAGTTTGCAAGTTTTGACAAGTGAGAAGTTGGCAATTTACCAGCTGAATTTCAACAAAGAACTTTGCAGGTGGGATAGTAGGAAAGCCATTCAGAGCAACTATCAAAAGAAACTGAACATAGAGCCAGACCTTTGAATCACTATGCCACAAAGTGATAAACCCAGAGTTTAAGACAGTAATTAAAAATATCCAATCACATTTCACTCACTAAAACGATTTCTAGTAATATTTTTTGTGAGGACAGAAAAAGAGCTTGTATCAATATCAAAATGATTTTTTTTAAATATTGTTCATTTGCTCTTGAATTATTTCAGTCTTTATTTTATGTGACTTATAATTAGTATATGCACCTAATATAACACATACCATAGTACATGTATAAAATGCTTTTTAAATATACGTCTATCTGAGGTGAATGCTCACAAATTTTTATTCCTATGGGTGTATGATCAAAAAGGTTTGATCACTGCCCTAGGCATACATTACATTAAGCACTGGGAAATTCAGACTACTCAAAGYAACAGCCTAGAAAAACTCTCAAACTTTCTCTCTTGATCACTGCGCACAGCTTCTTACTGTACTTCTTACTGTACTACTGACAGTTACTTGAGTCACTGCATTTCTGAATAGCCTTTGTGTGGTTTCCTCTGTGTTCTGTGCTACTGAGCACATGTAAAACCCAAACCTCCCCACTCACCTATTTCTTTTTGAGTGTGGAAAGTGTAGATTCACTTCTTTTAGCAAGTATAGCCAAATTTTAAAAGTAAGCATGTTCCATATGGGAGCAAGAGTGCTTCAGTTCACACTTGTGCCATTGTTCTGTATGTAATGCTGTATATTGCCAGATCTTAAATTCCTTAGACAAACTCTGCAGCTTTTCAGAAGGCTTGTGAAAAATGCACCAGTGAAGTATTATGGTAAAAGAGATTTTCCTTTTCTCTGTACTTGTCTTCCTACAAATTTATTGTCCTTTTCTGGAACATTGAGAGGAAGCATGCAACAATAATAACAATGAAAATCTCCACACACAAGAGAAGAATGTGATAATCCTCCTGGAAGCAGCAATTTGATACAGAAAAGTTGATGACCCAGGATAAAAAGAGGACATGGCAAGAATTTCTTACAAACTCAGAAACCATCGAAAATGCAAGACAGGGGGAGATAAAGGCATCAGGTATAAGAAGCAAAACTAGTCATGTAAAGCAGGACATCAGACACTGCAGTGCAAACCTGCAGTCAATAACACCACATTTCATCTGCTCCATAACCCTTCCAATGCAAATCCTTTCACTAAAATGAAAACTATGCAATTGGAACTTTATCCAATTTGCATGCTTAGACAAATAAGCTGAGCTATCAACCCCAAAAACAACATGTAAARTAGCAGAAATATTAAATGACATTTTGATACTTCTGCCCTTGTGATAAATAGGTGAGCATGTTCCCATAACATCTTACTGGGATTGGCAGAGCCTGGCAGACCTGAAGCAACACAGGTGAAGCTGAGCAATAATTGCAAGCTATTGGGTTACAATGGTCACATCTTTTGCTCTCCTTTTTCTATCAATTGCTGTAATTGAATCCATTGCAGGAATATTAGGAAATGGAATTATCTTGGCTGTCAGTTCATCTAGCTGCATTAGGAACAAAACATGGTCTCCATATGATATGATCATGATCTCTCTGAGTTTATCTAGATTTATTTTGTACTCTTGTAATATATTGGATTTCTTAATGATTGTATTCTGTGAACAGTCCTATTATGAAGAAAATGTGTTTGTAATTATCAATGCAGTTTTTATCTTTCTGAACAGCTCCGGTCTCTGGTTTGGTGCCTGGCTTAGTGTCTTCTATTGTATCAAGGTTGCCAGTTTTACACACTCTTTCTTCATCTGGCTGAAGCAAAGAATTGCCAGGCTGGTGCCCTGGATGGTGCTCACATCGTGGCTCTACTCCTTTGCAACCGCACTTCCCTTCGCCTGGGATGACTACGGTGTGCACATCAACTTCACTGCTSCWCTCTCCATGGCAAACTCTTCAGCAATGAGAACCRCAAGGAAAGACAATTTGAGTTTATTAATTCTTCTGTGTAACGCAGCTATAAGTTTGCCTTTAATTCTGTCTGTTGTTTCRAGTGTCCTACTGATTTGGTCTCTGTGGATACACAGCAGACAGATGCAAAATAATGCAAGYGGCTTTGGAGATCCCAGCTTAGAGGCCCATGTGAAAGCTATCAAATCAGTCTGCTCCTTCATTATCTTTTACATTATATATTTTATTTGTGTGCTTCTCCTCTTATGCGGTGAATTTTCACTTTTAAGCAATGGGGAATCCATATGTGTAGCTGTATTGGCTGCTTGTCCCGCAGGACACTCAATGGTCTTAATTTGGAGCAATCCAAAATTTCAAGAGTTGCCATCCAAGATTTGGCAGTACACAAACTGTCCTGCCAGAACTAGATCAATGTGATAGAGAATGGCTTATCCTGGGCTTTCTGATTTTGATCCAAATGAATTCAATTGAAGTCATCACTGGTATAAAAAAAAATAGATGTTGGAATGAGTAGTTTAGGGCTTTAATCTGGAATCATGAAGAAAGTGGAAATTTATTTTACTTGGATGTGAGTCTTGTTATAAAGAATTATGTAAGTTGTCTCCTATTTGCTGTACTTTACTTGGAAATCTCGGCTGATTCTCTTAGACAACAGAAAAACAAAGCCAAGACTCAGACTGCAGTAGGATTTGGTAAAGAACGAGATGGTCTTTTGAGCTTCCTGCTCTTGCTGAAATAATGATTGGTGTCTGGGCATTATTGTTACATCAGGACTGATCCTTCTCAACTTCAATGGGGCTTTATTTACTTCTAAAGTGACTGTCACTGAAGCACACAMAACTTGACCCTGGTATTGACTAATCCCATCCTGATGTAATATATCTGTTTTGGATGTTGTTAATCTGTTTAAAGCAATGTACCTGTATTTGATCTGATCCTGTGCCAGAATTGTTGTATTTTAAAAACTAAAAAATTCCAAGTCAAAGGGTAAATTTGTTGGACTCTTCCTTCCCCTCATGACAGAAACTGTTTCACAAGTGACTTGAAGCAGTGGCTTGCAGGAACTTCTTTTATGCCATTWAWCAGAGCTRCTGAAAATTCAGCACATGGCAATGACACCCTGACAAGGCATTGCCAGCATCATGAAACATGCTGGTTCCCAGTTCAGGACCGTGAAACACCCATGTWGGGAGGGCTGSTCCATCYTCTGCCCTTCCCTGCTGTCYCMTCACCAGCCTTCAGGAACAAACCTCAAAGCCTCTCTGACCAAACYAACAGGCAAAACTCATGGGCTGTGCTCAACCCAAAAACCGTGGTCGCTGTCCTACTCCTGGCTGAGTTGTGAGGCACACGGCTGCTCTATTCAGCAGGGRCACCCTGAACAGTTACCCTCACATAATTTGGTTTATGTTACATTATTCCACATTCCTCATGAACATGAGATTTGAAAGCCRGCCCTGTGCTATTTTCCTGGCTCTTTCRGTAGATCTTCCRTCCAGAGCTTTCTTTGCATAGAATTAAGTCAAATAGTTACCACTTCATTGACATGCATTTGGGAATCTAAGAGGGAAAGCAGACAGAAATATTGGAAGGCACCTCATTGGGTCAGTCTCCTGGTAGATAGACCTTTCTTTTGTAACTGAAGCACTAATTAACTATTGTCATATGAATAAAAATATYGTCAGTATGCATTTTACACACAGTCTATTAAATCCCCATGTTCTACTGGATAAATTATGRGACAAGTTTTATAAAGGCTTGTTCTGGGAAAGAAAAGTAAACGCATCTCTACTAGTAGGAAAATGTGAGTTACAGGAGTTAATATCCTGTGATAGCATGTRTCCTGTCTGAGACTATGTATTTTTCACTTTTCTCTCTCCTATTTATAGCTGGTTTGGTTCCCCCAACCTTAAAAAAACCTTCCAGTTTGCAACTTGAAGAAAGCTGAACATCATGGATTCAGACCCTTCTAAAACATCTGACCCGTTTCCACACACACCAATGCTGCTGAGCCACACTGRCAGGTTGATTCAAGTCTGGCACAGGAAATCAACTCAAGAAGCAAAAAGAATTCAAAGCTCATCCTGCTCTAAYACTGGCAAAAGGGGAGATGATGCAAATCATGTTGTCGTGTACCTCTTTTCATTGAGCATCCAGGAAAAAGCTCACATGATTTTCTAGGAAACTGTGCATATGTCACATAAAACAATGAGGCCAGCTCCGGAAACAAAACTCTTTCCCAATAARGACACCTTTCTGTATTGAAAAAAGTCATCCATGAGCAATTCAAAGAGAGAAAGACAGCAATCCCCATTTATTTTCTAAAGCATAGTCTTTTCCAAGCAAGAAGACCATCATTTGATTAGAGTCCTTTGGCAAAGGCAAGAAATGCAAATAGCTAGATATGAGATCGCTACACGATCCTTCTGTGATTTGCATTCCCAGAAACACAGCTGGAATTTTCATAATTGAAATTTTGGAAGATATGCAATAGACTCAATTTTCAGGGCTCATCACAGCAGCATTTTAAGAAAGAGCAAAACCTGTGTGCCAGGCTATACTGCTRTTCTGTGTATGTTCCCACAGGAAACAACMAAAAGATATGAATGGACTTTCTGGTGAAATTAAGGCCTTGTTTGTGGYGTTTTGGATGCCTKGTTTCAGAGGCAACATCCACAGTGCAGCTGACCTTAAAACAATTTGCTTGGGCAACACTCAGTGGGGCGTKGTCYCCTCTGTGTTCAGGAGCTGCTTCTAAGCTGGGTGCACAACCCTTGGTCTCTTCCTGAGCTGTGCTGCAGYTTTGCCTGGGCCTTTCCACATGYTTGGCTGACCTGGATTCTCATCCTGGCCTGCAGATTGGAAGTACTGGCTTGATCTTGGGAATGTCTTATCACTATGGACGTGTCTGGCAATCCCTGACTTCTGACTGTCCCTGATTACCATCACAGAGCTTATTTGCTATCCTCACCCATATGTGGGGGAACTGCAGGCCTGACAGTGCTCTCACTGGCTTTTCCTTGCTTTGTGGAGATTCCTTCAATGTGGGCAAAATAACTGCATTTATTGCCCATTAATAACTGAGTAGAGAAGTGAGAAAGGTGGAACAAAAGCAGAAATCTTTTCCCTCCATCCCTTCCTCTTCACTCTTCTGTCTCCTCCCTTCCTGAGCTGGCCAGGGGAACAGGGAATGGGGACTGCAGAGGGCTTTCTGTCCACAGGGTACCATCTTCCAGGAACAAACTGCTTCAGCTTGGGATCCCCACAGGCTGCAGCTGCTGACAGGAGCCTTGTCCATGGTGGGACCTCCACAGGCTGCAGCTTCCTTCAGGGCACAGCCACCTGCAGCCGTGGGGAATCTGCACAGGCTGCAGTGGGGATATCTGCTCCAGTGGCTCTGCCAGGGGCTGCAGGGTCACACTCTGCATCCACATGGTCTTCTCCAGGCAGCAAGGGAATATCTGCTCTGATTCCTGGAGCATCTTGTCCACCTCCTCCTTCACTAACCGGGGTGTCTGCAAGGCTCTTTCTCTCACATATTCTCTGTCACTCTTCTCTTACTCCTGCTCCCCCCTGGTCTTTACCCTTCCTTAAATGAGTTGTCACAGAAATGTCACCAGCATCAGAGATGGGCTGAGACTTGGCCAGTTGTGGGTCCCTTTTGGGGTAACAGGAACTGGTTCTGCACCACACAAGGGCAACACCTGATCCTTTCTCACACAAGTCACCCCTGCTGCCTCCCCTCTACCAAAACCTTGCCCATAAACCCCACACTTTATCACACTGGCATTTGCTGATTTTCTTGTGGCAATGGGTTCAAGGTCTGTGCTGAATGGGGCTTTGAGCAGCCTGCTCCACAGGAAGATGTCCCTACCTATGGGAGGCTGTTGGAACTCGATGGTCTTTAAGGTCCTTTTCAACTCAAATCACTCYGTGATTCTGTGATTCAATGAATGAGTTTAAAAGTGTTTTTTTTTTTAATTCAAAGAGCAGCTACACATTTTTCTTTTACTAAAAGGAGAGYGTTTGCTGTTTGCTGACACTTTTCTATTGGAAGTGTCTGTCAATTGGATGCTACACACCAGTTCCTGCCAAATAAATAAACACACTTATTTATCCCTATGGGGAGAAAATGAAATTCTAACAATGGGTGAGAAAGTAACTGTTTTTCAAAGGTTTTATTTTGCCAAAAAATATATAAGTGTGCCACTTCCAAAAATTCTCATGGAWGTAGACTTCCAAAATTTGAAAGCAGAATGTCTGAACCCATTAAAAAAGCCTCCAAAGGAAGAGCTTCTRTGGGTTTTGGACCGATTTGTTAAACATATAAAACCCGAAAAATATTTTATTATTTTGCAAGTTTTGCTAAGTGGGAACTTGGCAATTTACAGCWGAAATTTAAAGAAATTTAAAGCACTTTGCAGATGGGGTAGTGGGAAAGCCATTCAGAGCAAGTATCAAAAGATACTGAAGGTGTGTGAACRGAGTTTGTACCAATACCAAAATTAATTCATTTTTAAACTATTGTTTATTTGATTTTGAATTATTTCTTTCTTTATTTTGACATGTTTTATAGTAAGTATCTGTACATAATGTGTCCATAACATATACAGAGATATACATAGCAAGTATATAAACAAATGTACCTATATCTGAGATGAATGCTCACAAAATTTTATTCTTACGGGTATATGATCAAAAAGGTTTGATCACTGCCCTAGGCAATCAAAGATGACATTAAGCTTTGGGAAATTCAGACTACCCAAAGAAACAGCCTTGAAAAAGCCTTAGAATTTCTCCCTTGATCACTGTCCACAGCTTCTTACTGATAGCTACTTTTGACCCTGTATTTCTAAAGAGCCTTCTTTGTCTCTTTCTTTCTGTGTGGTATCCTACAGATAAAACCTGAATCTGAAACCTTTTCTCTAAACCCAAGCCTCTCCACTTATCTGTTTCTTTTTTGATGAGGAATGTGTTTGAATTATTTTAGAAAGTATAGCAGAATTTTTAACATAGACATGTTCCATATGACAGCAACATTGACTTGATTAATACTTGTTTCATTGCTCCCATATGTAATGCTGTATATTGCCAGATTTAAAATTCCTTTGGCACACTCTGCATTTTTTTAAGGAGACTGGTGAAAAATGGACAAGTGAAGTACTCTGGTAAGATCTCTGTCCTTCCTACAAATTTATTGTTCCGGTTTGGTACACTCAGAGCAAGCAAGCAAGGATAATTGTAATGCTTTAAAGACTCCATACACAAAAAAGAAATACAATAATCCTGTCTGCAGCCACTATTTGAATATGTATTAAGGAAAAGAAGCTGACCGAGTATAAGAAGCCATACCAAATATATCTCCAAAACTCAGGAATGATAACAGCGCAAGACAGGGAGAAATTAAGGCATCTGATATAAAAAAGGTAATCTGGACATGTAAAGCAAGACATCAGACAATGGAATGCAAACATGCAGATGGAAAAACCTAATTTCAGCTGCTCCATAACCCAGTCAAATCCCTTCACCATAGCTGAGCAAACCCTTGGCCGAACTGAACACACCGTAATTGAATCTTTATCCAATTTGMATGCTTAGACAAATAAGCTGAGCTATCAACCCCAAAAACAACATGTAAAATAGCAGAAATATTAAATGACATTATGGTACTTCTGAGATAAATAGGTGAGCATATGCCCATAACAGCACGTTCGGATAGGCAGAGCCTGGCAGACCTGAAGCTTTCAGGAGTCCAAAAGAAGCTGAGCAATAATTGCAAGCTATTGGGTTACAATGGTCACGTCTTTTGCTATTCTTTTTCTATCAATTGCTATAATTGAATCCATGGCAGGAATTCTAGGAAATGGAATTATCTTGGCTGACAGTTCATCTAGCTGCATTAGGAACAAAACATGGTCCCCATATGATATGATCATGATCTCTCTGAGTTTATCCAGAATCATTTTGCAATGCTGGATTATACTGGATTTATTCTTAACTATATTTTGTGAACAGTCCTGTTATGAAGAAAATATCGTAGTGATCAAGACAGTCTATATGTTTCTGGACTACTGCAGCCTCTGGTTTAGTGCCTGGCTTAGTGTCTTCTATTGTATCAAGGTTGCCAGTTTTACACACTCTTTCTTCATCTGGCTGAAGCAAAGAATTGCCAGGCTGGTGCCCTGGATGATGCTCACATCRTGGCTCTACTCCTTCGCAACCGCAATTCCCTTCGCCTGGGATGACTACRGTGTGCACMTCAACTTCACTGCTCCWCTCTCCATGGCAAACTCTTCAGCAATGAGAACCACAAGGAAAGACARTTTGRGTTTATTMATTCTTCTSTGTAAYGCAGCTATAAGTTTGCCTTTAATKCTGTCTGTTGTTTCRAGTGTCCTRCTGATTCGGTCTCTGTGGGTACACAGCAGACAGATGCAAAATAATGCAAGTGGCTTTGGAGATCCCAGCTTAGAGGCCCATGTGAAAGCCATCAAATCAGTCTGTTCCTTACTTATTTTTTACATTACATATTTTATATGTTTCATTTTTCTTCTATGCAATATTTTTTCGCATTTTAGCATCGAAAAATGCATATGTATAGCTGTAATGGCTGCCTGTCCWACAGGACACACAGTGGTCTTAATTTGGAGCAATCCAAAATTTCAAGAGCTGSCAGCCAGRATTTGGCAGTACACAAACTGTCCTGCCCGAACTAGATCCATGTAAAAGACAATAGCTTAGCCTGGACTTTCTAGTTTAGATCTAATTGAACTAATTTGAAACCATAAGAGGTATAAAGTAATAGAAGCTGAAATGAGTAGATTAGACCACTGATATGGAATTACGAAGAAGGCGGAAATTGTCTCMTATTTACTCTTCTTCCCTTGAAAGTCACCACTTTTACTAAGAGTCCAGAGAAACAAGGCCAAGACTTAGACTAGAATGTAAACTCTTGAAATGCTTTAAGTCACTAATTCATGATGCAAACAGATCAGACCTGCTTGATCACCGGTATGTTCATATTTAATTTGCRAATATAGTTCTTGAATGCTCTTTCTGGTTACTACATGCTTATAATGAGGATGCTAAGGGATGCCAGATAACTTGGCAATATCTTAACTGATCGTTTTTGATTACTGTTACTGGAGGAAAATTTGTTGATTCTAAAGATGTCTATAACATTCCAGTATCATTCAAGAAAGAATGACATGGCCATTTGAGATTCCTGCCCTAGCTGAAGCAGTGATCAGTATCTGTGTTCCCAGAAAAATGATAAATTGGAGGCCTCATCAAAATCCTGTGATTAGAGCTAATAGAAAACAYGTTGCTATATTATTGTTTACTGATCCTTTTCAGCTTCAGTGGGAGTTTATCTACTTTTGGAATGTCTGTCACTGAAGCATATATGACTTGTGTTTACTAAGCCCATCCTGATGCAATATGTCTGGTTTGGATRTTGTCAATCTGTTTGATGTGTCTGTATTTGATCTGATCCTGTGCCAGAACTGTTGTATTTTAAAAACTAAAAAATACCAAGTCAAAGGGTAAATTTGTTGGACTCTTCCTTCCCCTCATGACAGAAACTGTTTCACAAGTGACTTGAAGCAGCAGCTTGCAGGAACTTCTTTTATGCCATTTAACAGAGCTGCTGAAAATTCAGYACATGGCAATGACACCCTGACAAGGCATTGCCAGCATCATGAAACATGCTGGTTCCCAGTTCAGGACCATGAAACACCCATGTTGGGAGGGCTGCTCCATCCTCTGCCCTTCCCTGCTGTCCCATCACCAGCCTTCAGGAATAAACCTCAAAACTCTCTGACCAAACTAACAGGCAAAACTCATTGGCTGTGCTCAACCCAAAAACCGTGGTCGCTGTCCTACTCCTGGCTGAGTTGTGAGGCACACGGCTGCTCTATTCAGCAGGGACACCCTGAACAGCTGCTCTCATATAATTTAGTTTACATTACATTATTCCACATTCCTTATGAACATGAGATTTGAAAGCTGGCCCTRTGCTATTTTCCTGGCTCTTTCRGTAGATCTTCCATCCAGAGCTTTCTTTGCATAGAATAAATCAAATWGTTCATTGATATGCATTTGGGAATCCAAGAGGGAAGGCAGATAGAAATATTGGAAGGCACCTCAGAGGCTTWATCTACTAGTAGACCATTCTGTCTGTAACTGAACAGCTAACTAACTGTTCTCATATGAATAAAAATTCATTCAACATGCATTTTGTACATAGCCTAATAAATCCCTGTGTTCTACTGGACAAATTATAAGATACATTTGATATGGATCTTCTCTGGGAAAGAAAATAACAACTCCTGTAGTAGGAGGAAAATGAGAGTTACTGGGATTATGATCCTGTGATATCAGACATCTTGTCTCAGAGTAAGCATTTTCACTTTTCTTTGCTCTGTTTATAACCTGGTGATTGGTTTGGTTCACTCAACCTTAAACCTTTTGCAGCCTCAAGAAGGTTTGAAAGTCATGGATTCACACCTTTCTAAAATATCTGAACTATTTCCATACATAATAATGCTACATAACTGCAATGGCAGCTCGATTCATGTCTGGTACAGGAAATCAAATTAGGAAACAAAMAAAATTCAAAGCTTATCCTGCCCTAGCACTAGCAGAAGTACATCATGCAAATCATGTTGTCTGGTCAATCTTTCCATTGAGCATCCAGGAAAAAGCTCACAGGATTGTCTAGGAAACTGCACACATGTAGCGTAAAACAATGAGGCCAGAATTTGAAACAAAACTCCCCTTAAAGACACACTTCTGTGTTTCTGTAATTTAATATTGAAAAAAACCATCAGTGAGTGATTCAGAGGAAGAGAGACAGTAGTCCCCATTTATTTTCTAAAGCACAATCTTTTCAAAGTAACAAAGCAGTAATTAGATCAGAGTCCTTAGCTCAAGGCAAGAAATGCAAATATCTACATGAGAGATCGCTACAGGATCCTTCTCTGGATTTGCATTCCCATAAGCACAGCTGGAATTTTCATAATGGAAATTTTGGAAGACTTGTGATGACCTCTGTTTTCAATACCCATCAGAACATGATTTAAGAATTGGGAGAACATGTCAACATTGTAGAGTTACTGCTGCTTCCTCACATCCTCCTGAAATAAAAGAAACCCTACATGTACACACCAACCTATTCATGCACCTGTACCTATTGGCAACTGGTACGTTATATGATGGGCCTTTATTAGATCTTCATGTGCATGTGGTAACGAAAGGCAGGAACTGAGCATTTAACTGGACAGAGACTTAAAGCAAAATACACATCTGTTAAAAGGGCACAGTTTCTTCATCAAAATTCCTTTTCTTCCATCTCAACAGGGCTTAGTTTGTTGAGATATGGAAAGACAGGTGCTTGTCATGCTGTACAGGTTGCAAGAGTCRTATATACACCAAATTTTGTTGTTTATTCTAGCCAATTCAATAACCTCTCTTCACATGCTTTACTTAAGCAGTGAAATCTCTTGTAACAGTATCTTTGTTTCATAGAGGGAAGTTAAAATGATGATACCAACACTCAGTCTTTGAATTATTTTCATTTATCCTATGAAATGGAATTACTTTCCTTCTTTTTTTGACATTTGTAACATTATACTAAGCTCAGAATTGAAAAATGAGAATTCTATTATCTTCAGGTTGTTACACACACACATATATATGTATATATACGYTGCATTATTAAAAAATGCAGAATGGGCAGAAATTTCAGTTCACTGTGAGAGTATGTGCGYGTTCATGAAAGCCCGGAAGCAGTTAACATCAGTTGCTCCAAAAACAGAGGAAATTTCTGCTTAAGGGRGTCACCAGCAAACCACTGGTTTTACCACAGTCACAGAAAAGGTGTATCTACAGGTATCATTTTACGCTCATACAGATTCCTAGATCACTTATTTTACAGGGAAAAAAAGAGACCTGAATGAAAAACCTCATCTTTCCCGATGTAGTGTTACGTACAAGTGTTTGCTTAAAAAATCACCAGCAAGGGTGTCAGTAAAAAACAGATTTAATATTAAGCAACAGCACAACAAAGTTTGTTGGCAAGATTCACTCCATGACTTCGTAGTCAGTTAAGGCACACCAAGAGTAAAAAACAAATGAACAAAATCCAATCCATCAAAAGAGAAATCAACCAAGAACTCTTTCTCTGTGTGTGTGTGTGTGTGTGTGTGTGTGTGTTTAGGTGAATGTGACAAAAGGATAGAAAGGGCAAAGATAAAAAAGAAATACGATTTAAAAGCTTAACAGCACTCTACTTAGACTTAACTTGTACCTTAAACTTAACAATTAAGCAAAGGAATAACACTCAACAGCATTTAAGTTAGTTTATAATTTAAATTAAACTTACTCACAGGCCTAATTTACTTAGATAACCAAGGTACTTAAACACCTAATAGAGCAGCATTCCTCCCCTAATGCCATAGGCTATGCACACTTTTATGCACTCAGGTATAAAGGGTCAGTGCAAGGTACCTRTGAAAAATTCCCCTTGAAGGCAATGAAATACTCACTTTGGATGCCTTTGTATCTCCTCAGCAGGCAAAGGGTTGAGCCTCGAGGAGTGGGAGTATCAGCCCAGGATCCATGGTTGTTTAGCGATGTCCAAGTGCAGCAAATAAGAGTTTGCTGGCTGTGAGAGGCGTCACCCTCAGAGGGAAATTGCTGGTCACAGCCCATGGCAGTCCAGGAGAGCCCAAGGGTCTCATTTTGGGCTGATGTTTAAAGGCCCCAAGTGAGCGGGCCTTAGTCATATCAATGTTCCATGCTGGCTGCACGTGGGGGCAGCAACTTTCTTTCAAAGTACAAGAACAAGGATGTTACGCTATTCAGGAAAGAAAAAGAGTTTCCAAGGCTGTTCATAAAAGAAACAGGAGCTCGTGAGGCAGCCCAGGTTCCTGGGAGCAGATGGTYTCTGATAAGCTCAGAGGAGCTGGGCCCAGGTGCTGCTTCTCAGGGCTGAGGCCTCACGAGCGTTTCTCAGATCACAGTGCGGCCGGGAAAGGGAGCGGGGCACGGATAAAACACCATACACAGCAAAAAGCTGAAGAGACACACATCAGCCTTAGTGGTCTAAGAGGAAAGTGCTACCAAATCCTTTTCCAGCAGTGTCTGAATTAACACTGAGATCCCACCACATAAGAATAAGGCATTAAATAAATAGCACTCTCAAAARTGGGAAGAGAGTTGAAAGGGAAGATGAACATGACACACACTGAGTACAGGACTGAGAGAATGAAAGGGTCAGAGAAAAGCTGACGTGAACAAGGTAAAACTATTGTATAAYTGGGTTCAAGAGACCAGTAGCACAAAAAAAATTAATAAATTAATTAATTGGTGGAGCTTTCATTAATTATCTGTTTCTTTATTTCAGCATCTGACTACGTGTTTCTTCATCATTTGTGTTGGACACCACCACAATTTTCAACTCCTGGACAGGCAGGAACATCAGACTTTTCAATGTTTGACATATTCCTTCCAACCAGAGGCAGGAGCATAAGGACATGTTATGTATCCCTGAGGGGATGCTATCACTTTGCTTAACCAAATCAATTTCATACAACCTCCAGAGACTTGGTTATTGGTATTACCTAGGCTGACTCTATTCTATGTGTATGATGCTCAATTTTTCTTTTGTAGTCTCTTCATACACCGCTTGCACTGAATTCATTGGTTTCTTATTGCCTGTTCTTTCACAATATGGAAATGGGCACAATATGGAAATGTAAAGGAAGATGATCCACAGGYCAAACATAGCAAGAGTTAAATGAATATGCAGCAACCAAAACAATATGCAAACAGCAATTCACTGTAGTTTGCTTCCTTGTGATTACTGTTTGGGCTTTTACAATCAAAACATTCTATCCTCAGCTATGAGAAATGGAAAATCCTATTGCATTTTTGAGGCTTTCCTGGATATCTACAACTTTGTCTATTTCTAAGTGTATACCTTAAGAGCATCCTGATTTTAGTTTGATTAATGCCTATACACAAATGATAACTGTGAAATGTTACAAATAACTTTAACATAGCATCTTGAAAATATGCCTAATACATTTGTATATAATAAAATAACAAAAAAAACAACCCCACCAAACATTAGTAAAATGTGATTAATCGTAGCAAAAATCATACCTATGCCTAAATTTTCAGGGCTCAAATTATTGCCTTGTAAAGCTATAGTGATTCTTCTATTTTCCAAACTTGAAAATTTAAGTGTTCAATCAGCCACACGTAATAGCAGAACTGGCAAATCTTGAATAGATTTTCTCCTTCTGTGTATCAAGACATATGTGACATAATATTTACTGCAAAATTCCATTTTCCTTGACAGAAGATTTTGCCATGGAGAAACTCAGAGCACAGAAAATATTTACTTCAATGTTTTTTATTACTTAAGAGGCTATTTCATTACAATACATTTTTCATGAATAAATATCTATTCATGGGAAAATACACWTAGCTTTCATAGTTCCCTCTCTCTCTCTTTCTGTCTTACAGGTACACACACACACAATCATAGTAATCTGCAATGAAATTATGAAAGGAAAGCAGATTTAAATTACTAGAAATAATCAATCACCAGTGCTGAAGGAAGAAAATATGCAAACATTGCGAGCAGCAGTAGAATGTTGATTAATGAGTGATTTGCATCCCTCAGAATAGGGATGAAAGATTTAAATATTTAGAGGAAAAATAGAGACCATATCTAACAAAATGGAATAAACACAGACATACAGGTCACCTAATTCCTATTGAAACATGAATTATTTTGATCTTGAGAACTGAGATGCTGTCATTTATTAAAAACTAGATATGACCTCACAATTCTCTAAAGCAAAGGTCAGAGTGCCATAATTTTTGCAAATTTTCAGTSTCCATTGGATCAGTTGTTCCATTGTTAGTGGACTGCACACTTACCATGACATCCTAGACAGTTATCTCAAGTTAATTTTGATTTGAATAAATAGTGATTTCATGACTAGTTGGAAATAACAAAACTTGAGGGGAAAAAAAAGTAAGAGGGAATCATATAAAAAGATTTTTTAAATTGTTCTTTTAAGGAAAAATGGTACAGAAAGTGATGATAGTCACAAAAAAACTCGTATGTATAAAGTAATATGGCTGAAAAAAAATGCGCTGAAAACGTCTTCCTGAGACTACAATTCAAAGAAGTCATTAAAACTTTACTTTCAATTTGTTTAACTCTTCATTCAATGGATGATAACATCAAAATATAGTTTATTCTGAAACTGAATAACATCTTTTCTTACAATGAAAATCATATTGGCTCATAGTTGACATCTCCCTAAAMCCAAATTTTGTCAAATATTAATATTTCTTTAGACTATACTTTCTTCAAGTCATACTTCTGCTGAAAATTTTCTGACTGACAGTTCTCCAAAAGCCTTTGGGGTCACAAGACAGTAAATACATAAGTAGCTTTTGGGAGGTTTTGGCAAGTACATTCATAAATATACACAAAGGTAAATACCACTCCAGATAACTTCATTTCAGATGTCTGTTTAAACCATTGTCAGTTTGAGATACAGAGATTAATCCTTCTCAAAGCTCAGGTTTATCTCAACCACAGGATACATCTCATTTCTCTGAAACTCAAAATCCCTCCAGCACAGCCCAAGTAAGGAAGAAAGTGGTTTCCTTCCTAACTGCTTTTTTTCCCTTCAGGCAGCCCCATCTTTACCTTAACACTTAGTGTATTACCTTCATCTCTTAACTCCATCTATGTTTTGTTTAAAGATAACAGCTGTTCAAAGACAGATGTAGTTACATAGCCCAAAACACGTTTTGAAGCAGCCTGTATTAACTTTGGACCGCAAGTCATGCATTTGGGTGTGCTTATCTTCCTCACTTTCACAGGCGTATGGGACTGACAGTCATAAAACCTGGAGGAAGCTTTCAGAAATGTGTACAGCTTTCCATACAAAAGAGCTCATACTCTGAATTAAAACAACCAGGAGAGCTATTTTTGTSTGACTTACATTGCAATGAGTGACCTATTTTAAAATTCTATGTTATGATGTGCAGCACCTGTAAAAATATAAATTTCACATAGATAGAAAAGAACCTTGTCCAAAAGGACTGGAGATAAAGTCTACAGCTGCAAGCTGAAATCATGGGACAGGATAGTGTCCTRTGGGACACATGCTGGCTTATGGATTAACTCTGGCTCTGTATTG
Organism: Malurus melanocephalus; assembly: GCF_030028575.1. Taxonomy (NCBI): domain Eukaryota; kingdom Metazoa; phylum Chordata; class Aves; order Passeriformes; family Maluridae; genus Malurus; species Malurus melanocephalus. The sequence goes on along the minus strand of NW_026623321.1, from coordinate 2,135,221 downwards.
CTGTCATAAAAGCCCAAATGGAGGGAATTTGCATGAACGAGCAGGGCCTGTGTGTGTGAAACCAGAAAAAAGATCAAAGGAAGAATGGGTAGGTGCTGAGAAGCAGCAGGCAAAGCTCTCCTAAGAATACATAAAGTCTGGAGACTCAGCCCTGTGGATTCAGAAGAACAGAAAAACTCAGACCATCAAGATCCTCAGGTCTTTCAAGGCCACAAGTACATCGTGATACCAGGTAACTGTCAGTGAGTACCTGASTGTGAGGCAGTTTCTGAGCACAATGTGTGAATTGTTATCTGCTATTAATAATATCAGCTTGATTMTATTAACAGTCTAACTAGTAAGAAGTGATCCTATAGACATTGTTGTGATCTTTTTCTCTCCTGACTTGAACACCAGCCTGGAAAATTTGCAAATCTACTCACAAAATCATCATGCTCTTGACTCTCTAGGATTAGCACAGGCTCATTAGTGGTTGCTTGCCTGAGCCCCATCTGTACCTCACTTGACTAGTAAATATTCCACTAATCCTGCTCATTGTCCCTTCATTGACTTGCCTACTTTGCATTGCACTGATCATGGTGTAGGGAAGTATGAGATTTTGCATGTCCTCAGGACAGAGTTGTGGTCAAGTGCCAGGTTAAAATACAATGTGGTCACTGTGGAGCAAGGCCTTTTTGTCTGCTCTACAGCAATCTTCTCTTGTATCTGCAGCAAAAGTATAATTTCTTCAGAAGGTCTGYTGTGGTAATTCCTGAAAAATGGAGAAGGGATTTAACCCCATTACAGTAATCAAGACTACACTTGTGTTAACTGAATGAAACYTGCCCAATAGTTCCTTTCAGTGATTGTGACCTTGGTCATTTCTGCAAAAGTTCTTTCTGTCACCATTTTAACTGGAAGCTTATTCCATGGCCTTATTTTTCTGATTTTYAGAAATTTCCTTGTGACATCCAATCTTACATGTCTTCATAGCAACTTTATGCTTTTCTTTACATTATATAGTCCTTTTTCTAGTTAGTGTTAACCTATCTCAAAATACTTAGAAACAAAAGTTTGTTTTGTTAGGCTGACAACTTCTTGAAGTCTCTTCATTACCCTCTGACTGTAAGATAAACATTATATTCTTCTTACCATCCCTGAAGACCTTCTTTGTATTGTTCCAACTCTAGTACATCATTTTGATGAACAAAATATTGCGTTTAGTTTCTTAAACAAAATATGTCAGAGTTGCTCTGTTGTTTGCTGCTTGATTTTTCCAGAATCATAGCATCATTTTAGTTGGGAAAGATGTTTCATATCATAAAGTCCAACTATTAACCTAGCACTAAATCTAAGGGCCTGTGGCCCTAAGTGTCTCATCTACATTTCTTTGAAATAAATCAAAGGATGGTGACCCAACTGCTCCCCTGGAAAGCCTGCTCCAGTGCTTTCAGTGAAGAAATTTTTCCCTAATATAAAACCTGAACCTCTTCTGGCACAACCTGAGGTTATTCCCTCTTCTAACATCACAGCATGTACCTGGCTGCTTGGACACAGCGTCCTGAATAGAGGCTCTGATCATCAAGGGCCATCTGAGAAACAGATCTTACTCTTAGGCTTCCTGGAGTGGGTTTAAAATGTCAGTGAGAATTCAGTTGGTAGACACCAATCAGCAAAAAATAGTGCTACATGAAACCGCTGAACCTCAGCACAGGAACCGACATGATAATGGATACCTTACCTAYCTCTCACTAGTACATCTGTAGTGGGGTTTTCCCCACCCTGACCACATTTCCAATGGCATGGCAGTGACCTGTTTTTCAGGGGTCTGTATCAGGTAACAGAAGCAGGATGCTCTGCAAGGGAAGYTCAGCCAAGGACTGAAGCTGACAGCAAATCAGGCATTAAGCAAAATCCTCACAAAGGGTGAGTGAGCAAAGCCTAGTGAGAAGGGGAAGAGGTTGCAGAACTTGGTGCTCTTAAGGACCCAGCAGTTTGGATGTTACAGARCTGGGGATTCTGGATAAACAGCAGATAGATGCCATCAGACAAAAGGAGTAAGCTGTCAGTGCCATTAAGAGGACTGTGTGTTCAGACTGGTGTAAACAGCACTCTTCAGTTTGTTCCAGTTGTTAGAATGAGTCAAGTAGCCACTGTTTAATTAAGCAGCTTTTATTTCCCCAAAGTCTCTGTTCTAGAGTGAATGAGAARGGGGTAGAACTACCAACAGTGGTCACCTGAAACAAAAAGAAACTTAGCAGAGGGAGCAGGAAGGCCTGTAACTCTAATCCTAAGGAAGATGGTCTTTTAAGAGCTTCTGCCCAAAAGGTTTTGACCAAATAAGGAAGCTTTGAGCCTGCCTCAAAGACAGAGAGGGTATCATTTTTTACTCACCAAACCACCGCCAGTGATAAACACCATTTCTGTTGATCGGAGTACAATTTCTCCCAATAAGATGGATTGGCTTCAAATTTAGAGATTTTCTTTGCCTTTTTATCTTCTGAAGTGATTCATAAATGCCCAGTGTTCTGCACTTTCACATTCCTTTGTCAGGTGAGAAATAACCACTTTGCGCACTGCTCTGCCTGTGCCACCAGTGTTGGTCCCATAGTAAAACAATTCCGATGATGACATCAGATACACAATCATCCTTCATATAAGGTCACAAGCAAATTTCTGAATTTTATTGGAGGTTTTGGCTCCTTCAGATTGGAGATTAATCTGCTGATAACTTCTAAAAAGGTGAACAATTTTTCTATTGGTTACTTCACGTAGTTCATGCAAGCACGTGAATCTATATATTTCCTCCTTTGTAGTCATTTGTGAGATACTGGAATGCCCATGCAGAGTTTAATCCAGGCAGTGCCTGGRGAGTGAAGTTTCATCCATCTATGGTCAGGATGGAAACAAAAGGACACCTTTCTGMTCCAGTGTTATGGTTGATTCTCCTCTCCATTCAGGTCTCCCTGGGTAAGTACATTATTTCACATATGGCAATGAGATAAGAAAAGTGTGTAAATTTAATATAAGTAGACTGTTATTCTACCAACCTGTAAAACAAAGTGACAAAAAGGTATTTGTTTCTGTCTTAGATTCAATCTCCTTGGTAATCCTGAGATAAAGAAGGGTAAGCCATTTATGAAAGTTTTGTATCTTACTCAAATATCAGTGACTGGCCATTCTCATAGGAATTCAAGTCCAAGTTTCGTAAACAGTTAAGCTGTACTAAAAACCAGTTGGGTATTCTTACTACTGTCGTATCTCTTCTGCTGAGCTCTTTGTAGTCAGAATTAATCCTCCAGGTCTTTGCTCAACACCRGTTAAAGTGATGTAGCTGTGCCCTGTGTGTCCAGCAGAGTTTGGGTGACACAACATCCCCTCAGCTGTGTATGTACATCTGAATTTCATCACTATTTTTCTCTCTGCTCCTCTAGAGCTATATGCATATGCTTGATGCTGGTGATAAGAGACAGATTTTGGAAATCTCACTTTTTTCTCTCTACGTAATGACGTTATGGCATTGTGGTGGTGGTCAYATCACCATATGATGAGAACAAGACTTCATGGCTGATGCTTTCCTATAGCATGGCCCAAGCCGTAAAGATTCTCACCAGTTGTGTGAATGTAGTCAGAGTTCACACAGCAGGGAACAGGAGGCAATCTTGACACACATTTTCATAATATGAAACATTTTTATTTGGACACCTTTGYAGTGATGTTTGAGTGTCATCTGAGCTCTACTGTAGCAATGAATTTTCTGCCAGCTCCTTGTTAATGTTAGGGAATAGTAACAGTCTGACTGGAAGATGCAGACAAGAGTAGCTTTACCTTGGCACCAACATCAGCACCTACCASCTTCATTTCTGTTCTGGCAGCACTTGCACTCTCCATGCTACTACTGATGTTCCCTAGGCACAGAGCACTGTGCAGGGCAGTGCAGGAGCCATAACCCTAAGGGAGTGAGCTGGCAATTTGTCTCTGAGGCAGCAGGCCTTAGCTGAAAACTCCTCTTAGGGCCCGGGGATAGGGATGCATTCTTTGCCTATGAGAAGRACTGGACCTTCAGCTGAAGAAGGCAAAAATCTGATGCCTTCTCAGCCAAGTAGAATGACAACCATTGAATTAATTGAAGGTACTTGTGGGACATGTTGTGATGTGTGAGCAAATACCAAACTGTGCCTATATCCTAAAAAAATCACAGAAGATTGATTACAGCAAAATATAGCTTCTATTAGGAAATATTTTAATCAGTTGATTGGATTATGCCTACCTCTGCATCCAGTCTTGCATGCTTTTACTTGTTGAAAATGTCAGATATACCATTATTTCAAAATTCAAGTGCAGAGTTGTATGGTTCAGTGAAGAGCCATTTGTTTTGCTCCTGGATATGGCTAATAGAAATAGGTTATCTGATTCCTTTAAAAATGTATTATGAATTCAACTTTTCTTAGAATTCATTTATACATTTTAAAGTGTATAAATGTTTCAGCTGAGAAAACTCTTTATGGACTACATTCTTCAAATAGCCTGTGGGTTATTCTCCACAGTATCTTTCAAGAGTCTTATGAGACTTATTATAGAAAGGTTATGTTCCTTCTGAGACAATACGTTGCAAGCACTAAGTGGTTTTGTAGTTATCTGAGGCTTGTGCTATGTAGGTGAGAGAACTTATTATGCAGAAAACTTGAGGAGARATGATAGTTTGCACAAAAAGTAGGTTTAAGCAGTAACCAACAGTCAATAATTTGAAAAACCACCTTTTTTTTTTTGTTTCTAAGTCTACATGATAGGCAGGAAATGGTGAGGAAGTCCAGCCTTGCAAGAGGTAAAAYGCTTACTGGGTATAAGAGGTGATCATGTGTCGAAGCCACACTGACGTGTCTGATAAGCCAGTGAAGAATCAGTCTACAGACCACATCAAGATGAAGGCAAAATTACCTTCTAGTTGATTGCTGCTAGCAGTTTACTCTGCAATAAGAAATGAAACAATGGCTAGTTTTGGAAAAAAGTGGCTGCATTAGCACTAGCTCATGGGCCAAGACTGACACATCTGCAGTGAATAAAGAGAAGAATAAGATTTGTTTTCAAATGCAAAGAAAATTATATATTCTCATTTCACAATTTCAACAGCAAGCTGTGTGATATCTAGAAACACTTCCTTCTTTTGAGGAAGAGACGGAAGGTGGTATTTTACCTAATAGATYGTTTTGAAAAAATCTTACAGAAAATCCAAGGCCCTTAGTGCAAATTGTCTTTTCCTGCTTATTTTAGGAGATTATTTTCCTGGACTRTTTTCAAGATRTGCACAATTGCACTGTTTTCCATTCACATCAGTGATCGGTTCTGGGTCTGGATGAGTGCTGCAGRTTTCTCTTGATACCTGGACACTGCAGCTCTCAGTGCAGATCAACAGGGCCCAATGCCAGGCATGGCTATACCAGAGTGGAACACAGATGCACCTACCACATAGCACAGGCAGTGAGAGAAGGTCCAGGACTGTAATTAAATGGGTCCATGGGCAGAGCAYGAGGGTGAAAACCCTGGTGGGGAAGGCCAAGGCCATTAAGGATTCTCAGTGCACTCAGAGCACTGGCAATTGGATAAACCCTGTCCTGTAAATGTTTGCTTTAATATTCCATTGTGTGTCAGATCTTGAAACAGTGCAAATTCGTCACCCAAGTTATTAGGCCTCTTATGAGACTGTCCTGTAAATGTCTTTTAGCTACGTGGTCAATCCGAATAATCCTCCAAACCCAAAAGAAGTTTCCAGCCCTCTTCAGGGATTTACCTGTTCCGTAACATGCTGAAATCCAACTCTCATCAAACTGAAAACAAAACTCAGATGTAATGGCCAACTTTTTCCTGTTTCCTTCACACATTTAGCTCGTAGTTTGCTCTTAATCTGGGAATACAACAGTCCTGCATGTGGTTTTCTACCATTTGATTTCCCACTCATTTAGCCATGTCAACCTTCATGCTCCAAACACCAGCAACTTTGGCTCCAGGTGSTAGTGAGGCTAATTTTTAGTCCAAACAGTCCCGCATATGTAATACTCATATGCAAATATGTACCCACRTACACCACAGCTGTACATGGCTGCCCACACAGATGAAAACATGAGACATGTGATATGTTGTCATGACACAAACACTGACTGCAGCAGTGGCCTTATAATGATCTGCCTATAAGGCCTTTGACATGGTGCCACACAACATTCTTGTCATTAAATGGGACATAKGTGTRTTTGATGGATGGACTATTCAATGGATAAGAAATTGCTGGATGGATGCATTCAAAGAATTGTAGTCAATGGCTCAGTGTCCCGACAGAGATCTGTGACAAGTGGTGTCCCTCGGGAATGGGARCTGTTCAAAATCCTTATTACTGACATTGGTAGTGGGAGTGAGCTCACCCTTGGCAAGTTTGCAGAGGACATCAAGCTGAGTGGTGCAGCCATTAAGAGAAGAAATGCTATCCAGAGAAATCTTGACAGGCTTGAAAAATGAGCCTCACCCCCATTCAACAAGTGCAAGGTGCTGTACCTGGAGATTAGGATGAGCAAAGAATGGAGGATGCATGGCTTGAGATCAGCCCCTTGGAGAAGGTTTTGGAGAGACTGGTGGGGACAAATTGGACATGAGCCAGCAATGTGGCTTTGCAGCCCAGAAAGCCAACTTTGAGCTGAGTCTTTGAGTKGGACCCCTGACTTTACCACCTCTCCAGGAGCTGGCCTGGCCCATCTGATCCCTCTGATAGCCAACTCCTCCAATTACTTCCCTCCCAAAGACACACACACACACTTGGCTCCCAAGCCAATTAACTCACAGGATAATGAAGCTTGAATTACCGTAGCAATCACACACTGGACATGTGGTCCCTCACCCACTCCAGTTGCTGGTGCTTATTGCAGCAGGCTTTGTGAATCACAAAGCAGGGACACGACTCAGCGTTTCCCAGCYCTGTTAAGTCAGTATAAGAGAAAGCTTGCCTGTCATTAAAAATAACTCACACTTTAGCAGTTAGCTCAAACTTGTAAATACAGACATAACTCCTAAAGCTTGCCTGTCATTAAAAATAACTCACACTTTAGCAGTTAGCTCAAACTTGTAAATACAGACATAACTCCTT
>NW_026623321.1:2093173-2127998 GCF_030028575.1 Malurus melanocephalus | reverse complement strand
CACCTTTAAACTGGACTAGTTAGAAAGGTCAACCAAATATGTCTAATGTAGGAGTAAATTAAGCGCAGTAATAACCCATTAACCATCTGCAATAGATAATCATGATTAAGCTCTGTCCTTTCTATAACCTTGCTCTGTCTTTGCGTCTGAAGGTGCTGATGAACTGAGGCTGTCAAATGGAACTGGACCCTGCTCTGGGAGAGTGGAAGTAAAACACGAGGAGCAGTGGGGAACTGTGTGTGATGGTGACTGGACCTTAAAGGATGCTGAGGTTGTTTGTAAGCAACTACAATGTGGATCTGCTGTAAAGGCCCTTAATCGAGCTCCTTTTGGAGAAGGAACTGGACCAACGTGGTTGTACCGAGTTGATTGCCGTGGTGATGAATCTGCTCTCTGGAACTGCACACATACAGGATGGGGTGCTTTTACSTGCCCTCATTACTTTGATATTGGAGTGATCTGCTCAGGTAAGAAGTTATCTAGCCTCATGTAATAGAAAAAAAAATACAAGCCGGGGATCAAACTTTTGGAGAAACAAGAAAATTAAGTATTATGTCATACAACTGCCCTCTTCTTCAGATCTTCAGGTTAGCTAAGACAGGACAGTCTGCAATGACAAAAAAAAAGTCCAACATCTGTTTGACTGCTTCCTGTGCAAGATGTGTTTGGTTTTACTCTTTGGATAAAGAATCATTGCAAGAGGTTTTTCTTTCTCAGCTTCAGGACTTAACATTTTTCCTTTTTTGATTTTTGTAAGGTCCCTGTCGGCCCATTAGTCTAGCTTATCTAGATCTCTCTGAATGGCAGCTCTGCCCTTCTAGTTATCTCCCCACACSCAAAAAATGATAAGAGTGTACTCTATCACCTCCCCCTGTCCCATGAAGAGAAGGCACTGCGCGGAACAGGCCCCTGGAAAGTAGTATTCCTCTTGCTGATAGTCCAGACAGAGTGCAACTCASTGATCACTGGGCCTGACCATTCAGCAGCTGCTGAACTATGTTGTCCTTCCATCCAGACTGTAACATCCTAGKTTTTGGACATAAGAATATTGTGCAAGACAGCGTTAATCTCAGTGCTAGATGTGAGGTAAATGACATGTGCTGCTGTCCCACTCTCCCGTAAATCCACTTTAATTAGAGGAAACAATACAGTCCCACAGCCACGATACATGCTTGATAAAACTGTGCTGACTCTTCCCATTYACCTCCTTGTGCCCACAAATGTGTTCCTGGAAGTGTCAGTCCATATTTTTTCCAAGTACCAAAGTGAGACTTGTCAACCTGTACAACTCCAGAATGTCTTTTCAGCCTCTTCTGAAACTGGGTGCAACATTTCCTGTTTTCTCTTCCTGGGGTGCTTCAGCTTCCTAGTCATTGAAATAATGAAGTTGCAAGGACACACACTAGTAAATGGCTATTTGTCTATTTATCTGTTTATGGATTGCTACCTCTCATCGTTGGAAGAAGTTCAAAGCTTTCCTCCTTCTTTCCCAAGGATTTAGTATCCCCAAGATACTGAGAAATATGCAATCTCATGCACCGTTTTCTTTCTTATCAGTGGTGTACAGAAATTTCCCGTCATACTTTAAAAGTATCAGTGGTCCTCAGAGAAGTGACATGTGTCTTGTCCATTAAGGTACAGGAGTTATGAAAATAGGTCAGTAAAAACCAATGCTTGATGCTGGATTTCTTGGGTTTYGTTTTTTTTTCCAGGCTTCTCTGATCTGCGTCTGACTGGAGGGGACACTGCCTGCTCAGGACATGTGAAAGTAAAGCAAGAAGAAACTTGGGCCACTGTCTGTTTCTCACACATTGATTTCAAAACTGCTTCTGTTATATGTAATGAGTTAGAGTGTGGCCAGGCTGTGGATGCCTTGAGAAGAGCTCACTCTGGAGGTAGATATGAACTGATCTGGCAAGAAGARTTTCACTGTGTAGGGAATGAAAGTCACCTTGCGGACTGCCCCAGAAAAATACACCACACTAACACRTGCTCTCATGATGCCACTGTTGTATGTTCAGGTGAGACTTTGGACTGATGGACATAATTCATGCATGTCCCATATGCCTTCTTTGTGTTAGCCCACAGTTCAGAGCCTCTGCACACTTTTGTGATCCTAAGGATCCTTGGATGCTTCCCCTGTCATGCCTTGAGCCATTCAAAGGGGACCAGAAAATAACAGAGAGCAGCCCCACAATGTCRCATGCACTTTACTGAGAGTCTGCATCTAACATGGGCTGTTCTAATCACTTCAGTATCACACTAGAGACAGACCCTGAAAGGGCTGTCATTTCTTTTATGCTATTAGAGATATGCACTCAACAGTGCTAAGAACGTTTTACACATCTTTTTCTTATAAATAAYAGGAAAAATGGCGAGAGCAAACAAGCAGGAGTATCGAGACACTATTTCCTGTGGTGTCAGTGTGTATGTTAATCCCTGGCACTTTAATTATAAAACTGGGAAAAGTACCATATCTCCAAAAGGTTGAAGGAGGCACAAGTTGCAAATGTAAGTTAAAAAAATGTAAGTTTAAAAAAAAAAAAAAAAGTTATCAGAGGCCTAGATGACTTTCATTGTGACTGGCAGATAACATTACTTAAGAAGATAACATTACTCCATACAGTCATGGCTGCTGGGGGCTCTGAATACAGCTATGTATTGCCATCCACTGCAAAGGTGAAGATTAGACCTAGAAAACACAACCTTTTTTCTGAGACCACACTTCTAAAGGGGTAAACTAAACCTGGGGCAAAGCTGCTGGCAACACCATGTCACAAAACAAGCCTGGAAAATGATTGCACTCTGTGTCCATTTCCCAGTCAAAGGGCTCCAGTCTATTTCAAGATTGCCTTGGACACAGTCCCACTGACTATGGTGACCTGGACCACTGGCTGGGAAGCTGTGGCAACCAAATTGCTCAGTTAAGGCATACAACAGCCTTGGCTCCTGCCTCTGTCTTGCAAAAATCTCAGCTCAGAGCACAAATCCTAGTCTCGTTAGGGATGCAATGCAAGGACAAGGTAAGGGTACAAAGTAAGTGTGAGAAGACAGAGGGGCTGCATGGGGTGGGCAGTAGGGCACCATAGTGTCACCCATGCTGCCCTTTATTTATTGTGAATTTGCTGATGGGTATGGCCTGTTGTGTGCAGAGCCTGTTCAGAACCTTGTGCTGGGGCAYGGACTAAAGGTGAGAATTGCAAAGTGAGGTTCTGCTTTCCAGGAAAASTGACATGACCAGCTACTGGGAGAGAGAGTGCTACTGGCTGCTCCTACTCTGAGTTCTTCACATGAAACTGCCTCTGTAAGAGAAGATGTGAGGTAGTAGCAGTACTGTGAGGGAATGAGAGAGCAGAGCAAGGAGACAGAGCTTACAAAGTCAAGGAGACAGAGTTTACAAAGTCAAAACACTTTTATCCATACAGTGCAGGTTACAACATGGACAATACAGAGGTTTTTCTCAGGGCTGGCTTATTGGCATCCTGCTCTAACATGCTTTCTAGTAACCTGACACATATATAAGTGTTAGTTCTTTGCAGGCAGAGCTCTTTWACAGCTTTCAGTGCAATAGCACAAAAACCCAAAAGTAACTGCTAAGTTCCCTCATTCTTTCTGCAGGTTACGGTGGGTACAGGCTGACAAATGGCAGTACCGCATGCTCAGGGAGAGTAGAGCTTCTTCATGGAGGCACATGGGGAASCCTGTGTGACTACATGTGGGATTTGCCAGCTGCCAACACCCTCTGCCATCAGCTAGACTGTGGAGTTGCACAACTGATACCAAGTGGACAGTCCTTTGGGGAAGGAAATGGATCTGTCTGGAATGGCACATTCAGCTGCGAGGAGAATGGCTTACACCTGAGAGAYTGTCCCGTGCGTGCTTTAGGTCATGGTGAATGCCCTGCTGGAAAGGACGCTCATGTGGTATGTTCAGGTGAGCAGTGGAAAGGCCTAAGAAAAGAACTGAAAAACTCCCCCCTTGAGTTAAAATAWGGACTCAAAATTCAGAGGGTGTATGTGGAGTCAGGCTCTATCTTTCRTCTGCTGCAATAGGAGTCAAGGCTGCACTTCAGCTGTAGCACAAGGCTGCTCTCTGTGAGATGCTCCTAGTGTCAGGTAACAGCACCAGCAAGGCTGCTTTACAACTCAGGATGAGCTGAATGCAGAGGCTGAGCACAGCACAGGCAGAGTCTTTACCACAAGTGTCTGCACAGAGAAGGGTACTGGTAACAATGTCTGTAAGCAGCCCCTGACAAGTCAAAGCAATCAATGAGATGTAAGGTCCAGCTGGAGAGAACAGCTAGGTGCATTAGAGACAAGACTGCAGACACACCTGTCATGTATTTGAGGCAGGGACTGAATTCCTGGTCCAGCTCTAAGTGAGGCCTTGCACTAGCAAGTTGAAGGATAGAGAGCTGTAGGCCCTAAGTGATGCTGGTCTAAACAATTAAGGTCTATTTGTTGACCTTGAGCCCCAAAACCTAGTGCCCCTATTTTAAAAATTGGGACCTGATCCTGATTTCTAGTTATTCTTCTCAGTAAAATAGGCTAGACTAAAGTCTTATTATGAGAATGAAAGTTTCTAGTTTCTGTGCCAGTTTTCAGTCATTTTTACTACTGAATGGTAAGGAAAGCTCATTCCCACTACCCAGTCAGTTCCAGGTCATGRCCATGAGCAGCTGCAAATGTAACACTCCAGTACTCCCTTTTCTCTTACAYCCAGGATGTCCAGGGGGCAGGTTGGTGAATGGCACCACATGCTCTGGCATTGTGGAGATCYGCCATGGAGACACATGGGGAAGACTCTGCCACTCCCACTGGAATTTGCAAGCTGCCAGTGTTCTCTGCCATCAGCTGAACTGTGGCTATGCAAAGTCAATCCAGATGGAAGACAGCTTTGTGGATGGGAATGGGCCTATATGGAGAGATGCTTTTCACTGTGAAGGGACAGAGTCCTGCCTCTGGGATTGTGCTCAAGTGACTCTGGGCAATCCAAGCTGCTCAGCCCAAGAAGCAGCCACTGTAACTTGCTCAGGTAAGTTAGGAGAGGCCTTTTGTCGGTGGTGCAACTTCAGACCAAAGCAGTGCTGCTGGTCTCACTGACAGGACCTAGTCTTTGAGCTGAAGTCTTTCTCACTTCCCACTGCAACCCTTGTGCACATGAAAGCAAGCAGGGCCTTAGCAGAGGCAGTCTCCTTAATCAGTGGTAAGAATTAATATTTTACCAGCACAGAAACTTGTCTTCCAGAGCTGCAAGAGCAGCAAGAGTAGTAGATGTTACTCAATATATTTTCCAACTCTTTTGCYCCCAGGTCTTGCTGAATCCCTCAGACTCTCAGGGGGTGAGAGCCGYTGTGATGGGCGAGTTGAGATCTCCCTCCATGGTGTGTGGAGAAGAGTCCTGGATGATGACTGGGCTATTAAGGACGCTCAWGTGGTGTGCAGGGAGCTCCAGTGTGGAACTGCCCAGAAAGCCTATTACCTTCCAAAGTCTGAGCGAGGGATGGGCCTTGTTGGCCTAAGGAGTGTCCAGTGTACTGGACATGAGACTCAGCTGATGCTCTGCAACACCTCCCATTATCAGACAGTGCCAACAGGAGTTTCTGAAGATGTTGGTGTGATTTGTTCAGGTGAGTCAMTGTGTGAAAGGTACAGAATGTTTCCTAGTGTTTCTCCAGCCCACCCTGTGCTGTGATGTCACCAAATCTTAAGTAGGCATGAGTCTGAGCTTGATGATAGTTAAGGAAGCAAATGTAATTTACATAATGCTTTCTTCATCTGAATTTCTTACAAAATTATCTTCCAGAATCAAAAAGAACTATTAGAACACAGAAGCCACAAGAACACTAATTTGGCTATGATTGCCAAGCATTCTTACTGCCACTTGAGAATAGCTTTCATTTTGTGACATTTCTATACTCATAGATAACTGCAGCCTTTCTATAGAATATTACAACTGTTTCTATTTTTCTTTGGTTTGGTAACCCATTTGTAACAGGAACAGTCCTGTCTCTSTCTATGTGAGAATAGATAGAAAACAGGTTCTCTGGCTTTGTAAGATCAGGTGACCTCTGCATATACTTGGTATGATTAGACACTCCTTGTTTGCAACATCTCACAGGAATTACTCAAATATTTACCTGATGCAGGAGTAGGCCTTTCCCTTTATGCAGCTTTAGGCTCACAGGACTTCTGCCCAAGCAACCATAGCGAAAGAATTAGGATATAGCAAGAACATGTTGTCCTAAAAGTGCCTTAAATTACTGCCAWTATGCTGACCTGGGCATTATGGCTGTGTTGCATGTTGACAGGTGGATTTTCTTCCTACAGGCAGCAGACAGATGAGAYTGGTGAATGCAACAAACCGCTGTGCTGGCAGAGTAGAGCTTTATCATCATGGCATCTGGGGCACTGTCTGTGATGATAACTGGGATCTATCAGATGCCAGTGTTGTTTGCAAACAGCTTGGATGTGGACATGCCATTGAGGCATTTGTCTCTGCTCATTATGGCGAAGGGTCAGGGCAGATCTGGCTGGATGATGTGAACTGCACTGGGGCTGAATCTGATCTCTGGGCATGTCCCTCTAGGGCATGGGGCCAGCACAACTGYCAACACAAAGAGGATGCTGGAGTCCTGTGCTCAGGTAAGTTTGGAAAACCCTCTTCTGAGCCTGTGGKTTCAAACAGGAGGGCTGCACGGAAGGAAAGTCAAGAATAGAGGGGATTTGGTTGGACAGCCTCTTCCTGTCTTGATAACAAGCATAGTTGGTTGGCACATCTTGTTCCTACCATGATGCAAAGGATCTACAGAAGTCTACATTATGCACCAACACATACACACATAGAAGTCTGTGGTGTGGTAGATATTTGGGGGATAAATTGGAGGGATTTGTAAAGATTTCCACATCGAGAGGCTGTACGCTCGTTACAGTCAGTTACAGCTTGCTCTGAAACCAATGGAAGCAACCCACTGTGCACCAAAGCATCAGATAATCCATGTACCTTATGGTGGCTCTGCTCAGGCATATTTAAGACAGAGTGGCAGCAGCAAGAGAGGAGAAATGAAAGAGAAGTGAAAAAAAAAGACACTGATGACCCCTGAAGAGAGTGTAGCCTGTTAGGRCGCATGATGGAGCCAGTACAAACCCTAAAAGGACTGCAGCCTCTGGAGCATCATGCTCCACAACATAGGCAGAACTAATATGGGTAGTCAGCACTGTAGAATAAGTGTTATTACACAAGAAATTTAAAGCACTAATTCAATTTTTATGTCTTGACTTGCAGATTTCCTGGCTCTGAGGCTGGTGAACGGGAATGACTGTGCTGGACGTGTAGAAGTGTTCTACAATGGGACATGGGGGAGCATTTGTTCCAATCGCATGTCCCAACTGACCGCAGTAACGGTGTGCAAACACCTGGACTGTGGGGATGGAGGAGAAATAGCAGCAGACTTCAGATAYGGCAGAGGGTCTGGGCCCACATGGCTGGACCACATCGAGTGCACTGAGCAGCACAGCTCTCTCTGGCAATGTCAGTCAGACCCCTGGCATGCTCAGTCGTGTGACAACCGAGCAGAAGAGACCCATATTACTTGCACTGGTAATCAGAAATGCATTCCTACAGGACCACCCAGACATGCACATTAACCCACACATGCATACATGGACATTGCAGTCATTACTTGTTATCTGGAATATGTTATTTCTAGTGTTATGCAGATGGCAGCAACATTCTTCTTTGCCTACATACTTGACTTAAATGAGTGAATTAAAATCACAAGTGTCACAGAGTTGTCACGGAGTGCTGTTACCCAGTGAAATCCTAAGGAATTCCCTAACAGAATGGTGCCAATGCATATTTTTTTAGCGCAAAAATCTATGATACACAGTCAGTCTGTGAGATCTGAGTTAGGATGAGACTTCCCAAAAGGTCTAGAGACAAGTCTATTTTTCTACATGTGAGGAGGCATATCAGTGTATACTCATAGCCATGGACAAGTGTACAAATCAGTTTGCTTCTAAAGGTCCATTTCTAATGCCTGCCCTTATGACAATGTTTCATACCTATGGGTATAAATATTCACTATAATACAAATGAATTTTAGATGACATTCAGATATCCTGAAAAGAATTGCAGCTGCCTCAAGAGAAGAAGGAAAGCATAACCATCAGGAAGATTATTTTATACACAGCAATAGCCAAACAGCCACCCACCAAGAACTAATCAAGCAACACATGTATTTCAGGAAATAATTAACTAGATGATTACTTTTCAGGTATTTTAAACTCCCTCGATTTTTTTTCAGAGAATAACTAAATTGTTTACTTCATTATTTAAATTCTGCAGGAAGAACGGAGGCAACATCTCCAGCTGCATTTGTTGAGTGTCCAAACTCCACCAGTTGTTCAGGTACCTCTACCTCCTTCCTTTTCCATATTGGTCCCTGTGGACCTTCCTCCTGTTTCAGTAAAAGAGAAGGTTTCTGTGTTTTGCAGACAGGGAGAAGTTACGAGTCATTGGAGGAGAGGATGAGTGTTCAGGCAGAGTGGAGATTTGGCACCAAGGTTCCTGGGGAACCATTTGTGATGACGCCTGGGATGAAGCAGATGCCAAGGTTGTGTGCAGGCAGCTGGGCTGTGGATCTGCTGTGTCTGCTCTGAGCGAAGCTGCCTTTGGGGAAGGGACTGGTCCCATCTGGTTGGAGAAGGTGCACTGTAAAGGAACAGAGCTGTCTCTTTGGGACTGTCCTGCCAAACCTTTGTTTGGCAAAAGCTGTGATCATAAAGAAGATGCTGCTGTGAACTGCTCTGGTTAGTGATTGGTCCCTTATTACACAGATGTGGGAAGGCAGCRSGTAGAGAAGCATTATGCCAGCTGTACTTCCCAGTGACTAGCCCTTTTATAATTTTGACTGCAGGAACCTCACAAACAATCTGAAGATGTTCTCCCTATTTTTCACATTTGCTTCTTTCTCAATCTGGATTTGCCTTCCTTTGCAGGTGTGACAGAAACAACAGCATCACCCACTACAGCAGGTAAATTCCTTCTCCCTCCTTTCTTTTTCTCATCAAATGACAATTCAATGTCCCTGACATTATTTAGCAGATAAACCCGCGGTTTATTTCCTGTCATCAGAAAGCATTTCCCACAAGCCTGTACCATCCCCAGCTGCCGAATTCCATCTGCTTGAGCAGGACAAGTGCCTTGCCTCACCCTGCTAGCATGAGCATAGCGAGGGCCACAGAGGAGCAGCCCTTTGGGATTCATGGTTCTCTACTCATCTCCTCTTCATTTCCAATCAGGGCCCCGCCGCCGCTCTGCCACAGGCAGTACGAGACTTTCAGTGCCTGTCATCCTCTGCATTATCCTGGGCACCCTTCTCTGCCTGGTCCTTGCCATTCTTGCTGGGCAGATCCGACGTGCCAGGGCACAGCAGAGAGGTGAGTCTCTCAGGAGTGGTATGAAATGCCTCCTTTACATGGCCAGCAAATGCTGGGTTGGCTGGGGAGGCAGGGGAGGTGCGTGACTGAGATGAACTGCATCTGTTGCCACACTGAGAYTTTCACTTTCTGGCAGTGAAAGGGCCCTTCTGTGCTGATCCTCACTCAGCATCCCTTGGTGACTTTCTAGGCATCAACCACTCAAGCAGACCCCTTTAAGGCATTTCTCCTTTTCATGACCCCAGCCTGACTGTGAGCAGAGACTTTGTAAGTCATCATTACCTTCTACTTTCAGGCTTCAGACCRTCCTACGACCACTTCTCTGAGGCTGTCTATGAAGAGATTGATTATGCCCTGATGAAGAAAAAGCAGGGTGTGACTTTCCTCTCAGGTCAGTCTGTGTGTCTTGCTCTTCTCAAGGAAAAGCTCCTCCTTTCCCAATCTGATACACTACAGCTCCCAAATCTGCTGGGAAATTAAAAATTTCTGGGTTTGAGGAGATGAGATTCCTGCCCAGTGAACTCTGTCCATTCGTCTCCTAGGGACAATTTGTTTTGTGCAGTCCTCACTGYAGCCATAGACCATAGATTGGTATAGGTCAAACCAACAAACAAACAAAAGCCTCTTGCTGCAATTATTTAAAGCAGGGACAAAAAAAAAGGAATAATTTGCATCTCACTCACAGCAACTGTGTCCCTGTAGGCTTCCTCACATGGATTGCTTTTCTCCCTTWGTGGCTTGCCTTCCCTGTGATCCATGAGAGGTGTTATGGGGCCCCTGAGGGGTTCTTGATTATTCTATTGTAAACCTTGGACGAGTAATAGTGACTGCCAAAGAATCTGTTGGAACTGGATGGCATYACTGTAGCCTGCTCTTTTTCTCATGGTGCAGTCTTAGCACTTAAGGAGAGTTTAATCTGATATCACACTCTTTCTCATTTRCCTAGATTCTTATTCAGAGAGCTCAAAACCCATGGAACAGTTTTATAGAGGGGATAGTGATGAAGAAAATGGTCCTGGGACAACTCAAGGTAATGAAAAACAGTGTTTGTACAAAGAAAGAGACCCCAAATCAGGGTAACTTTTAACATTCATGTCCTAGTGATGTTTTGATGTGAGCTAAAATTTTCTGTGTAACTCTTGTGGTAGAAGAATGCCATACAATCTCATATACAAGTTCTAGTTTTCTATTCTGTATGAGAAATGAAAAATCAATGTTTGCTGGTAGTACTGCACACACTAAACAGGATCCAGTCACATGAATCCAGTAATTTGACAACTGCTTCTCCCAGGCACTGCAACAGTAATAGCTTGTAAGCTATTGCTTTATTTCTGAGAAAAATGTGGGGAATTCAGAGAGGAAAGACACACTTCAAATAAAACCAATGGTATGCAATTAGAGCTTATCAGGGAATTTTAGCCCAAGCAATCTGAAGAAAATACAGATTCCTAGCTGTGGAGCTTGTGGTGGGGGACATTTGCTTTGTTGTTGGCTTTTTTTTTTTTTTAAAATTTTAAATATCTGATGGAAAACAAGTGTTTGGAGAAGAACTGCATTTTCCTAGAGCTGATCAAAAAGCTCTCTTAGCAATTGCCTGGTGTCCAAGAGATCAACTGCCAAAGGCACAAGCAGTTTTGAACTTCAGTTGCCCATGTCCCAGACTGCTGCACTATGTCTTTATTATCTATTGCTTTACTTATACTAAGGACTTTTTTAGTTAAAAATAAACTAAAAGCTTTTCTTTACTTGCTTTGAATGCTTATAAAGAAGATAATTATTCCAAATAAGGTCTCTTTTTCTTATTCAGATTGAATATTGATTACTAGGTAAGAAGTGAAACAGCTTTGATTTTCTTTTATGTTTATATACGCATTATTGATAAACACATGTCTATACAATAACACTGTGCACACTAAGATTCTCTGAGGGATGGATTCCAGTGAAGTACAGCCCTGTGTTGCTGGATCACCAGCTACTGCTTTCTGTAGTGGAAGATCTCTCCCTGCTACAGTTAATACTTGTACTGTTCCAGAGAACTCTCCACTGCGTGAAAATGCCCTGGGAGATGATTATGATGATGCAACAGAAGCTCCTGGCCCTAGAGATACTTCTCTTTCTGGGCAGAATGAACAGGAAATCACTGGGATCCCTGTAGAAGGTGACAGAAACAAGGATTCAGGGACAGGTAAGGCTAGAAGAGCAGTGTTGTCAGTTTTCATAGCCTATAGTTACTGTACTAAACCCTGTTTCAAACCCACAATTTTACAGTATTTCTGTAGAGCACAGTATCTTACTAGTATCAGGTAGAGCAGAAGGACCCATCTGTATTTCTTACAGCATATGCTTCTGTTTATGGAGGCTAGTGTAATGCTTCCTTTTTTTCCAACAACAAGACATTCTTGAGAATGCTCAATGTCTGATGTAACATCAAATCCTGGTCTGTAAAAGGCTACATGTCATTAGATAAAGATCTTTCAAATCATGCAGTTCTCCCTTCATCTGTAGTGTTCTACATGTCCTTACTAGATCTCATTCTATGTTCATCAACAGTTTGCCAGGATCACTTGAATTATACTATAATATGTTATCATCTGGAAAACATAATTAGAAYATGTGTCTTTTACCTTAGGACTTAAGAGGAATACTTAGTTGTATTTAGGGCTGCCAAAGAATCTTAGCAGCTACAGTGAGCTACACCAAGCATACCACTTTTGACTGAATTTGTACCCAGTCTATAGAGGTGTGGGTTAGACTGTATTTCTCTAGTGTACGTATAGAAATTTCATATGTGTGASTTAAATGACAATTTTTTCTACTCTCTCATAAAACGACTGTTAGATGATCATAAAGAAAAAACAGATTTAACTGCTGGAGATTAGTTTTGATAAATTAGTTTTGATGAACAGATTAATCTGTTATCTACCTTTTTGTTCTTTTTCTCCTGTGTCCTTATAAATAGTTTATTTACTCTCATATCTTTCTAAACTTGAGCTTTCTGTAACTCCTAATCCTCTTTCTTCTCCCACACATGCCAGTTTAAAAATAAGCATGTGTTGGTCATGTTTTCCCAGTCTTCCAGAGCCTGTTCTCTGTGAGTTCTTAAAGACAGTGGATAGTGCCAGGAGGATGGATTCAGCTAGGTTTTTAACCTAGCACTAAATTTTGTCATGTCCATCTAATCCAGAAAGAATTACCAAAAAAAATATTTAAGACAGGCTTTTCTTTATCTGTCCATTCAATATAACTGTGGAACACCTTCTGATTTGAAGCCTACTTTTTGGGCTGGTGACAAATACTTCTGGCCTATTGGAGACATGGAAAAATAATCAAAATATAAGACTCAAAGTGATTTAAGAGACATTAGAGATTTTTTTAACAGCCCAGGAATATATTCATTTTAACACTGCGTATAAAGCTTGATCCTCAGATATGCATGAGAAGGCAGAGTGACACAAGCATTTCTCACGTCTTTCATAATCACTCCTGTCTAAGGCTCTAATTTTGGAGGAGACATCTGACAGCTGCCCAACCATACAGAGGTAATACACACAAGATGTGCATTTATCTATCTCAGTGTTCTTCCCTTCATGTTTTCAGGCTGGAGTCCAACAAATAGAACCTCTGAGGCTGAGAGACCTTCATCCCCTGCTCCTGAAGACACAGGCTATGAYGATGTTGAAGAGCTGGGACACTGATAGAGACTGCTGAGCTGTTCTACTTTTGGAAATACACCTCTGTTGTATGCTAATCCAGGACTAGCAGAACCAGAACAACCTGCATTTAGGATTAGTTTGCACAAGTTTGGTTTATTGTAGAGAAGTGATTAATACTTAGAAGATAAATATGCATGGCTCTTTAGGAAATCTAATAATTCCTTGTTGCCAAGACTTACTGGACACTTTTTTCCTTTTATTTTTAAATACCTTAATTTTAACTATTTTTCTACTGAGTTAATTTTTGAAATTATGCTATTTTCTTGTCAGAAACTGTTCAAAAATCTCAAATTTATGCTTTTCCTCCCAGATGCAAGGGACAACTTTCTGGGGATTATTTGGAATGAAGACCGAACTGCAGGAAAATCACCAAAATTCTGTTTCAGCCAAGTCTTTGAGAAAGAAATTCTTGCTGATTSCTTCTGCAGCAGCATCAACAAGACCTGGCAGGTGTGCTGCAGGCATGCTGTGAGGCACAGGAGGAGGGAAACCCATGCACCCATGGGATTTAACTGTATCATGCTATCTACTTTTCCTGGCTCACTAACAGGAAAACTGGGAAAGTGGAAAGTGTTTGCAAGGAACGGGAAAAGGCAGCAGAAACTGACAGGGGCAACCAATTCTGTGCCAGAAAAAAAAAGGTGTAGAAGGCTATTTATATCTGTCAGAATTATCTGCACAGGGCAGAACTTCTGTCCAGGTGCACCAGGCAGTGACCAGGAAGAAGGAACCCCTGGGGACAACTGGTGTCATTGGCAAGATGTGGTTGAGATGAGCATTCCCCAGGTGACAGGCATATATAATCCTCAGCATGACAAGYGGACTGATACAGGAATGAATTAAAATTTGTAGCCAAACTCTTACAGCATTTTGYGGGGACTTGATTGTGATCTGTACAAGGAAATTTTTAGGATAATTGGAGCAATTTGATTGAAAGCATATTAACAGAACACAAGAATAATAAAGATGTAAAGTGGCTTAACTGTGGGATCTCTAAGGCAAAAGTTCTGCTCTAAGGGATGAAAACAGATGCTCACAGGATGAAACCCAAGAGAGTCAGGCTGCAGCTGAGCACATTACAAATCCAGATTTCAAACTTTTGAGAAAAATCAGGTACAAAAGGAAATTATTTGTGAGTGGGGTTACAGGMAGCAGTGCTTGTTGCAGTCTGTGTGTTCAGCTTGGAGCTGTCTCTGTGTGTACGTATTTATCTCTCTGGGACACACACTCAGCCTCACATGAACCAGCACACGAGAAAGCAGCAGTCACATCCATYGGTTCCAGTGCCCTGGAAAGAGGATCCCACAGCGCCCAGAGGATGCCTGAAGCAGGGATTTATAGCMTCTCATAGAAGTCACTCTGCAGTATTTCTGATCCCTTGAGGAAAACGTAAGGYAGGATCTCCCTTAGGAGAAGCCCTACCAATTCTTCCAAATAGATTTTTTTATTCAGTTGCTTACTCATTCCTTTTTTGCAACCATGTCTACCAACATGCCTGGTAAATGCTTCACACTGAAGTTTCCCAGCTCTTTTCCAAATCCTTTCTTAACGACTGGGCTCACTGCCGGGTACTCGGGTATTAAGCAAGGCTTCAGTGAGGGGTCATAAACTGTTGATGGCAGTTCAGCTTTTTCATCCTTAAGTTAAAGTCACTCATCATTTAGAAGCTTCTTTGTTGAAAACTCAAGATTACAGCCAGAGGAGCGATCAGGAGCACGTTTCAGATCACACATAGGACTAAAAGCGGCTGCTGCGAGCAGGAGGGAACTGCGGCACGGGGAGAGCGTTTTGGGATCTCACAGGATTCTTGTGGGATGGGCAGGGGAGGAACCAAAGGTGGGGAAAGGGAAGGGCTTAGGTGAATGGAGGAGGAACAAATCTGGGAATAACGAGGGTAGGGGGATAAAAGGGCCAGTGACACGTAAATCGCTTGCTAATTCCGCAGAGAAGCCGTGATCCCAGGAACCGTGCCGGGCTGCTCCTMAGCGCCAGCTCCGCTGCCCTCCTCGGGAGCCCCCTCTGCCCCGTCCTCGCCATGGAGAAGGGCACAGGCTCCCTGCCAGCCCCTGGCGATCCCAGCCCTCCTCTTCCTCCCGGGCCGGGATTCACCGCGGAGGCAGCGAAGCGCCCCGGCCGGCCCGGCCCGGCGGGCAGCGGCTCCGGGGAGGCCCGGGAGGAGGAGCCCGAGGGGCGGGCGGGGGAAGCTCCGTCCCGCCCGGCGGAAGGGCCCGCCCGCTCCCTGCCCGGGGCGGTGCCGCGGCCGAACGGGACGGGAAGGGGCCAGCATGGGCCGGACGGTGGTGGAGCTGTTCTACGATGTGATCTCCCCCTACTCCTGGCTGGGGTTTGAGGTGAGGGTGCGGCAGAGGGAGGGCGGCCCTTTCCGGGGCCGTGCGGTGCCCTGTGCGGCTCTGGCCCCGGCCGCTCCCGTCGCCGCCTCCCCTTCGGAAGGGCCGCTCAAGGGCAGCTCGCCCGGCCGGCCGCAGGCAGTGCCCTTCCCGCCTCGCAGTTACTTTGGCTCCCACTTGTCAGCATTGCCTGGGCTTCTCCCTCGCGTTTGGACATCCAGGGACCCGGGGAAGCGTGTCCGAGCCAAACGGCAGTGTAGGAGTTCGCGCTGAACATTTTGCTTCAGGCAGAGTTTCCATGTTTAACAAGTGCGAGCGTCCACTCACGAGTTTGATCTCTCCCTYCCCTACCGCTGCTTAGACTTGGACAGTTGTGACACGAATACACACCCCTGAGTTTTTGCGAGATCGCAGTTCTTCGGCAGCATCCAGAAAAGGCTTTAGGACTAGCCCTAATACAATAGGAGAGGATTTATCTGCAGTGCTTGCTTACTGCCTTAGCTGCACAGCTCTACAGACATCGCTGACTGTGAATCTGTCACTGCTCGTTCATGTTGCAGGTTCTCTGCCGGTACAAGAACATCTGGAACATTGACCTGCGCTTGCGTCCAGCCTTCCTGGGTGGCATAATGCAACAAACTGGTATGGAGTACAGGGACACGCGCTCCTTAGGGAAATACCTTCTTCCCTAGCAGAGCACTAGTGCCCAGGCCCTTGGTGCATGCAGAGCTCGCACAGACCCAACTTTGAACTAAGTTTTGCCACCAGTTACAAATTAACTATAGGATTGTGGAGCTCCAGAGGGATTGAGAAATGTGGCAAGAAACTACACAGTCAGTCTGTGCCTAAGTTCATCAGTTCTAAAATACAATAATAATTTGATATGGAGTGTTTTCCTAGAGTTAGATTTTAAACCAGAATTCATTTGTGGAACACTTGCACATGTAATATGCAAGTATGTCTTGAAACAGTACTCATGACCTTATTAGATCACCCAGAGTTATAACTCATAACTCATAAATTAACAACTCTTTACATTGGTTTACATATGCATTAGGAGTTTTCTAGCTTAGACGTCATCTGTCTGAATAAAAAAAAAATCCCTGCTAGAACATTTGCACCGTGGTTTAAAATTGATTCAGCTATCTTAAAGGGTTCATCTGTGCAAAACTGAAATAAACCTTGTTTAAATCATAGCATTGTCTTTGGAAAAGCTGAGTATGTTTCAGTAAGTCAATATGAAATTATATTCTTCCTTGGGCACATGTATGAATGAGGCAGAATTTGTGCAGTGTTAGTATAGTTAGAAATCTCTTTCTTAAAGGTAACAAGCCACCAGCAATGTTACCAAAGCGTGCTGAATACATGCTGAAGGATGTAAAACGGATGGCAAAATACTACCAAGTGCCTCTACACATGTCCGGAGCTGACTTCCAGCGTATCATGGCTACAAGTAAGGAAGAGTCTTAGCTAATTCTCATCTCTAGCACTTCTGGCTTGAGTTCTTCCTAAAGGTAAAGGTGAAGATGAATTCCCTGTGCAGCCTTTTCCTGAATCCATGAGCAGTGTGAAGTCTATGCATTCTTAGCTGTGAAAGAAATTTCTGGAGAAATATGGCTCTGAATATGTTAGCATGGGAGATAACTGTGATCATAACCATTTATGAGCTTTACTGTACAGACTGAGTTTCTCAGGGCTGTTTCAGAGGAGAACACACTGTTCATAGGTAGCACTTTTGCAGACCACAYGTGCTTCTGATCCTGTGCCTTGTCTCAGTGTGTCTCTGTCTCCCCCTGAATCCAGGCACTCTGCCAGCCATGCGCTTTATCACAGCCGTTGACATGACAAACCCACAGTACCTGGAGCCCTTATCTAGAGAGTTCTGGATGCGGTTTTATTCACAGGTCAGTATTTTATGCAGCCAACTTCTTGACCCTGTCACCTTCGTGTCCCACATCATTCAAATGTGGAATTCCAGCAAGAGGAAGAAAATGTCTTTTAATGAAAAGCGATAGCAGGAACTTAAGGTCACCATTGTTCAAGAGCCAGTATGAAAAGAGCAAGCTTATAGTCAGCTTGATTTGCCTTCTTTTAGGTACACATTGGTTGTTCATTGTTGGTGAATCCAACAGGCTGAGTGATCAGTGGTTCATATCAGAAAACACTTTAATACGTTCCTAGATTAGGTGACTTAAGACCTATTCTGAGGTAATTTCTCCAGCAACTAGTATTGGGTTCATTTCTATTTTATTTTGCTTTTGAATCCAGAGCTGAGCTTTTGTTTCTTAAATACTGATTTATGTATTTTATTCTTTTGCCAGCATGAAGACATCAGTCAGCCAGAGAACATATTGGCTGTAAGTGTCTCCTTTTTCTTGGTGCTTGTGCATTTCTGATAAGAAATTCGTACTGATGACTTGGATCAGGAATATATATAAACACAGCTTAGTCAAATGAACACTCAGAGTATGGAAAAATTCAGGGAGAAAAAAAAAAATGTTTAGTTTCCCTAGCAGCTCAGTTTGGAATGTTTTTGGGTATTTTTTTCTTGTCATGCTTTGCAGACAAGACTCAGAACCAGAATTCATCTTTTTTTTTGTAAATTCATGTGGCAAGATGCCCAGGCTGGACAATGAGTTATCTGTTGATACTGTTTTATTGAGTCATGAGAGTATAAACAGTTTCTCCAGAATGCACTGAGGTATTGCTGYTATATGAAATGTTCAGGTGAAATCTTAACATTCAGGGAAGTTGACTTTYCTTGGAGTGATGGAATCAAGCTTTCTATTAAGCTCAGTGCTGTACTGCCCTTTTGTATGCCTGGAAATTATACTCTTGATGTATTTAATTTTTCTGTTTCGATTTTGTTTATTACAGGAAAAGCTGTAATGGCATGAAAGTTAGTTTTAATTTAGTAATTAATTTAAATGTAGTGATTTAGTCAGTTTGGCAGTCAATGAGCATCCCCATGTTCACCAAGGCAGAGGGAGGTGTTCCCTTGTTTATGTCTGTCYTCATTCACTCCTGCAGCCAAGTACTAGACTTCCCTCTCTTCCAGAAATTTGCCATTCAAAGCTGGGTGAGGAGTCCCAGCCCACTAATCTAAGTCTTTACAGGTGAATTTATTTKACACATCAGTCAGAAAAATTGATTTTTTTTTTACTTTATAATAATTCCTTAGTATTTTTTTACTTCTTTATTCAATCAGYAGTAACTTCACATAAATTGTTTTAGCAACAATGTATAATGTGAATTCTGCCCCAGCCTACTTAAATACTCTTTCTGCCCTGAAATGGTGAGGACCCCATGCTACATCACTGTGTAAATACTGCAGTCTAAACATRTGGCTACCAATCATACAMAGCATGTTGTTCTAGTCCAGTTTWATCTTCTGTTCAAGCACAGTCAAAAAGAGCTCCTCTTCTCCCTGATGTGTAAGTAGGAGAAGGTACAAGAAAATGTGGGTGCTAAACAAAAGAAGTGATTGAAAGAAAGAGTCATTAACATCTACACGTGCAGAATTACTTGTCCATGGACAATACTGGGGTTTAGTGTTTTGGGTTTTTTTTAGAAGAAACAAAAAAGCATATCCTTCAGGTAGATGACATGGAAGTTAAGTGGTGGTTTTGGTGGTTTTTTTTCTGTGAAATGCTTTATTAAAAGGGGCACTTGTAATTCACTGTTACTGGATAAACTGGCCCTTACTGGCCCTTTAACTTTGGCTACTTTGTCTCATTTGTTTGTGGCAGAGGCACTGAGGAGGTGAAAAAGATACATCACTAACACCAGCAACTGTTTAACCTCTTTGATTTACAGTGTCTTTCAAGCAATGTCACTTACAGATCCCATGTGGCCACATTTGTCACACAAACTGCTTCTGTCTTGGCAGGCTTGTACAGTAAGATTTCATTTTTCATAATACCAGTTTGAGGGTTTTTGTAAGTTATGTGATGAGTCATTGTATCAAAGATTCTTTTTTTCTTTTCTTCAGTTTAGACTCCTGGGAAAAAAAAGTGCAGATTTGGGGTTTGGAAGTTTAAAATGTCTCTTCTACTTTGTATCTGAGAGTTGTAAAATGATGAATAGGTTAGGAATACAGCAAGGCAGTCGTGCAAGTGCTTCAAGAGTATTTTGAATCTTTTTTGGCAATAGACCTTAGGTGAAAATACTAAAGATTGAATTAATTAGACCATGGCAGGAATTAGAATGTTTACTGTTAGAGTATTCTTAATTATATCATCTTTTGTCAGGTTGCCCGGCAGGCTGGGCTCTCAGCAGAGCTCTCCCAGAAGGCGCTTGAAATGACTGCAACCCCTACAGTGAAGGACCGGCTGAAAGAGACAACAGCTGAAGCACTAAAATACGGGGTGAGATGCTTCCMGTGGCATTGGGCTTCACACCTATGCATTCCTTCCCTACTAAGAATACAGGGAAGCAAGGAACAATGAGGATGATGGTTAGAAAGCACTATACAGACCATCTCTTTGGGGTGCTCCTTGTTTTTCAGTGTGTGAAAGCCACTTCGCTGTTGGTGGCAGTTTATTTCACTGTCATCTGGGAAAACAAGATTGACCCACTCAGCTCATTCCAGCTGGGGAGCGGGGACAGGASCAGAACTAAGAGAGACCATTTATCACTACCTCAAATAGAACTGTGGGTCATTCAGGTTGCTTGTTTTGCTCCTTCAAAAGGGGCACACAGGCTCTGGAGAGTCACTTTCTGGTGGCTTCATTAGACGTATTTTGAAGAATGAAGAAGGTGAAAAGGGAGGAAAAAAAGTAAAATTACTGGGATTTATTCTTCCAGATTGATGATGTATGTGCAAGAAATTCTCTCATTATAACATTCTCTGCCTTGTCTCCATGTGTCAACAGGCATTTGGGATGCCTTCTGTTGTGGCACATTATAATGGGGAACCTCATCTCTTTTTTGGCTCTGATCGTATAGAGCTGCTGGGCAATGTTATAGGTGAGTCCAACTCGTAACACCACTTTGGTTTCATGCTTTCACCCTCTTTTAATGAAAGAATGAAAGAATAATGCAGCTGAGTAAAACACTCTTAAGGGCTTTCAAATGTTAAATAATGGTTATCCTTCTCCTGGAATGAAACTGCTGAGGGAAATCTGTCTCGTACACTTAGAGTGATCACATGTACAGTTCTTTTCCAGACAAGAAGTACCTTGAGTTCACCATCCTGTCTTGGTATGCTTCAAGGCTTTGTGCTCCATGTGCCATTCTCAAAATACTTCTGAAACCCTTTAGTTCTCAAAATATTCATATGTAACCTTTTGGTACTGGACATCAGGTCTTGGCTAAGATTAAGAYTATGGCTAGTGCTGTTTTTTTCTCTTTTATTGTTTTTACATTTCATTTTTTATCTGTTCCTTCTTAGTAAAAGCACATTATTACAGCTCCCTAATCTGCAACTTGCCTCTACCTACACAACTTTTTAAAAGCTATTAATATATTGACCATCCTTCTTTTTATTTTTCTGTTAATGGCATATGCACTTCAATTTTTTAAGAGATTTAAATAGGTTGTGATAAATAATAAAGTCATGTGTTTTTATGAGTTTGAGGACATCTGACTACTGAGCTCAAGATTTGGCACTTGAGAGAGAAGGTCACTAGAAAGAGTTCTGCACATAATTAGCTCTGATGCATTTGCTGAAAACATCCAGCAGAAAGTATTAATTAATGTAAATTAGTATTAGTCATAGGCTTAAACAGAAGGGAWTTTTTTTTGAGTTTTTTTTTAATCTTCTGGATGAGTTCCTGATTTTTTAAAATATTCTTGATGAACACAGGAGTGAGGCAGAGGAGTACCCAACACCCACTACAGTAGTCACTAATACTGACTGGAATGTTTTGGCCTGGTTTTTAGTTCCAACTCCAAGGACTTAACCASATTTTCCTTTTGATTTTCTGACTCCCCAACCTTCCACCCTTTTTTTGCTTCTTTTTAACCCCCAGCACCCCCAAAAGGGAGTCCTAAAAAGAATTGATTTGACCCTCATGTGGAATACTCCAGATCTGCAGAATCTCTCATCTGTAATAGAGGAAAATAATTCTTCTGTACAGTTTCAGTTGTGACTAGACAGTGAAAGATTTATGGAGCTGGCTGAAGCACGCCAAACAAGATATAAATCTGTATTCCATCACCAGCAGTTAACCTGCAAAGGAGCAGGAACAGTAATTCTACTGAAGAAAAATGACCGGCCAATCACCTTTATGGATTACAATTTAACTGTCTCTTTTGTGCTGGTTTTTCTTGCAGGTGAAAAATGGCTGGGACCAGTTCCAAGCCCCAAGCTGTGAAAWGTCCTGGGGAAATATACAGGAAGGAAAAAATACATGTCAATCTTCAGTGATTATCTGAATGTACTCAATTTTATGGAGAGATGGCTTTCTTATCCTTAACAGTAAACTTTACAGTTTGGTCTCATCTCTAATTTTGAAGAATTTCAAGGCTTGCCAGTATTACCAGCCTGGTGAGGTGTTTACCAATAYCAGTGTGCTTCCTTTCTTTCAACAGATCAAAGATTAACATTAAAGATTAAAGATCTAACTTCTTGCAGAGTGAATATTCTTCTTTCCTGGTTGTTTTTCTTTCCTTCACCCAAAAAACACGATGATTACATAGTTATTGGACTGTGATCTCTGTGTTTCTCATGTCTTCCTGCTTGTCCTTTATAAACACACACACAACCTAAGAGAAGCTGGACACATTCTCCTTTTATTTTAAATCCAATGTATTACACAGGCACTAGAAGCACAGGATAAAATATTCATGCTTCCTTTTACTTTGCATCATGGCAACTGAAAAGGACACAGTTCCAGCCCAAAGAAGAGTCTAGGGAACCAATCAAGTATTTCAAAAGGAAAYTTGAAGTATTTCAGAAGGAAATTGTCCCCATCCTGGACAATATTTGATACACCTTGCATTTCAGTGACTGGCGTTTGAGGAAACCACCACACACATGCATTCTGGGGCACCAACCCCAAACCTTGCAGGGGCTTTTAACTAATGCAAGTTTCACAGTAATGTTTTTGGAGGACAGTGGTGAACACCACTGCAGGTTTAGCTGGTGACTGAACTAGACTCTGTTTTGCTTCCTCAGCTGCTAATTGCTTCCCTAATTGCTGCCTATCCAAAGGCGATTTGGATATGGCTGTGAGAGACTACCCATCATATAGAGGGAAAGGTGTGCAAACAATAAAACTAAGAAATTTCACATGGAAACAGTTTGAGCTTGACATTGTATTGGCTGACTTGGAGTAACACACGGAAATTTAATTTATATGAAGTTTGATCTCTCAATGATTCCACGCTGTCTCTGATGCATCACTGAATGGAACAGCAGCAGATGGAATTTCCTTTTTTGTCTTTATCTGAACTTTAAGGTAAAGCATATTCATGTGTTTTCACTTGAACAGCAAATCCTGGAACAAAGCATCAGAAAAAAAAATCTATATCTTTCATGTTTTTACAGCAGTAAGTGTTGTGGGAGTATCATTTGTTCCCCTATCCAAAAAGAATTTTTACTTCTTTCATCTAATCAGAAAATACCCTAGAATTGGAGGAGTCCTTCCTCCTTTCTACCAGTGCATCTYTGGGCAAATCCAGCCTAGAACTTAAAGAAGTCTTTATGAGGGACCGGAGGAATTAGAATGACAGGGAAGTTACCATGTATGTGGGTGCCATAGGTTTCTTTGAGTCCCTTGAAGCCATGTTAAAGATATTTTCTACCATTTCTCCCTGAAACTTGCTAGTCTCCAATCTGTGTTATCAAACTGATTCAGAAGTTGGGATTAAACTGAATGACTAAAACATCACTTTAGGCCAGTAGTGCTGTCTCACAAGTGGGTGTAAAAATGCCCTTTTGTGGAAATAATAAACTCTGGTGAGAAGCTGGTGAGAATTCAAAGAACATCTGGAAATAATCTCACAGTGAAAACCAAAGTCTCATGGAACTTTGTTCTTTGAACCAGATCGATTGAAAAATAACCAGCCTTTGCAGCAGAACATTGTTGATTTGACAGCTGGACCACACGAGATGGGTCTTACAGACTGCAATATATTTCACACAATTATCTTAAACGATCTTCAACCTACTTCAAATCAGTGTAAATTAAATGCTCAAAACCTTAGGTACTAAAATAATACTTGAGCACTACTGAGACACATTGCTTATTGCCTGTAATAGCCACCASCAAATGCAAAACCACAGCCTTTGTATCAGTGAGTCTGCGTATTGTTGCAATTCTGACTCTACACCTACTTTGAGCAAAATCTGCCTGCTTGGGAGCAGAACTCTGAGGGAGCTCTGCCCCATTTAGACAACCTTGCTCCCATGTTACAGAGACCTGCTGTGAGCCCAAGCCCTTGGCAGACACTTGGGTGATGACCCCAGTATACACTGGCTGGCAGCTGCACTGTCATGCTCAGTTCTGACCTTTGTCACAACACTGTGACACCGAAGCAGTCTCAGTGGTGAGTACYAGCTTCTTCACCTGGCTCCCCTCTCTGATCTGCTGTGGCACCAGTGGCCACCATCACCACATGGAGCTGAACTGTTTACATGACTGCTCTGAATGCCACAAGGTGGCAGGGCAGCTAAAACTTGAGCACTGAGGATCTAAACAGCAATTATAAGAACGTCCAGCTATTTAGGAATATTGAGGAACAGCTGGAAGAATTTTCTTCCATCAAGATGATACGTGTTCTACTCAGCTATACACCAAACTAGTTCCTGAGTGAGAGCCTCACTTTCAAGGCAACTGTTTAGCTGTCAGGCCAGGGAAGATCCTGGGCAAGGAAGGGGACGTGGAGCAAAGAGACTCAGCAACAGAGGCAAAACCAGACTATGAATTCTAGGGAACAAACCTGAAGTTGTGTCCCTCTTTGCTCTATTACAGACCTCACCAGGAAATTAAGTCTTACTTCCCAAGTCTGGAAAAGCTGTGAAACTGGCATGGACAAATAGGTTTCACCAATGCTAGGCTGAAAGCAAATAAGCAAGTGTAGAAACAGACACAACATCAAAAATGAGCAACAAAAAGGGGTTCTGTAAAGTAATGAAACTTTWAAAAGCAGAGGTTAGGCACAGAGAAAGGTCTTCTAAGCAAAAGAAACTGTACAATCAAAGAGATAGAAACTGCCTGGATTAGGCAGAGAGCCAGAATCTCAATGGGAAATGCTGTTCCCTGAAAGGGAGGAGGCAACAAAGAAAGGGAGAGCTTAGGTAAATCTGACACACCAGGGTTGGTRGCTGTGGAAGATTGCTTAGGGAGGAAGTCAAAGGACAAACGCTTTCTTGTGAAGTTGTGCAGCACTTGCTGCACTGTTTCAGTGAGGCAAGGTTGGCCAGGGGCCCATGGCTCTCCTCCCATGTCCATTACCTGTGCTTCTCACCCCGTGTGCAGAAGGCAGTCCTCCAGCGCTGACATCACACACAGCACAAAATGGAAGCCTGCAGAACAAGGCATCACTTTAACCTCCCCCTGCAAGCACCTTCCTACTGCCCTTTCAACCCTCAGCAAGCAACACCTAAATCAAGTCCCTCTCTTTTCTCCCATCCTTATCTCTGTGACATTGAGAAGGAAACATTTTGTGAAAGCACTTACTGGATTATGGTGCTGAGCATCTGCTTTGCTGMCTTTTCCTTTTCCAGTGGAGCCAGCAACACTGCTGGAAGGAAGCAACCTGCTTCCTAGAAGGGAACCAAGCACAGAACAATACAGAAATAATCAAGAAGGTATCCCGGGAGCTGCGCACATAGCAGAATTTTCACAGATCTGTGGCTCATCCACAGGTAAGAGTGAAAAGAATGTATCTATGCCCAAACTGACTAATGTTACCTTATTTCTCATTCCAGCCTGAAACATGAGGAAAGTGACTACTTTCATTTAATTAAAAAAAAAAAATCATTGGCCACTGTTTCCAGACTGTTTCAATGTCATAGCTGTTCCRGCTGTAGCTTCTTGCCTTAAGAAGCTATAGCAATAGCTATCTGATGAGTAATGAAGGCATTCTTCAACTCCCCAAATGTTTTCATCAGTTCTTTTTTAATGTCAGTACCAATCTACTGTTACACATAAAAATAGTTAAAAATCATACAGCAAGTGACAATTCAGAGTCAAGCTAAGAAATGCCATTACTGAATACACCTTGCAATCTGGAGGCCTTATTCCCAAGGATGCACATTTGTGAAGCAGACTCTAATCTTAGACCCTCACAGTGTTTCTATTCCTTCTTCCTCTGACCTCTTCCTTGAGGTACCCACATCTGACCTCAGTTTAAGGAATTTGCCCCTCACCACATTATCACCACCAAGGCAAAACCAGGGATGAAGTACATGCAAAATTCACAAATTAAAAGCATTCTTTTGCTTTCTGTAATTAGCTTATATGCACCATACACATTACTCAAGAAATGAGTATGATGTCTTCCATTCTTATATTAGTCTTAGGGGATCCTCTGTTCTATCCATTCCATGGTTTAAAATTACTAGATATGGTAATTTCATAACCATGGTTTAGTTTGTGGGAGTTTACASATAGCTGCATCACAACAGCAAATGTGTATCATAACTCTTTTATTTAAATCAGAGRAAATAGAGTATGAATTAAAGAGTTGATATAAGTGTGGAATGTGCTAAGGGGGCAGAAGGAGGAGGTGAGTACCTCTGATGGCATATCTAACCATGATTCAACCAGGAAAGTGAAGAAAGCTAATGAGGGATTCCTGTAGTAAGATGGAAAGCTAAGGTGCTTTCCCAAGGAACACTTTTTTCTTTTTTGACTTACACGTGATCACACCAGTATCTTCCAGGAAACAAATGACATACAACTATTTTTTCAACATCTTTTCCAAGGTAGACTATCACCTTTCCCAGTTTCATTATGTAACTTAGAACTGAGATTTAAAAACAAAATAGGTAAATCATTGCCAAATGTTGCTAAACTGTGGTTTTAAACAACATGAATTTACCRTAAGAGGGTCCTTCTCTATTTTGTATATATCCCAGTTCCACTATCATGGAATTTAATTATATGTTTTTTGTAGGAAGTGACTAGAAGGCCAAGTTACTGAATAAAAACACATCTGAAAGTTTCTAAGGGTTAAGGAGAGTTATAGCTGAAATTTTATCCTGCCCTTGAGGCTAGGGGGAAAGTCACCTCTGCCTCATGTGATATATACTGGCACATGACACATGTTGGTGCTTTAGAGCCARGTCAGAAAATATTTTGGCAATGGCAGTTCTCGATGTCTTGATCTGGGAGCATAATGACTACTGACTGCTGACATTTTTTCCTCCTTTCCCTGTAACTTTGCTCTCCCARTCTGAAAGGCAAATGGAGAACCCACGAATGTGTACATGGGCTAGGCATGCTGGAATCATTCAGACACACAATGGGAATGTCTTAGGTTTCTCCATTAAAAAAAAAAATCAGTTCAGTCTGATTTTACACAGTGCATTAACTGTGGCTGAATAGTTATTGGATAGCTCAATAAAGGGAAAAACTAAACCCCAGGATACTGCTCTGTGTGCCCAGGGGTGTACGTTTATACAGGCATTTTTTTAACATATGCACTGAAGATRTAAGTGTAGGTAAGTACAGCAAAATACCACCACTCCTGCAGGGTGCAGCTGTCTGACCATGCCGAGGTACTGGGAAAGTAGAGTGGAAGCTTTTCAGTGTCAGATTCAGATTGCTGCCACTGACAAAGGAGTCTCTGAAACCTAAAAATTATGTTGAACTTTACGCTGCATTCTCTGTAATGATTATTCTCAGTGATGCATATTAATGATTTATAAGATAATAAGGAGTCAGCAGACAGGGAAACTATCTGTGAAGAGCAGCAGAGGCCAATGGATAGCCATCCCTGCTTCCAGTATCTGCAACAAAAGAGGAACATCTGACAGAACACATGTCTTTGCAGAATATGACAGTATCACATCTCCAATGCTGTTGCTAAAACACAATTTTAAGMAGGGATCTGATGGCCACTCTTGACATCTCATATAAGGCAGCTGTGGAGACTGAGACCTAACTCTACTTTCAAAGTAAATTGGCTCCACTTTCTGACCCTTGTAATCTTTACCAACAATCCTTTTTCACACACTTCCTACAAAGATTTCACGGTTCCTTCCAACCAACTCACTTCCTTGCCATACATATAATCCCTAGAATCTCTTACCGCCTCAACATGCCCCTATTTCAGTCTTTCAGAAACAAATGTTAAGTTTTGCCTTTCAATTTCTAATGACTCCTCAAACTCAAAAGCTTAGCCTTTTCAATCATACTTTCCCAAAATCTTACACAGCCTCATTCTCAGAAACAGACTGAAACAGATGTAAATTTTCTGTAATCTTGGCTTAAGGCTGATGCTCAACAAGAAATGCTTCAATCCAAAACAGTCCATTTTAACAAAATGAAACACAATAGCAAACAGGGTCTGAGATCAGGGCAGGTGATAGAGCTCCACAGCAGGTAATGAAATAATTGTCCCTGGTATGGGGATTAAAGAGAACTGCTGATGATTGAAATCATCTCTGCACCGTGAATGGATCCTAGCTGACCTTATTCAACTACATCAACTTTAATCAAGTACTATACTAAGAGACCAGCCTTGGCAAAAAAAAATTTGAGTGCAAGTTAGCTCCCTGATTACCCACCTTCCCAGGAGCACACTGCTATGTTCAGGAAGCAGTTCCCATAACCCCACATCCAAAGTATACCATTTATATAGGCACTGGATTCAGAAATGCAACCACAGCTCTCCACAGAAAACACATAAAAATTTTCATCTTTTGCAGTCTACTGTAACTCCTTCTGCAGTATGCACAGCACTATTTATTCATGCCACTGAAACATCCTTTCCCAAGTAAAGCTTGCATGACAGCTTCTCTCCCCATTTCAGTTATCACCTACCTGTGCTTCTAAAATTTTAAGTACAGCATACAAAAGATTTGGCTCAACCTCTCCTCTGCTTCTAGAAGCRCAAGTAGAGGTTTTTATCTATTTTTCTTTCTTTTTTACCTGGTGAGCTAGAAGTACTGGGTGTGCAGTCACTGTCATCCAGCCACATACTGTGAACCACTGAATCCTGTTTTGGAGGGCCCTTAAGTGAGCACGTCAGCTCCTAGAGAGGGCAAAAAAGATGTGTTTTAATAATGCACCTGGTAAAATCAGAGARGGTAGCCTCTGTTCATTAGAGATCATACACCCACCCTGTCATTCTCCTCTTCCTCAGATGTTCCATTTTCCCTCAATCCACTACAACAACTGCTTACACTGGATGATGAACGTGAGAGTGGCTGCATCACACAATATCCTGAAGTTTGACTCCTGAGCATTCTGTGAAATGCAAGCATTCAACATCATCAAGCTTATTGTTATACACAGGCTTAGCTTTTTGAGGCACAGCTTTATTATACAGCCGTCAGAAACTGTAAAAATAAACTATTCATCCACAGGTAGTTTTTCCACCTAGGAACAGAATTCAGGTGAACTGGCATGCATACCTTAATTTCTAGTTGCTACATCATTTAGGAGAAACACCACTTCTCTGTCTCCATTCTGGATAACTGTATGGAAGGACAAGTCTAAATTAAATTTTAAGTCACAGACCTTAGTGTAATCAAGTGGAGTCAACCACCTGCATTTATGTACTAAATACATCTAGACACTCCTTAAAATCAACAGACGCCTTATTTTGGAGATCAGAGATTTCAGGAGCCTAAATAAAGTATGAAAAGCTGTTAAACTGAGTATAAAGGGCAGGTGCAACCCAGTCTAGGACACACATTTCCACAGCCACTCTCAGGCTTATGTGAAATTCCAGACAGAACAAAGGGACTATAAAAAGCACACTTTTCATGTCATAGAGCTTATAAATTGTTAACGCTGTTTTTCTGGACAGGCGTAACAGGRGGAGGCAGGAAAGCATACAAACATTAACCAGCATTACAGAACAGTTAACTATGAAACTTTAAGGAAGCAATGGAGAGGTAGAAACATATTACTGAGATCTGCATTATTGCAGGATGTCTCAGTGGCAAACTATTTAGGATCAAAAGTCAAGCTCTTGCACAGGCATGTCAGAGCTTTCCGCCTGCTTACAGACAGGAACACACCTAGGTCAGGATTCCCATCCTGGTGATTTTCCATGTGCCCAGTTGCCAATAGTATGGCTTCTTGTAGGTCTGTCCCACTAAAATTTAGTTCCCAGAAGGCCATTCAAATGGGACATTCAAAGCAAACTGTATTGGACTACTTTACTACCACTCTCTCAAATGGAACACACACTGAGGTACCATGGTGCATGCTTCAGATCTATCAAAAAATACCCTTAAGGTCAGCTCTTCACAACTGAGAATTTAGGTTCCATTGCTCGCAGTCATCCAGGAGATACAGCAGTCCATGAGGCTGACATGCTCACATGGTAGAAGGTGCACTGTGCAAGTAAGCCTCAAATTTATGGTGAAATATTCACTGTCTGCATAAGAGACCAGCTAGGAAGAGAAAGATTAAGTGCTTAAGAATGTTAAGGAACAAAAAAAAAGTTAAGAGAGGCAAGAAAGATAAGACACCTTTAACATACTAAATATATTTATTCCTTCAGAAATACTGCAAAATGTGGCCAGTCTTGACCTACAAGCAGTAATGAAACCTAAAGTCCCAGGCATATTACATGCCAGCATGCAACAGGGAGAACAGTAAAGACAGGGCCAATATAGGCCAAAGATATTTCCTCAAGAGATTAGGAAATATATTCTGGAGGAAATGAAGGCCAACATGCTTCTCCCTTAGCAGAGCAAATCAATAACATGAATCTAAGTGAACTGGGATCTAGATCTCCACAACCCATCTCCTTCTCAGCACCCTTCCTCAGCAGGTCTCTCCATCCTCGTTCTCTGCATTGCATTTCTTGACCTGTGTCAAGGCACTAGAGAAAAAGGTGGAATTGTATTCTTCTGCTCTTGCCTTCTGCAAGCCAAACAATTCTCACTCATCTGAGGGGAGAGGAAGGGAAGAGAAGGAGTTGTACTCAAGGTGGCCTCCACTCCCCATCACTAATAGAGGTTGGTTCAGTGGCTGCTGATGGGGCAATGAGAAGGGCATAGAGCCAAAATGCTCCAACAGGAGCTATCTGTCCATCTCCCTCTCACAGAATTCCTGCTCCAGGAACTGCCAGTGGAGCGTTACTTGGTGCCACTCGGTCTCTCCACAGTCCTTGAGGTCCTCTATAAGTACGTTCATGCTCCTCTTAGCCAGGACTCTGATTTCACCCCAAAAGGCTTGCCAGTATCTTCAGTGAAGTACCCAGTGACTGAGTAGCATCCGGTCCACTCCTGATTGGCTTGATGTCCCCACTCAGATGTGTCTGAGGAGGGAAAACACACATACAAAAAACCCATGTACTTTTCCTAGGATATGGACACACACAGTACAGTGCTTCACTTTTCAGATGCAACCCAGAAAGTCGTTTGATCCTGAGGAGTTCTACTACTTGGTTACACAGGCTGGGTTCATTTTTGAGCCTGTCCCTTGGGAAGAAGGATTATTTGGAATGCTACCTGGACGGYAAAGCAGAAAAGCTAAGGACAATTGTCCCTGTATGTGGGAGAGAAGACATTGTTAGCTCAAGTGAACAATGCAGTTTCATGGATTGCTGGCTGATCACTGCACAAACGTGTGTTGAACTCAGCATGCCAGGACAGAAAGTAAGTGCTGCTTTGCCTCTACTGTAAAATAATCTATCTATTACTTATGTGTTCCGTTTGCATTTATTTCCAGGTTGGTTCTGGTAGAACACAGATGAAGAGGTTGATCATTMCAAGTCTTGAATCTGAAATGATTACTTAAGACCAGTAGCAGCATGCTGGACATTTCTGTGGTAACAGAAATTCCTTGTGACTCTATGGAGAGAACCAGGAGTGGATTGATGACACACTACCAGGGATACCCATTCTGTTATCTAGTAGGGACTACATAAATTATTCTAGGACCAGGCAGAACTCTTTTGCATTGGAAGTACACCTTCATCTTGATCCTGKTTTCACAACAGGTTGGCTATTTCAGAACAATGCCAAGACAGACTATTAAAATTGATACTCCCAGCCTTTTCCTGCAATACTGTGCTAATACTGTCTTGCTGAAAATGGTGTGCTTCACATGGTGGAATTACATGCTTTTAAGTCCCTGTCCCACATATCATGCAAAAACTATGGTTCACATGGGCTGGTCCCTGAGATCACAACTCTAATTTTGATTAATCACTAATTGTGCAAAACTCCATGCTGCATCCCACCTTGTAAATAAACCGTCCAGGAATGGGCTAAGCCACCACAATAATGAAAATACTTTTTTTTTTTCTGGTGATTCTAAGTGGATTTGAATCCATGACTGGAAAAAGATGCATAGACAGAATACTGGAGACAGAACTAGACAGACTGACGAATCATACAGCTCATGCCTCGTGTGCATAAACAATATTCATGCAAGTATTGTTAGTAAAATCCCATGCTATGTTTGCTCTCTGAAAGCAAGTGGGTACCAACTTGAAACAGCCACTGCAGCTGGCTCACCTCCTCAGCTGATGGAGGATGGGGGTTGGGAAGTAGGGGAAGCAGAATTCTTGATGATTAGGCAAGGTAATCAGCTATCTAAYCAGAGCAAGAGACCCTTACACATGCCTGTGACTAGGAGCTTCTAGTTCACTAATAAAGTCCCAGGAAGGATGAGRAAGGGAAGGTGGAATGATGTGGTGATGCAGGAAGATGGGAAGGGCTGACAAATCAGCAGTTCCATGTCCTGCATTCTCCCTCGTCCTTGGCTGCCAGAGTTAGACCTTAAATGGACTTTATCTCCTAGATGTGTTCCCATCCTCCTCTACATCAAAATTCTGGACACTCACCCAACCCAAAACTAATAYACACACAAAAACATACCAGAAGTCTGCACCTTGGCTGTGACAAAATTCTGGGCAGGTCTACATCACACAATGAGCAGCTGAACTACTGCAGATAGTCACCAGCTTGTCATTCTTAGGGAGCATTGAGTCTAGTTGGAAAGGAGGCCCTTCCTTGTCAAATCTGGCTCCTGAAGCAACTACAACCATAGAGTCCTGGTTCTAGCAGACTTCTGAAATTTTTTTAAGAGTCTCCACAGTCCTGAGAAAGGGAAATGCCCTAATACAAAGTAATTTTTTTGCCACAAGTCTCATCCAAGTGCTCTTGAAAAAAAATAAGGTGTGGCAAATGCTCCAGAAAGTCAACTGCAGCCTTTGATTTAGAGACAGGCTGCCCTGGAGTCTTGGATATGTAAATGGGTGGTGTCCCTGAAGTATTCTAGGTCRGATCACATTCCAATATAATACAGCTTAGCAGCAGCAAAGCTTCACTACCAGGAAATTGCATTTTTCCAGTTTTTGACAACCAGAAACTGGAGAATTAACTTGCAGACTACTGCATGAAGTGTTTTGCACATACCACTGGGTGTGGTATGGCGTGCTTTAGCAATGAAACATAGGTGCAACACATGGGACCGTGCTGTAATCCTGCTGTAACACTTTGGGAAGACTGGAGACAGGTTAGTTCACGCTGGTTGGGAGCAGCGGCATGAATCCTGCTTAAAGGGGCAGAACTTGAGTACAACCCAACATCCCAACATACCCTTGTCCAAGCTTCTCCATGAAGCTCCAAAATCACTCCAGAGCAAACTACAGAGGAAACATACACATGAGTAAACATGGACAGCTAGGACTTTGTGTATCCTGTTGGATGCAAGCTAACATTACAGTAAAGATGTAACCAAAATCACCTTTAAATGGTCCAATCTTTCTTCACTGGCTGTTTAAGAAAGSCAAGTTCCTGACAGGCTCTGAATTACAGCCAGACATCCAACTTTTTGAGATGGTACAATGCCTGATGTGGACAATTTCAGTAAAGCCTCCAACAGAGCAAGACATGCACCACACTTAAGCCAATATCAGAGACAGTGAGCATCTTTCAAATACTGAAATTATTTTCAACTCACTTGCTCTTCCTGCTGGGGAACTCTGGAGAGCTGGGACTGGATGATCCATCAGACTTCAGGTCAAAGAAAGTTCCTGGACTGTCCAACACCCTCTGTATTCTCTCTGCAGCATCTCTGCTGGGAGAAAAGAGAAACCAGCTATACCCCAGAGCCAGAGTTAACCACCTTTTATTCTAACACTCCCTTACAAAACAAGTACAAAGCTATATCTCCTATACACATGTAAAAGGGAAGCAAACACAGTTGTCCTGGAAAGGGCAGGCTCCTTAGATGTGACATGGGACATCTAGAAATGGCCAACTTTAAGCTCCATGTGCATTGATAAAAAAAGCCTAAATTAATTTCAGTATTCATCTTTAATTCTTTAACTTTTTCTTCTATACTCTCCATTTCACTAGTCTTAAGAAGCTACATGATTTAACAGAGTGTAAAAATGATGGTTACAAAAGCATTATTGCTAGTAGAATTTGTGAAGATACCACCGAAGAAAGCTGTCTGTGTGAGTAACTGAAATAAGGAGCATATTTAATTAAGGAAAGGGAAACTAAGGGATTTGGGGTTTTCTTTTTAGGGCCTCAGTGACAGAGTTTGTCACAAAGTTTCTCCTCTGCTCTCTTGGTCAGTTGATCTGACCTGTGCCCCTCAAATCACAGTCCTCACACCCTCATTTATGCTAATACAATTGTTTGTGAGACTGGAAATTACCCTGATAAAAAGCAATTCTAAAATTAAACCAACCCTGAAACTCCTATGCCACACAAACTTGCATGATAGACTGGAGCAGCAAAGCCTGCATATCACTAAATTACAGCTTCAGGGTAAAGTTACAATTGACACTTTGAGCTCATTTCCCGGAAAGAGAGAAGRCTCCAGCCTCCTTCATTCTTGCTGAGTGCACTTTGCACCAATGCTGGTACCCATCAGACTTTTCCACGAGCCAGTTCATGGCAGAACCTGGCAGACAATTAATCCAATGAAAGTTTATACTTCTTCTGTCTGATTAATGGGCTGAATCAGTTCCATGAAAGGCCCATTAGGGATCTGAGCAATCATCACAAGGAATAGTCAGGATTGGGTAGTTGAGAGGGACATTGGGAGAGGGGAAGTATAATTTGATTTCTACTAACAGTGAACTGTTAGAGCAGTTCAGGAATGACCCAGAGTCCCTTAAGAAATACAAGCTAAGGCTCCCTCTTCTTCACATCTAAGTTTACAAGTAAGCAAAAGGAAAGCTAAATAAGCCAAATAGCTCACCACTTCCCTCCTAGCAAAGAGCG
>NW_026623321.1:2072403-2093113 GCF_030028575.1 Malurus melanocephalus | reverse complement strand
CTTGTAGTAGAAAAGTTTTACAGATGTTTCAGGGGGATAGAAGAGGTTGTTGTACACAAAGTAATGGGCAGAGGGACATAGCTGCCTAAGGTACAAAAGTATACAAAGTAGTGAGGAGCCATGGCTACTGTGTTGGCTTAGACTGATAAAGCACAGTTGTCTCAGAAGATTTATTTTTTCTCAAAAAAAGTTCTATTTTTGTTCAGATTAGATCATATGCCCCTCATTGAGAAAGA
This sequence comes from Malurus melanocephalus, assembly GCF_030028575.1. NCBI lineage: Eukaryota > Metazoa > Chordata > Aves > Passeriformes > Maluridae > Malurus > Malurus melanocephalus. The sequence goes on along the minus strand of NW_026623321.1, from coordinate 2,092,877 downwards.
ACAGAAAAGGCAGTAATTTCCTCCTAAAAGAACTAGTTTCCACATTAGAGATTACTTTCCCTCTTTTGCACGCAGTCCTTAAGCTGTTTCCTGGAATTCCTGCAACTGGGAAAATTGCATATTAGATGCAGATAACTCATGTGACTTTTGAGACTCTGTATAATCTTAAAAAGGTGTCTCAGATAGAAGTAAGAGACATTTATAATTTAACTAAATAATCTCCTGTGATCAGTAGACAACTTTTGAATGGTTATAATTGTCAAATATGCCAAATCACTCCTTGAAGCTGTATGATCTAACTTAAACACCAGTCATTTTGACTTAAAAAAAAAAATCCTTTAAGTTACCAGAAGTTTTGCCTATTTGAATATTTTAACATGAAAATAAACAAACCATCAAGCACCCCCTTCCCAAACAGCAGCCTTTCATCTGACTCTTCTAAAAGTCATGAGTAAAGAATAGGAAACAACAGTCCTGGATCATACTGCACAATATTCAAGAGTGATCTTATAATGTTTCTCCATCCCTCAAATACCGATTCCCCCCAATTCCAAATGGCCTTTTAATTTTTTCTGTTTCTCTCATTTGTCCATTTCTCCAYCAGTCAATAAACAGACTTCTCTTCCCATCCAACCATTTCCATTTCAGTTCCCTTTCCTGACAGCTCCCCTTCTGCCTGCATGTGTCTTTCTATGTTCCTTTTCTCATCTCCTCTTGGTTTTTTTACCCTCTTTGTCTCATCTTCCCCCAGATCATACCTCTTTTCCTCCTGTATGTTTTCAATGCCAATGGCACTACTCCGTCGCCCATGGAAGCGGCTGGCTCGAGTACGTGATGGGCTCCTACCAGGCAAGGCAAAAGACTAGAAAAAAGGAAAGCGTGACAGAAAGGAGAGGCACAAGACAGGAAAAACTGTGGAGAACTGAAAGCATAGAGGTGTTTGTGACATGGATCCAGATCCTCTCTTTTACTCTGCAATACAAGAGCTCAGCTCCACCTGTGCAAGGAGTCAGCGAGCAAGAACAGCCAGGGCTTACAAAGGTGGTGTGAGAAAGGGACAGAGATATAAAGAAACAAAGGCAGAACACAGCCAGTATACAGAAAAATGTGCTTGGGAAGGGAGGTATCCCCATATGGTGAGAGGAGAGGCAGAATCAGAAAGGCAAAGAAAACTAGCAGTTAAAGGAGCACAGGAGGCAGCAAACCCAAGTCATTAGTATGCTATGACTTTGTTGTATTGACATAAAGAATGCATACAACCAAGTAAACTGTCACCAAGAAATCTTCACACTGAAGGGCACCTTCTTGGCTTACTTAGAGATGGKTTTTTTGTAGTTTGCCTGTATTGACATCACTAGTGCAGAGACCACACCCAGCTGGATGCACTTAGGCCAAGGTGACCATATTTTCAGTAACAGAAACATGGATCCTTTTCTGGAAAGATTTGTCATAGATTTGTAATTCATTGGTCACCTATGTTTAGTATCCCTATCAAACAAGAATAGAAATATTAATTCTTTTTCTCACCCCAAACTTTATAATTCTGCTGTTTGTTCCCAACACACAAATACTATTTACAGCAAAACAGCACCTTGAAGAGATCTTGTGCACCTGTTTATATTACGGAAAATAATCTGATCAGTAAAACTGAAGACAATGAAACAGTTCTAGCATCCTTATGTTCTCAGCTCTTGCCATATGACAATACAGTACCATTGCAGCCAAACCACAGTGCATGCATTTTTTAACATAAGGCACCATACAGGATCTAATCCAGGATAGCAGAGATAGATGTCTGATGTAGGATCGTGTTTGGCTTTCTCCTCCCCGTCTGCATCAACCTCAGCTCTAGTTTACACATGAACTGGGGCTAGAGATGGGCACAGACAAAACAGACTGCAACACATGCTGTCACCACTTGTGACATGGGATGATACCACAAAAAGATTCACAGCAGGACAAGAGGACAAACTAATAGGGAAAGAGAAGTAAATGCATGAGTGGTTACAAAGGTATGCCGGGTTCTCTTCTTACAGCCCACCCGAATACCTTACCGCAGCAATGGCCTTAGGGCCCTCGGCGACACTCTGGCTGAGGGCAAGGCCAGCTGTAGCTGGGCGGCTGGGCAGGGTGGCTGGCTGCTGCTTTCTCATGGATATCCCCATGGTATCCAGGCTCTGGCTGCGGCCTCTGATCACCCGCTGAACAGAAGGGAGGCAGGGAAACAGACAAACACAGATATACACATATAGACATGCACACGGTAGGGTAGTATGAGAAGCACCACAGATTGAGTGGGAAGTTGTGACAGACTGACACCAGAACCACACAGATGCTAACTCCTAGAAGGCAGCACCTTAGACACTGTCCTTCTTTGGTCCTAGCTGATTCATGGAGGTCTGGGAAGAGCTCTTCCTCAGGTGTATTTTCTAATTTCACCCCCCTTGTCATTTTGCAATGAATAGAGATTTCCTACCAATAGCCCAGCACACTGGATAAAACAGCATCACCTGGAGCAATCCTATCCAGTACAGACTATAAACCACAAAATCAAACTCCTGTTCAAGGCTGTGAGGTTCAGTCTTGAATGAATTTGAGGTCTAGTTATAAGGGGAAAGCAGCCATATCAAAATCCAGAGCATGTGAAAAAGCCGTTTTCTGACTTAGTCTTTTAAAGACTTTTACAAAGGTCATGTGTGTACATGACATGCAAATCACAGCATCTGCTAGAAGCCAGAAAAGGACATTTTGGGAGAATTAGTGTAAGATACGGATGGGTTAAAATTCACGGTTAGCAGCAAAGGCAGTTTATATGTAAAAATACACCTCACCAAAGCATCCCAGATTTGACCAAAGCTACAAACACAACYACCAAACCTGTATGTGAACAGGTTAGTTTTACTGACCTTAATAACTAACTCACCATTGAAAACAGGTGGAGGTCATCTGAAAAAATGCTGTTTTTAACATGTCTCTCTTTCCAGACAGACACTTCCCACAGAAGTGGGAAAGGGCCAATAGATAGGAAAGCGATCTAAAATTCTCTCTACATAACCAGTTCAAAACTCAGTTTGCCCATTCATATAAAAACTTTGCTTTCTCGTATCAATCATCTTGATCACTTTAAAAGGAAGTTCTGTCACCTGGTCTATGGAAAAAAGAACCAACAAAAAAAACAACCCAAGAACATGCCATTTACACTGAAAAAGCTAAGTTAACTCTGGTTTTTAGAGGGTAAGTAAAGCATCACAGTTTTTCTAGACAGTACACTCAGATAGGTTAGAAACATTTGCAGTGACTCCTGCAATTCTTTCAGTTATAATGAAAATTATTTGAAAGATTTCTGATGCACGAACTGAAAGCTCCTTGCTCTTAGTTATTACCATGTCTCTTGCAAACACTGGCTCCTTTTTCTTTAAGTCATGGAATAACACCACATCTGAAACTTGACACCAGCATGAAGCAGAAAGAGTTTGACTTCTAAGGGCCAGCATGGAATTATGGACCACACTGTAGAAAGCCTCACCTTGAAATTTTCGAGAAAGCCCCCACTGCCATTCTCTATCTTGTCATCCTCCCCTACAGGTAATCCCATCATGCTGCGGCTGCGAAGCTGCAGCTCCTCAAAAAGGCTCTCCAAGAGGGCACTCCGTGTTCTTTCCTGCATCAATATTGGGAATGAGAAGAGCTTGCATTGGGAGCAAAGAGATTTTTTTCCTTGTTTTTTTCAATTTCTCTTCTTGAAAAAAAAACCCAACAAACAAAAAACCCCAAAAGACCAACAATGACAACAACAAAAACCCGTGAAAATTACTTTAAACAGTTTGAAGTGGTTTTAACTGCATGGTCACAGAATATATTGCAGTAATAACCAGCCCTGTTAAACTCTTTCTAAAGCAAGTCATAAAGGACAATTTTTTACAGCTGATGAAAGAGACATTTTTTTCTGTATCAGGCAACAGCAGAGTCTGCAACAGAATTTTGGTACCTTGAACCAAAAATCAGTGATATAGCATGCATCCTACGGTGTAATATTGAGTTTCAGCTAAGAATTTCCTCCAGAAAAATACATGCATCATATTCTTATCATGACTTGAGTATTAGATCTTTATATTAAAACGTTCATATTCTATCACAACTGCTAAGAAATATGAAGGAAGTATCCCATAAATGTTATAATCACATTTCATCTTCCTTTCTTAAGCAACACAAAATCAGAAGTCAGAAATTTTACTGTATTTTCTTTATCTGATAGTAATATAGTTATTACATATATCTTTTTTTTTTTTTTTAATGGAAGCAGCCAGGTAATAGACCCACCTCTAATTTAGCAAACTTCTCAGCTCGATAGCAGCTATACTCAGCATTGATGAGTTTGACCAGAAGGAATTCACGAAACTCTGCACTCTACAAGACAAGGTGAAGACTACACTAAATGGGAGATAAAAGCACTAGTAAAAATATCACATGATAAAAGCTCTGCTTACTACCCCTTGGACCTCCAGAGTCCTCTAACCAGACTGACAATACTGACTCAGAACCCAAGTTTGTGCACCATTTCCCCTGACATCTAACACTGGACCAGAGAAACAAACCTTTTTAAATATGGCTGGATTTGGCAGAGGAGGTCCAAAGAAGGGGACATCGTCGCGGGCTGTGACTGAAACCTGAAATTATAAAAGGGAAAAAAAATTAGTATTATAACATAAGGGAGACCAACAAACTCCTATGATAGACCTGATTCCTCCTAAAAAATTAACATCTACAAAAGAGATGTAATATAGTGTCCCCTGCATCCCTCTGTTCCTGAACTCAGTGGATAGATGTGTTATCTCCCATAAATTTAGTCAGCTAGATGTGCACATGGTTAAGAACAATACAAAAAATTGAACTGTGTTTACAAACAGTATTTTTAATAATAGCCAAGAAAATCAGTGAATTTAGAAAAAAAAAAGTGCCTATTCAGCCTGCTAGATTAACCTCCACTAGAAGAACATCTGGCAATGTATTGTACTGACCCATTTTTTTATACAGAGAATCCTTGGTGGAGATCCTCCCCTCAGTGTGCAGCATACTCCACTGCCACTGCCTCTCTGAGTCACAGGTGGTAAACATGCAAAATCACTTTCTCAGTAAGAAAGAGGTTTCATTTGTTTAATTTTAGCATGCTCCTACCTGCAATATCAATTTCACAAAAAGTAACTGTAAAGCAGTCTAGTTTTTACATAGTCACTTGTTTCCTCACAGCACTTACCTGCAATTATATGCACCTATCTTACCAAATAGATCCAGTAGTTCACAATATTTCAGTAATGTTTTTGTCATGTTTGAGATGAAACAAGCCCATTATTTGCCATTTCATACAAGAGGGAACATAACAATCACAACTGCCTCAAAGTAACAACAAATAAATGTCACAGACCCACTGAGGGACATGAGTTTAATGAGAGAAGGAAATTTTTTACTTTGTAGGCTAGCTCCCCTATTTATAAAGCCTCCATCTCTCTCCCAATAGATATCTACCAGTTAAAATCCTGCTTCATGTTTTCAATCCTCTGATTGCAAAAACTGATTCCGTGAAATAAATTCCGGTAATACCCCAATTTAACAGCAGACATTAAAGCTTAAGTAAATGGACCAAGGGATGGGAAGGAAATCTTCCAAACTGCATACTTTTATGTACAACAATTCTCTCAAAGCAGCATCAGTTAAAGCCCCTTTAGAAAAGCCTTCACAAAAACTCTGCATTGCCTCTAGAGTGTTGACTGGAATTATTTCTTCTTCATGGAATGAAGCAGCACTATTACGCTAACAAAAATATGGTACTGCAGACAGGTAAAGCTGAAAACAATGGCAGGAAGCTTTCCCAGCCCTTTTCCTTGTCATTAAATGGTCCAGTGAATATTTAAGCCTAATAAAACAGAGGGCAAGAAGAAAAATGGAACCCCATGCCCGGATCAACACAAGGCTTTCACTACAAACCAGCTGCCCAAAGCATAGGGAACAATGGCAGGTGGTTGCTTCACCACCAACACCCTCTGGGGAAGAGGAGATGGGGATCATGTCCCAATTTTGATATTCTTGGTGCTCCTGTAGACCACCAAGGCATAAGGACTCATTATCACTCAAACAAAATCCCTACATAATATAACATATAGCAGTTGGATTAAAATGTTTCTACAATGGAAAATGCATCACAAATGCGAGTTTCATAATGTTTTCTGCTCTCTCAGCATGATTGAAAATTGAATACAAATACAGTTATATAGACATCCATACAGAGTCATGTCAGAGAGAGAGAGAGAGAGAAAGAGCTGCATCAGAAGGCTTCAGATATGGAATCTGACCTCTAGTAGGGCTTCCTTCAAATAGAGGGCCCTAACAGGTAGCACTCCCCTGACAGATGGACATCAGTTCTGGTATCCCCAAAAGCAGGTGTAGCTGGTTTGGATTCCACAGGTTAGGCCAACCTGCTGCATCTGACCTGTAGCCTAAGGCAGCACAAGCTGCAAGCACTGTGCTGTGCAGAATGCACTGTGAGCAACGCAAACATGAATTTTACCTGACTTACACAATGTAAGCAAGACAACTCCCAAAGTGGGATCAATTGTGCCTTGTGCTCTTCAACATAAACAATTTTTTTTTATCTGAATTCTTTCCACTTCAATTCCAAAGCTTTAAGCTACAGAAATTCATCAGCTACTTTGAAAAGCATACAGCTATACTCTTTCAAGTGTAAGATACTCAAGAAGTGAGGATGACATCTGGCTGAACCTGCACCTCTCCCAAAGGCCCGAGAACCAGTTTCCACTTCAAGAATCAAAATCAGTATAGGTTAATCTATTGATCCTGGTTACCTTGTAGAGAGTGTCCCCAGAGGCGCTATGAGTGAGCTGAACTACCACATAAGCATGTAGGAAATTCGAAGCAATCATATCAGGGACAAAGGGTGTGCTTTCATCCTGGAAAATGATGGCTACAATGTCATTCCCAATGTGACGCTTCCGCTGAAGCTGGAGAGGAAAGAAATAATGAAGAGAGAAGGCAGGTGAAAAAGAGCAGAATGTATTATGGTACCTCAAACACCAGTCTGCCTAACATCTCTAACCCACTTGTGCAACCAAATCCCTCATCAGTACTTTTGCCATTACTCCAGCCGTAATTCCCAACGTTGTACAGTTAGTCATTCTCCCCTCTCTGCTGTCCTTCTTCAAACACCCTTCCTCTCCCAGCCACACTGTTGTAATCCTCACTCCTTCTTCTGATACCTGCTGGGAATCTCCCTCTGTGAAGGGCAGCTTTGTGGACACATGAAACATGATCTCCTTCCCCCGGAAATTTGTGTAGACTGACTCGGTGCCTGTTTGACCTCTGGTAACATCCAATCCTCCCCGGAACCTGAGCAAATCCACGCCACGCCATAGGTCAGGCAGAACAGAAATGAGAAAGCAGAGAGAAGACAGACAGTATCAGTAACAGCAGTACATCAAGACTATCAAAGACATTTTTTAGGAAATCAGTGATAGTGAAGCACTAAATCTTCCCCAAACCAATGCACTGACTGCAGCTGCACCTTGTTTGTGCTGGCGAACATATTTGCCAAAAGCTATGAAGCTAAACCAGGGATCCTCAAAGTAGCTACCTTCTTTGGCATTCTTCTGAGAAACACACTCCATTTTTCAGAATGATGGAAGGGATGGGCAGCCCCACAGAAAGAGTCTGAAATAATACTGCCTCGTACCACTGTGAAACAAACTTGTATTTGCACTGCCAAATACAATCATTCTTTGCTGACACTGTGGGTCAGATCGCGATACCAGCAGATTTTTATATCAAAATACCAGCAGAGATCTAAGCTCCAACTAGTCCCCCAGACATGATGGCTGACAAAAGCATCCTGGGCTTCCTCACCCTCACTGGGATTCAGAGGACACAGCACTTTTCTGGAAGCTGGGCTCTAACAGAGTGACAGCCTCTGAACACACAATGTTCCCTAASTTAATCTGGCTTTCCAGCTGTGCTGGCTACGCACCCACGAAAATCCTGCAGTTGAATCTTGTCACCGAGGAAATCCAGGAACTCCAGGAAACCCTGACTCTCTACTGTGTTACTGAAGACTTCTTCTTCAGTTGTCTACAAAAGGAAAGCAGATGTAGTAAGAAGCACAAAGAGTACAAAGAACAGGCAGTAATTTCTATAGACAGTTCAACTAACAAACATCTCTGCTTGAATATATTTCTGACCTGGGCCACTCATGGTGCTGGGGTCTTCTGCCTCAGCCCCAAGGTTGCCATTAGGGTTAGAGTTAGGGTTCACAGATACACAAAGCCTACAGCTCCAGGGACAGTGGAGGTGGAAGAGGAATGCCAAGGAAAGCACAGCACTGGACCATCACCACTGCCTCTACAACCTTCAACTGGCGCACTTACGGTGCTGGGGGCTTCCACCTCAGCCCCAAACTGCCATTAGGGTTAGAGTTAGGGTTTAGAGGTCCACAAAGCCTATACTGCCAGAGATATTGTGAGTGGAAGAGGCATGCCATGGGAACCATGGCACTGCACAAAGACTGCTACCTCCATGCCATTGCTTTTGGATATTGCAGATCTTGTTATTACATACTTTAGGCTAAGAAAACTCTGCATTTTGCCTTAAGCACCATGGGATCTGATGGAGCTTACCTGCCCAGGTTTCTGGTAGATGACACCAAATTTGAAGTTATTGCTTATGACATGTTCATCAAATGCAACAATAAGCTGCGAAGCCTGAGGTAATGAAGACAGAAATTATCAATTGGACGTCATTAGCAAGAACTTGATGGAAAAGTGATATACAGACATATCAGGAGACTGTACCTTGGGATAGAGAACAGGAAAGAAGCGTTCAACATTCACATCCTCACACAGTAGCTGTTGAGTGAGAGAGAYAGGGAAACAGAAGTGTGATTATCATGTGTCCTGGCTTGCTGCAGGCATGAGAGTGTAGGCACTGTTTATAATTATCTGATACGAGCCCCTTCGGGCAAGAATTCTGAGGTAAAATTAGAAGAGAAAGAAGAAAAGATAAATAGAAGGGTAAAACGGAACTATATGACAGTTCTACTGGGGAGTAACTGAAAAATAGCAAAATGGGAGAACAGAGGTGAAAATAACTTGAAGAATGAGGCCTTAAGATAAACAGGCAAGCACAAATCTCACCTTTGCCATCTGAACAGCATTGGGAAACTCATTCAGACAGGAAATGGGAATTAGATCATGTTTGGTGCCAGTACGAGTCCTGACACAAAAATAAAAAGGCATTAGAGACATGGCTGAAGGACAACACAAGCAACACCTACTCTCTAAAGAAAGAGCTGCCATTTCTTCAGAGCATCCTTAAAGCAGTTAATTCCAGAGGGTTAATTTTAACCCTGGTGCATAAAATCACTGGAAAAGTGAGGTATTTTCACTTCTTACTGTCCAGCACTTCTTGTGGTCAGCAGAGGAGGACAAAACGGGACCCCTTTGCATTCTTGTCTACCTTGAAATATTTTACTTTCTTCCACACATCATTTTCTCTAACAGAAATCTAAATGTCAAAATACAATTAATGGACACAGAACAATACAGGATTCCCATGATCAAAGAGGGCTTCGAAGACTGTTAAAAAGGTCTGATAGAAACAACCTAGGAAAGAAGATCTCTGCAAAGAAGGTAGAAACTGGTGTAGCATTGTTCCAGAAAGCTGACAGAAGAAAGCTGCCTTTTTGTATGTGTATTTAAGGAGAGATATCTTTTTAAGGAAGAAGAAATATTGGGCTGTCAAAAGCCTCTTCTAACCATTATAAACAAGCTATTGAGCAAAAAGTACTGCACACAATAAAGTATCTTAACAGAGGAATAACTACCCTTTTGCTCTTCCCTGGTCTCTTACACACAGGAAGATAAACATTCCCGGGCATGGCTCACGAACAGGCTCTCTATTCCCACATTATTGCTGGCAGTCTGAAGCATTCTCTTCACACATTGCAGGAAACCCACCAGTGATTCTCCTGTAGTTAACTCCTATACAACCAGCATTTTCCCTCGGTCCTGGACAAAACCTTGTCAGCAGCAACTGTACATCACTTGGTTCCAGTAGCATACTGTCTACTGGGAGTACACCCAGACCACAGTGTGGTAAAAAGTTTCTCTGTAGCAAGCCTCTCACCTATGCAAGATCCAACTCTGTTCTTCCTCTAGTTCATTCAGCAGCTCCCCCTAGGTAATGTCTCTCTTCATAATCCTCTGTAAGAGTTATGGCTTCATAATCTGCCCTGGGCATCTAGGGACTGTTCTAGCTCACCTTCAAGGGAGCCTGTGTCATAAGTACAAAATCTAGGCTAGACTGTCCTCCATTAGGGAATTTATATTCTAGAGATTGCTCACATATCTCCAAGTAAACAGATTAAACAGAAAAGCTTTCTATTTGAGGGAAGAAAGATATTTTTCACACAGGTACTACAAAGATACACCACATCAGCTTCCTGAAGGAAATTGCTGAGAGAATTCCAGAGCAGAAGGCAGGAAAAAAAAAATCTCAAAGGTTTCTTTCCAGTTTCTTTTCTCTCCAGAAGAAAGACATGAAATTCACACCCACATCTATGCAGAGCAAGCACAAGGTAAGACACAAAACACAGCACAGTAACACACTTCAGTTACAGGCACTGTTACCTMAGCAATAGGCGTAAATTTTCCTGTTTCTCGATCTGTTCATACTTCACAGAAAGTACTAGGTAGCCCAAAGACATGTCACTGGAGTAAAAGTTCTGGTGCTCCTGCAAACAGAAAACCAAAATGCATTATTCCCAACACACTTTCTGAAGAAGTATGCCAGGTTGTTTTTTGGGTTTTTTTTGCACACAACCTGTCACTCAAGATAAGCTGATTTTTAATTAAACTAGTAAGAGCAGGCTTAAAGATGCGCATCTGTTGTTGCCACCTGACCACCAGTGCATGAGCACATCAGTCGAAGTGCATCCAGCTCAGTTCCTCCTCACCTGCCCAGCAGCAGAGGGGCTCCTGAGAAGGAGCAGTGTTAGAACATTCAGCAACACATTTCAAAGAAATTGAGTTTCTTGTATCTTTTGAGGACTTTCCCTGTATCCATTCAGAGTCTGCATGACTAAGCAGCGTCTTCCACACATTCAGCTGGAATGTGGTTGTGGGAATTTTCTATCTAAAGAGTAATGGCAGGATCATACAGCAAATGGCTGACCTCCAAGAGTGCTCACATCTCAGGAAGGATATAGTCAGATAGTAGAGTTTTTTCAGATTAAGACTGTTCTCAGCAGTGCCACTAACACTGCCTGAGCTTTAGTGAAGCGTGCCTGGAACAGTCATTCAGTCCAACAATCAAACATACTGCAAACATTCTTACAGTCTCTATAGTAAGTGGCTGTGGCCATACATTTCTCCTGGGTATACAGCCATATTCAAATGGCCTGGGTACAGCAATGTAAATTTTGTATATTGCTATATCATATATATTGCTATATAAACTCAAATCTCAAAAGGTTAAAGTCTTTTAATATAGGATGTGAATGGAAACCTCCAGCACAATAAAAACACTATTTAGGTGGAATCATGCAGAAATGCCTTGATTGCTCCCACCATCCTAGTCGAAAAGCAACCTCATGCATGACAGAGAAGTGGGACAGTAAGTTGTATTCAGTTGTACAGTCAAAACCTGCACAAATTGGAACATCTTCTGTGAAAGGAATACTCCAGGCACAACAAAATAGCAAAGAGGTCAGTAGGAGCAAAGTGTAATTTGATCAAAAAATTGTTGCTAATCTGGCAGTTCCTTCCTCAGTCTTTTGCCAAGAATACATAGAATAGATATATGTACATATATATATATACATATATACATATATTTGCCTAGAAAGTCTGCACTGGCTCTGGTGGATTGCAACCCCTCTCAACACACTGCTAAGATTTTCTTTTGCTGTCTAAATTTTTTGTATTAGTCATAGTTCTGACTCACTATGAAGTGAGTGAAATAAAGATACATCTAGCGAAATACTCTGACATCTATGTGGAGACAGCCAACTTGAAATTAAAGACATAAACCAATCCTCTCTTTGAAACAAAAAAAAAAAGAAAAACTAAGACTACAGTCACTACCATGAACCAAAATATGAAGATGTAGCTAACTTTTTAAGTATTAAAGATGCCATTGTCCTCACTTCCTGTTTGAGACGGGAAAAAAACCCAACATTCAAAACTGCCCTGCTCCTAACTTATGGGAAACAGGACAGTCTGAAAAAAGGAAGGTCTAAAGAGCAGCCAAGAGGCAAACTGAATAGTATGGCCTCTAGCTGCTTCAAATCACAGAAGTCTAATGTGATTTGTCACACTGGTCAGTGATTGTATATGGGAAGAAAAGTTGAAATCAACAGGGGCCATAAAGGACAATTTCTCCTGACCATGACTTTCGGGAAACTAGTAGATTTTTGGGATGTGAACAAGAATCAGATGCAGAAGTCACTGTGACCAAGGGCAGACAGAGCACTGAGGAACAGACAGATTCAAGGAACAAAACAAGACCATGTTTGATGGCCAGTTGAAGTCTAGAATTGAAATCCATAAACTAAAGAAGTCAAATACCAGGCTCGCTGCTCAATATAGACTAAGATAAAAGGAAAAAGATGGCACAATGCCAACAAAGATCAGAACTAGAAGGCGAAGCAAAGAAGAGCCAAAGCTTGAGGTCAGCTGCAGCCAAAAGTAACACTGAGTTGTAAAGACCAGAAATCAAGWTGCCTTTTAATGAGAGTCTTAAGCCAGGTGCCAGCAGATTTGACATAGGAGGATCTCACTTGCTTTGGACAGTGGGCTGTCAGCTCTGCAGCTGACATTGCCAGGCAGAGCTGCACAAATGGGTGTAATCCTCACAGGCAAACAGGCACCAGAACTAGTGGAGGTCTTAAAATAGCTGAATTTTTGTCAAAGTTGCTCTGGCTATGTAGTTTGATACTGAATGTAAGGTGGGGGTTTAAACTGAGATCTGAGCATCATATGTATGAATAAACCTATAATTTACTCCTTATATTTTCCTTCTCTGTAAAAGCATAGGCAACAGAAGGCAGCCTCTGATCCTTCAACGGACAACAGCCTTTATTGTTAGTTATCCTAAAGTTAGAGATGAACCATCAAAAGGCTTTACAGCTCATACTGAAGACTGCAAGTCAGTGCTGACAAGATACCCTGGAGCTGAGAGGACTTATGTGTACATAAATTTGTTCAGCCACAGAAGTAATTTCTGTAACATATAATACGGTCTGAAAGGAAATTCTGGATTTCAAAAAGATCTCTGTAAAAACAATTAAGTATCTTCCATGGGCGAAGGGAAAAGACTAACAGAACACACAAGGAATGCTGACAGTTCGCCTGAGACGTTAAAAACTGCTAAGACATCTGCCATCTGCAGCAGCTTTAACCAGCACAAAGAAAGGACAGCATAAAGGAGAAATACATGATCACATATGAATGCATAGCAAGAAAGCTTCTCTCATCAGCAGTGAGAGCTTCAAGCGCTTGTGAAACTGCACCCTAAGTTTATTTGACTGGTAGTTCCAATGTTTACTTTTATTAAATCCTTCCTGGCTTCAGGCTACTTCCCTTTATTACAGCCTTCAAAAACAATGTAGACATTGAATAATTCCCACAGTATAAGACATAAGGTTTTACAGCCTTCTTCCTAGAGACTAAATAAATCTTACTGTGTAATCGTCATATAAAATACAGACCATGGGGTAAAAAAAACAACTGAGCTAGGGCTTGAGTGTCCTAGCACCTTTTTTCGTGGTTGTTTTACAGGGTCTGCTGTAAGATGTTCTGCAAAAAGTACCAAAGAATGGTCTGAGTTTGAGCCATCTATATATGCACACCCAAAACACAGACATGAATATTAAGTTTGTAGTACCACAAAAAGTACCACTTTGATCTCCCATCTTGCTTAAAGGATATTCCCCAAACTATCGGCTATGCTTCTCCTACCACATGATGCTTTCAGATTCTTCTTCAGCTAAGAACTGTCTGCCATTATTCAAAGCATGAGAGAAATTTTTCCTGACATTGCTGCAATAACCTTTCATGTCATCAGCAAGAAAAGGACCCAACACACACAGCATCACTGGTATCACTAACATTGCACTGAAGCAATACTCTTATGGCGGAAAAGCTCTGAGCTCTCTCCTTAACTAAGCTTTTAAACCATAGGCCAAGTTTTCCAGCCATGAGCAAAGTTTTCTGTGACAAGAGTCTTGTTCCCCTTGTGCTTTTCTGACACTGGCTTCTTCAAAAACTTCCATGTTTAATTGAACATGGACACACATTCATGTCAGTTAACGCAAAGAATAAAATGCTGGACACCCAAAAGGAAGAATATAGGAGAGAGTTTTTCTGTAGTACTGAGGCACTGATGGTTGGGCACTTTGCAAACGTGAAGTCCAATGATAGAGGAAGCCCTGGATCTCACTTGGAAGGAACAATGATGATATGGCCTTGCTAGAGAACAAGTATGGACAATATGAGCTCTAGAGGGCCCTTCCATCCTCAACTGTTTTGTGACATCAGGTCAGCAGTGAATCCTGTAACAGGACTGAAAAAACCATATCCAAATTTGCCCCTCACCCTATCTGGCTCTGGAAGCCTTCAAGCACAATGCTAAATTTACCATGACAGAAAAATAATTACAGTTGGCATACTGAAAGCTTCCAGAAGGCTACAGGATAAATGTCCATTAACAGATTGCACAGCAGATCTGTCAGTCTTGAGGGGAAGCCTCCAGGAAGGCTTTCTTTTTTTCCTAATAACTTATAAATTATATTAATATCATTTTATAGAGTTGTATGCTACACAAGATCATTCTGACAAGCCCAACTACTGCAGAACAGACCCCCAGCACTATGCAAAGCTCCACCTACTCCTGGGTTTGAACTTAGTGAGCAGTCACTGAGCAAGATCACTGAATARGATGCAGTGTGAGCATACTTGTCAGGCTTTCTTATCTCCGTATGCCATGAACCAAATCTCAGAAAAGATCATTGTTTTTTCTCACTTGCTCTTTTATGGCTAATGTCATCCTGAGATTCAGTCTCAGGTAATCAACCAATTCCCTAAACAGGCCAACCCAGATGGACCTTAATGTCTGGCCAGCAAACATTCACTTTATGAGGCCAAGCTCTGTTTCCCTATGGGTCAAATTGGAATTTTTGAAGTCATGGGACATTTAGCACCAAACTTAATTAAATAAACAATTGCAAAACACACAGCCCAGTTTCAACATATACATTCTGTGATGACCATATGCTGGGGGAAATGGATCACTCTACTTCCTACTGAAGAGCTTCACTGTCAATGCTGAAATCCCCTCTAAAAATAAAACCATTTCCATAAAACCATTACTATTACACTTTTTTCCACCTGTTATCCCAAGGTTGGTATCTGTATAGGAGCCTTAAAAGACCTTCTCAACTAAATGTAAGCATTTCCTGTGCAAAGCTGATGCACTTTCAAGATGATGCACATTTCACAAGGGGACAGGACCAATTTAACACACTATTGACCATATTTTAGTATGTACCTCATTTACATTAGTTCAAGGCATCACATGGAACTGAAATGCAGCAGCAATGCAGACACTTCTAGGTCCACCAGAAAAAGCCTGAGAAACACTTCAGCCTTGAGGCTGGGCAGGCAAAGAAGGCTCTGAAGGTCACCCTTACCTTTCCCAGAAAATGTTTACGGTACAGCTTGGCTGTAGGGTCACTTTCCAGCTTCACTTTACCACTCCAGGAAAAGGGTACATCAGACAGAGTCGGACTCAGGCTGGAGAGGTTGTGGCTGGTCCCTTCAATCCAGTAGCCCCCAAACTGTGGTAGGATAATGAGAGGATATGGCCATCCCTTCTGTAATACCTACCCAGAAGGACAGAGAACATTAAAACTGACAGACCAGTAAACTGGAAGGCCAATAAGCTGAAAAACCAATGAAGTCCAAGGACAAACAGAAAGAGAAGAGAGCAGTACTAACTCACCTCATGGATGCTGGGGTAAGGAATATACTCCTCTTCTGTCTGAAATCAGAATAGACCATTAACAAAAGTGTGTGACATCTTTTATAGTGTTATGCTCTCATGATCGTGCAAGCTGTGCCCTCAGCTTCCATTCTGTCCTAGGTCATCTTTAGAGWTTTACTTTAGGGCTTAAGGTAAGACTCCATTTCCAAGGTCTCAGTGTTATAATGTAGAACTTTGAGAACAATATAGGAGTCAGATTTTACCCACCCTCCTCCTTGAAACTACACAAATACAAGCAGGCCAAATGAGGAGGTAGTCAAACTGTAGGCAAATTTGATGTGGTTAGGAGTGGCAGCCTCTTTCCTTCCCTTCCACAGAGTGTTACACAGCTGCTGTCCTTCTGCAGACAGGGATGACAGTAGGAATGGTAGAAAAAGTGCTGTTATTTACTGTGAGATTGAGGCTGTGTCATCTCCATGGCTCATCTGTAGTATGCATCTGAGCAATGCTGAGTTGTGACTCAGAGATCAGGAGCAGCATCTCAGCCAATTTATGCCAGTTGGATGCCCCCTTCATTATCACAAAGAGCACTATCTCTGTTAGAATGGAGCTATAACAATAGTGGCTATATGGTTTTTTTAATAGGTCATCCCAAGACTAAAGTCAAGGTCAATTTTTATTTTAAGGTTGGTGAGTCTGAGATGAGACTGAAGAAATGGAGACAAAGAGTTAAGGATTTAAAGATGGGAATCTGCTCTTATTGCCTTAATATTGGGCAAAACAGATCAACTTTCTAGTAGCATCTCTGTGAGTCATCCGACTACTGAAATAAACTGTATGYGGTTTCATAAATATTATTACAGCTCTTAAACTGAATAAACTTAAGAAATTACTTAGTCAAAATAAACACATGTAATAATAATAAACTCTTATTGGAACCACTTAAGTTAGAAAAAGGGAAGTGTTAATTCTATTTCAGCTACATAGATTCAGCCTTTTGTGCAGCAACTAGGAAGCAAAAGAAAACAAAAAAAGGTAAGCATATAAGTGTTCTTGGGATGTTTGCAGACTCCCTGTTCATTCCAGTGTGAAAGTACACTGCAAGCCAGGTCAGTAATTATCCGTCATTCTCAGCAATTTAGGAGGCAACAACGACTTGGCCTGACCTTGAGAGGAGCTGGAAGGGAACATCTTTGTTCATCCAGACGACTCCCCTGGAAACATAAAGTCACAGACAGTGAATCCTGTATTTTACAACGTCTGTTTCACTTACCCTCTGTGTCCTTCGCCATATCCTCAATATGGGTATTTTGTCCCTCTATGAAATCTTCCATTTTAAGCAAGTTTGGAAGATTGGAATAAAAAGGAGAAGTGAAGCGAGAATTTAGCCAGTCCCCTAATCCTGCATGAAAACTGAAAAGCTACCTTCATGCTTACACCTCATGAAAAGCAGACAACTGGGAGACATTAAAAGCTATCTCCCAAGCTGATTCTCTTATTTGATTCTCTAATCTCTTCTAGCTACCTTCCTTCCTAACCCAAGCAAAAAAAAAGAAAAAAAATTGAATTACTACAAGGTGGGTTGGAGTAACAGGGCAAAAGGCTACTGGATGCCTAGTTTCTTCCTGACTCAGGAGCTGGCGTCCAGACTTGATCATCCTTCTTAAGGCTATTGAATCCTCTGCCTTCTCACTGTGGCAGCAGTATGAGCAGCAGAAGCACACAAGAATAGGACAATGTTAGTGAGTACAGGCCAAACGCAAACTGAGCAGAGAGCCAGAAGAGAAGTCAAAAAGATATGAGGGCAAACAGGCCACAGTCCAAGCGGGTACCACAGACAGAAGTGTAAGAGGCAAAATTTGCATCATCATATAGGACCAGGATTTAGGATGTCCCTTTCTGCTACATACAGTACATGAGTATTCAACTACTGTCACCTAAATCTTGTAACTCTCAGACTGGAGCATGATGCTGAGATGCTACATTTTTATATACCATCAGTGACTGCTTAATGGAGTGGCTCATCAGGGATTCCAGACAGGATAAGCAGCTCTTGACTTTGTTGTGAAAATAAGCAGGATTTTATTTATAGCAGCCATGCCTGGGCACATATTCTACAGTRGAACTAGCTTATCAACTAGATTGTGGTAGAAATAGGTAAATCCCAGAGGAGCTCTACAGTGGAGACTTAGAAGGCTCAAGAACAAAAGTTTTGTACAGTTCCAGCTATACAGGGTGCAAAAACTGCTAGCACAGCACCACTAACACTGAGCAACAGCAACCTTACTATCGAGCATTCAGATTAATCAAAACGCTCTTTGCAGGAGCAACTAAAGAAAAAAAAAACAAAAAACAAAAACCAACACATCTACTTCAAAAACAAGGTTTTAGGAAAATGAGAAAGTTTATTAAAACTAAGAAGGAGCTATAAAAAAAATCTAAACCTTCATGAAATCATGAGGAGCCAGTCTTTGAGTACACAACTAATGGTTAACACCTTTAAAAAACTCTTAGAAACATCAGAATTAAATCAGTAGGACTGAACTCCAGAGTGATGAGTAGTAAATGCATGAGGTCATTCTTCAGAATTCTGATGTTGAGTTCAATCACATAAAGTAGCAGTAACAACAAAKTTTAGTTGGCTAAATACAGAAACACAGTAAAGTAAGTGAAGAACAATGAGCAGCTAACAGAAAACCAAATTATTTTCCTTAGCTATACTAGGCAAAAGAAGCTTCACATATTATCTAMAGGGTGACACAAGAAAAAACTACAAAAGCTGAGCTTCGAGACAGTTACACACCTTTCCCAAAAAAATTTTTCCTTTTGTATTTTCAACAGTGGAGACTAAACGAATACCAGCTTGGAAATATTATTCATAGGAAAACTTTAGAAGACCTGTTTTGTATTGTGATGTCAGTACACAGCACGGACAAAATGAACAACCAACTATCAGGATGTAGTGAAATTAAGATGGAACATAAGTTGACAACTGATCTTCATATTTTGCAGAGGTAGTTAGTAATATTTTGTATTTGGGAAAGTTGTAAASGTGCAAAAGTTGAGTACATGAAATGTAAGGGTTAAAGAGTGTTTTGTTGATGCGATCTGAGTTTCAGTTGTCAGCCTACTGCACTGAGGCTCAGGAGGAAGACAGGGATTTGGGAAACAGACAGAAAGTCCGGCCACTAACAGAAAGTCCTGTGCATTGTCAGAACAGGACTGAGACAGGAGGGACATGTACATACAAAGCAGCCACAGTCTTTTGCAACAAACCRCGGGAAGTACTGGGACACACTTACTGTGCACAGTGAGCTTTCTGCACCTGGAAATGGAGGTTGGGAAACTGCAATTTTCTAGTATTTCTCTCCCCTTCCTTGGCCTTTTGGCAGATCTGATAACTGCAAACATTTTCTAGTTTCAAAGGAGGTCCTGGTAGGAGASTAGTATCTCAGCAGCCCTGAGGGGAACTTTCTGGGCTGCTGTAAAGGAGCTCTCTATTGGAGCCACTACAGAGAGTRAAGGAATGTACCAGCACATTCCATGACTCTGCATTGTTAAGAAAGCTCCTGGTAGCCTGGAAKCAGAAGACGTAAGTTTAAATCTATCAACCTCTCCTCTAGAGTGAAGCTTAAGATAAGAATAATGCAGCCCTGGGCTGTACAGTCCTAAGCTTTATTTTAAAGGATAACCAGAACTGCAGGCAACTTACAGCATAAGTTGTTGGATGTGTCAAATCATGGGCATAACTGGCTGATTCACTGTCATTCCTCAAAAGGGAGAGGAATAAACTGCAGCAGTGTCAGCCACCCCTTGAGACATCCTTCTGGTTTGATCCAGTTTGGCTTGCAGCACTGCCTCTAAAGAAAGGCTTTCCCTCACTGTGTCCCTGGGCAGCTTACTGGAGACAGCATCAGTCTGGGAAGCTCATATTCACAAGGTCTGGTACAGGGGAAACACTTGGACTGAGCAGGATGAAAGAATGAGTGACAAAGTGTCCAGATCCAGAGTCAGGGTCCAACATTGCATAACAATGCTATGATGATACACATTTTTAATGGGGAAAGAGTAAACTAGTTTAAAACACACAACTTGGATACAAAAGGGGATACAGGGAAAAAAAAACCCGTGAAGGTAGTTTGAGAAAATAAGACTAAAGAATATGCAGAAACTGTAGGAATGCAGAACAGAAAAGCAGTCTAGTGAAAAGGGACTGGCTATGCAAACATATGAAGACCTCAAACACTTGAGTTTATTGGATGAAATAAAATTTCCTTGTTTTTCAACTGCTTCTACAGCAAAGCAATCAAAGAACAACATATTACTGAGCATCCTTAACAGTATTTATCATGACTTCACTAGATCTCTAAACACAGATCAAAATAGGCTGGTAAACTATTTATTTCCAAAAAATGATTAATAAAATTGAAGAG
>NW_026623321.1:1925325-2072348 GCF_030028575.1 Malurus melanocephalus | reverse complement strand
CAATATAAAAAGACAGCACAACTTTACCTGTTAATTCAACACACCAAATGTGAAACAGGTTATCCTAATTTTCAGTTGAACAATTATACTCCAATCCAATTGCTAAAATACTCAAAAATCAATTCTATCCAGAGGCTTTTTTTGTTATTTTATAGGAGAAATGTCAAGTCTCCTGCTTTGGCTTTTACTCCCTTTGATTGCTAATGAAAATCACAGATTTCATTTTCAAGAATGATTCAACAAATCTAACGGATAGTCACAGTCAAATGGAAGGGAAAGCAAAAACAAATTAAAGAGAATAAAGAATTAGTAAAAATSTAAACAAAGACAATAAAYAGTATTCCAAAAAATATTAGCGTARTTTTTTCTTTTGGAAAACACTTAACTTTCAAAACAATCTATTAAACAGCAGTTATTGATTCTCCTAGTGCAAGCCAGGTGACTAAACAACCACCACTCAGTCTTAATAATGGGCAGCTAAGAAAACATCATAGATGAAAAATAAGGCAGTCTGCATGCCTTGGAAATTCCCATCAGCTCCCTGTTCTCTAACTAACAAGGTGCAAATCCAGTCAGAGACATTTCATATGGTAAACTGGGAGCTGAGAAACACTCAAAATCTTAAGCAAGTCTTCCACTAAGGGACACCTGGTAGTGACTCTTCCTTATCCCTATTTCAAAAGGCCTGTGAAGCAATGTCATACCTTTGAACATGTGCTTGAACTGAAGCAGCACTGCAAGCTCAAGCTTACTTTCCTGCACAGCATTAAGTGAGCCAGGCACACTCACAGAGCTTGCTACCMTAAAGCACTGAGAACGCATCCCAAACATAATCTGGATGTCAGTAGAGCAGCTGCAAGGTCTGTGTCTGTCTACACATGAACACATAGCAKAATCACCTTCAGCCCCTCCCTCACACACTCCTCCTCTCTAGTCTACCAAATGCAACTTCAGCCTCTTAACTCTATACTCAGCATTCCACTGCTACCTTCCATCTCCTCACCTTTATAGTCCCACTAAGGTCTGGCACCTTCCTCATATTCTGAATTTGATCACCCAAATTCCAGAAAAGAAATTAACCGGTCTGGTAGGTTTAACTCCTGCACATAGTAAAAAGCACGAGTTCTGTGCCATCTTACACGTTTTGTGAAACATTTTAAAGAGGTTACATCATTCAGGAAAATACTTRTAACCTGCACAGATGCTCTGAAAACAGATAATCTGAAAAAGTTAAAGACTTCAYTGTTAGATATTTAACACATGTAACATGTTATTACATTACTACTTCTTTATCTGATACAGTAAAAGGGGAAAAACCCCAACTCTGCCTTACTTTAATTYTAAAACATAATATATGCAGCTAAATGCATGTATTTCTGTAAGAATTAAGCCTGAGTCATCCTTTCCTGAACAAGTTAAAGACAGGACCTACAGTAGTTATTTATTAAACTGTCTGACCTTGCTAAATGCAGTTAGGTTAACATCCCATTAATCACCTGTCACTATACCTGCTACCCAGCAGAACAGAGTTTCCTGAAGAAGATGCCAGAGACATCTTATTGCAACTTTGATTTTCTCTCAGAATTACAGTTCTGCAAAGAACAGACAGAATTACAATAACCTATGTCCACTGCTTCCATCATGCTGATTGGAAAAACAAACAGAAAAATGCTTTTGAAATCCCACTRAAGAGTAAGCGATTGAGCCTAGAAGACCTAAAAATTCTGCAAGCCYATTAAATACCATTAAAGGGTATTGTGAGTGAAGTGACAGGACAAATAGCAGCTATTGGTTTGCTACAAAAAATTAGGAGATCCCAAAGTCTGAAAGAATTACTTCTCCTCACCTGCATTTTTTCAATCATCTCAAACAAGTCCRCAGTCTGTGAAAAGGAAAAGACAACAGGGAAAAATAATTTGACATTTGCCGAAGCTAACGTTATCTTCTGTGGTAACCCAGATATTGAAGGAACCAAAAGCTCCTTCCATGTTTTGGCAAAGAAACTACTTGTTCACTGAAGACATGATGGAATTGTTCTTCCTTARTTGGTAGCATGAACAAAACAACAGGCCAAATTGTCTTCAGCTTGTGTTGCAAAACCTTAACCTGAAACCTGGTCAGTCAGGTATCAGGAATTTCTCTCTTTCAATGGGTCAGATTGACCTGAGATAGGATGGTGTAAGAACTGATCAAATTAGCAAGTTTAGGATTCTCACAGAAGGAGGCAACTCTAGCTGYAAGACATGCATGCACACCAGCTTGATTTCAGTAATTTCTTCTGCACATGTAACTCAAAGTACACGCCAGCCCSGAGCCAGAGGAACATGGACTGCTTTTACCTTGTTGGGGACAGCAGGAGTGAGGGCACATGGAAAGCCTTCAGTGGGAGAGTCTATAACATCACTGAAACCCTGCACCGCCTCCTCAGGCCTCCTGCAACAGACAGGCAGAAGAGGAAAAAGAAAAGAAAATAAATAGTTAACTCCTTAGAGAATTCAAGATGTCAGTGCTTGCCTGCAGGGTTTCCTTTGCCTTCCACTTACYATTCCTCTACCCAGGCCATTTCTTGCCTGTGAAGAARCTGTCATTCCCTGTGAGAATCCCTGAGGTAGCTGAACTTCACTTGCCACCTGCAAACATCCTGGGTGTAACAGCAAAAAAATTTCTGGCTTCTGACTGCTCTGTTTCGGTTCAATATTTTCCTCACAACTGTCATGTAAGTGCTGAATGATTTTTCTTTGCCAAGTTCCTCTTCCATCATGGACTTGGAACAGAATAAAGACACATCTCACAAGAAGCTTTGTGATCAGATCTCACAACAGAACCATATTAAAAAGCATGAAAGTTCCGAAACATCACTGAAATCAGCATGTAAAGGACAGTCCCCATTGCCACAGCTTGGGTACTAGTCTCAAAGACAGGAGCATAAGAGAGATGGCACGAGAACAAAACTGATAACACCATGCAGAGATGCAGGCACAGTTTTGTGTTACCACTGCTGGTACAKCCAGCATGGAGATTAGGTGAGCTTTAGTCTGCACATCTGCTATGGAAAAATATTATTACTATGGTCCCTGCTGGAGAAGCAGCATGAGCAAACAGCGGCAGGACTTTATTTGATTTCATAGAAGAGAAAATAAAAAGCAACACAAACAATACGCTGTCGTTTAGGAGACATATATAGCATTGCCCACGGCACTACAGACAGTCTCACTGCCAGCTGCAGCTCTCCTACTGTTACTTAATAAACTTGCCATGACACTCATACAGTTTTTACTAGCAGTCACTACTGGGGTTAAGTCATGGTAAATGTGAGACTGGGAACATAGGTGAGGCTGGGAACAAAGCACAGGTTTACAAGAGAAAGGACTCATCCATTTTGTAATGCAATCATGAATGTGATCGTTATGTCATCAGAATCACAGAACAGTTTGGGTTGGAAGAGACCTTAAAAATCCTCTAGTTCCAACCCCACGGCCAGATGTGACCTACCACATGAGATTGCTCAGAGCCCCATCCAGCATAGCCTTGAATGTTCCAGGGATAGGCCATCCACAGCTTTTCTGAACAACCTGYTCCAGTGCCTTGCTTTCCCCTGAGCAAAAAATTCCTTCCTAACACGKAATAAAAATCTGTTATAGTTTAAAACCATCCCCTTTGTCCTGTCACTACCTGCCCAGTAAAAAAATCACTCTCCTTTTACAAGCCCCTTTTAACTACTAGAAGGCTTCAATAAGGTCTCCCCAGGACCTTATTTTTTCCACRCTGAAGAACCCCAGYTCTCTCAGCCTGTATTTGCAGGAGAAGAGCTCCTCGGATCACCTTTGTGGCCTACTCTAGATCTACTCAAACAGGTTCACATCTCTCTTRTGCTGGGGACCCTAGAGCCAGATCCAGTATTCCAGGTGGAGTGTAGCCTGGGATATGTTTGGCTTTCTGGACTGTGAGTGCACACTCCAGGCTCATGTCCAGCTTTTCCTCCACAAGAAATTCCAAGTCCTTCTCCACAGCACTGCTCTCAATGAGTTCATCTCCCAGTCTGTGCTCAGGTCTGGGACTACTCCAAACCAGATGAAACACATCGCACCTGGACTTGAACTTCACGAGATTTTCACGGGAGCACTTGTCAAGTTTGTCCAGGTCCCTCTGAATGGTCCCTTTTCTTGTTGTGTCAATCACACCCCTCAGCTCTGTGTCATCTGCAAGCTTGCTGAGGGTGCACTCAGTCCCACTGTCTGTGTCATTCATAAAGATATTAAAGATCACCAGTCCCAAGGCAGAGCACTGAGAAACACCACTTGTCACGGGCCATAYAATCATCATGCAATGCACACAATAACCCTACAATGCAATCAAGAGTTGCTGTCCCATAGCTATTAGATTTGTGACTGCTACTGCTTCCATGCAAGAGATTGGTGACACAGACTCCTGCTTTGAAAGCACTGGTTACATTTTCTCTTGTGTGGAAGTACAATATACCTCTGTAATATTGAAACTATCAGAGGCTCCAAGAATCATAATGCTCACCAGGTCTCTGACAATTCACAATTCATTTAAGTGGCCCAATGGCATCATGTCACTTGCATGTAGGCTCATCTACACAAAGTCACACAATGCTTCCATCCCACAGTTTTCTCCTGAAATTCGAATGAGAGAGATCTGTGCAATGCATCTAGAAATTAATGCCATAAAATATCTGTGAGGGAAGACGTAGGAGTTTGTCTTGACAACCTCAAATAAATATTGAAATAGTTTGATGGGAAATGTATTTTAAATTAATATTGATACTATACTAATACATGCTTTATTTATCATCTTATTCATTTACTTGAAGAATGTTTGGGATGAACAAAATTTATGCCCAAAGCAGCACATGGAAGATTTTCACTGTCGATTAAGAATCTGAAATTCCTGTTCTATGAGACCTACCCTAAAAAGGTAACATGTTAATTGATAAATTCTCATTTCCAGAAAGAAGTGCAATAWTAGAACCTCTTGTACAACTGAATGATCTGGGGCCTTGTTGCATGCTACAGTGTTTTCTTTGGCATGTGGCCGAGTTGAATGCTCAATCAYTCAGAGGAGTTAAATACACACCTGCATCATGGAAATCTGGCAGCTTCTACATGAGGGCAGTGTGGCCAGTCCTGCCCTGTCCTCTCACCATAAATTCACCTCAACATTTAGGAATGACTGGAAAACTTTGTGCAGAAACTGTTCCTTACCASTGATTCTTAGTACAGTTCTATTGTCCAAATGAGTGCAGTAGATATCAAAATCATCAGTATTGCCACATATTTAGAAATTGTCTTAATTTTCAAATTTTCCTAAATTAGGAATGCCACAAGCCTTTAAAAATCTAAGAGAATGCCTTAGATTTTATGTTATCTTTTATAAGATACCACAAAACTTTGGAGCTATTATAAAGCTTGSTTTGAAGTCCACATTCAATTTCTGGAATTTTGAATTTATGGGATGAAAAGCCCTAGACTATTATAGAAAGAGAGCTTACTTCTTCTCAGATTGGTACTTCAAACTCTGACMACAAAAAAGAAGAACATCATTCATCTGAAAAAGAAAAGTAATCCTGCACATTGGGAGAGGAATACTTATATGCAAATGTATACTTGCTGAAGCTTTATTCTTAGGAAATGGCAACAAGGGGAAGCATGGGGCCTAGAAAATGCTACAGGCTAAATTGGGATTTTGCTAATGACAGTAACCCGTGCATTAATTTGAAGCAGTCAGTCAAATTAAATGTAGGTAYTGCTGATCCATTGATAAATTCCACTCTCAATTCTGAAATGCTGCAAGAACCTCTGCCAGAAGATCTTTAAGTCACTACAACTCTGCTCATGCCTTATATTCCTATCCTGCAGCATCCTCTGCTATTTCAGTCATAGGATCCCTCTACCCCTTTTTCAAAATCATTGCTATCTGTTATACCAGATGGTTTTGGACTGAGCAAGTCCAAAAACAAGTCAATGCAAATATTTGCTCTAAGCAAAACACAAATTGACATAATTTCATGTATCCTTTCATAAATATTCCAGAGGCAATGGGGATTTGTTGCACTCTAAGTGTCCTAAATCCTCAGATAACTATGTTTCTGAAAGTTCACAGGGAAGCAGGTGTATAGCTATTGTAAATACTTCTGCTCATCTGGAAGCCTTCCAGTAGGAGAAACACTACAGCATGATTTGCAGCTATCTRTGGAACAACAGTCAGTATAACAACTGGTGTCCCAGCCTGATAAAGAGTTTCTTGCAGGGAGATATGGTTTTTTAATCCCTTGCTAGAAGAGACAGGCAATTCAGAAAAACTGAAGGTAATGTGAGACAAGAACAGGCCTAAAATGCKCCTAAGGAAAATTCTGGGCAACCACTTCTCTTGAGCAACAGCTTCTGCTGTTTCACTCCCTTCTTTCTGTCTTAGAGAGATGCATCTGCTTTACCAAATACAATWGTCAGGTATTCGGTGGAGACAGCTGAAAATACGGCATGAATAGCCCTAGTCTCACAACACCTTCACAGCTTTGAAATTTGCTTGCACACATTTTCCTAGAACTCAAGAGAAGGAATTACTGAAGCAGAACTAGAAAAAGGAAGCAACCACTGTGGATGAGAGGCTGYTTGCCCTCAGCTAGTCACAAACTTTCTGCCCACAGACTGAGTTCCCGTAAGGAACCTCTCTTCCACCCGCACTCCCCTCTGGCTGCTGGGCATCTCTCGGGAGGCCACCGCTCCCACTGGCGGGCAGCCCGTGCTCCGGACCCACAAAGAGGGTGGTCTYCGTGCACCCACAAAGAGGTGGGCAGGGCATCAGGAGGGCCCGGAGAACCCCGCCAGCTCTCCCTGCCTTCCAGGTGCTTCCCAGCGGGGCAGGAGAAAGGAGAACTCCAGAGGGAAATTAATCTTGCCATCCCACCCGCACTCCCACCTCATGGGAAGTCCCAATAGGAGAGAGGTCCCCCACTCCCAGGGCAGCAGGAGAAAGCCCGCCGAGCTTCCCTCTTTCTCTGCAGGGAAAGGAGCAGCCGCTGCCGCCCCGTGGCCCGCCTCCCCCGGCCAGAGCGGGGCCGGGAGGGCCGGAGGGAGGAGGGAGCGAGGGCCGGGCCCACAGCCAGAGCCGGACCTGCCGGGCTGGGCACGGCCATCGCCTTCCCCCTCCCCGGCTCTCCGCCCTTTCAGGCAACCCGCAAGGACTCTTCCTGCTGCTCCAGCACTGCGCTCCCAACGCCGGCAGCCGCTGCCCTGCCCCGTCCCCGGGCTGCCCGGGAAAGGCAGGGCCCCAGGCCCCGCGACCACCGGCACCGGTCCCGGTACCTACCCTCCGCTGGCTCCGGCAGGGAAGCCGTGATCCCGGGAAAACATGCTGGACTGCTCCGCTGAGTCAGCTCCCGGGTTCCCTCCTCGGGAGCCTGCTCTCTCGCAGCCTCGCCATAGAGAAGGGCACAGGCTCCCTCCCGGCCCCCTGCGAAGCCGCGGCTCCCGCCCCCACCCCTCCTCTTCCTCCCGGCCGGGATTCACCGGATAGACAGGGAAGGGACCCGCRCGGCCGGGCCCGGCGGGCAGCGGCTCCGGGGAGGACGGAGGGGAGGAGGTGGAGGGATGGAGGAAGAGGAGACAAGGGGGGATGGGGTGATGACTTCTGCCCCTCCTCCGCCGTAGCGGAGCAGTTGTCCCTGGAGCCCCCGGTTGTGGCAGCCCATGGATGGCGCACGGCGTGCAGGAGCAGCTGCTGGGACAGCCGAGCCGGGGCCGCTGCTCKCCCGTTTGTCCGTGAGGGTAACACAAGCACACTGTTACACAGGGACAGCAGAGGGGTCCCTTATTCAACTCCGCTATAGAACAAGATCACATCTCCAGGTTCTTGGTATCCAGTGAGGAAAGTCAGCATCAAAGCAGTTCTCCACAAATCCCCATTTCCTTCAAAGGAAAGCTATCAAGATACTAAATTCACCACTCTTTGGCATTTGGAGCAGACATATATCAAGTACCACCGAGATTTGGCTCTGCACCCCTTATGAAATAGCTCACTGATCTAACATGTAAAGTGGGGAAGCTTAAATTTTCAGGGATCACGAACACCATAACCAGATGTATTTGCATTCACTCATCAATAGATCATCATTCCTGATAAAAAATTGAGCATGAGAGCATGGTGTGCCATAGCAAGAATATGCATATACCTGCATTTAAATGAGAACACAGAGTTCTTCTGGACACGTATTTTGTCCTGTGCTTCTCAGTTTCATTCCACAGGATGATGTCATGTTTTCTCTTTACATCAAGACCTATAAAAGAAGCAGCTACAACCTTATGCCAAATGTCAGCCTCRCACTGGGTTTGTTCTAACCCACAAAGGGGACATAAGGAAACACAGAACAAAAGACAGAATTTGCTAGAGATCTAAGAAAAGATGCAAAGGAAGAGTGCAAGCAATATGCAGACAGACCAAACAGAAAATATGAGATAGCTGATAGAGATGGGGGAAAAAAAAAGAAAATGCAGAGAGCAAAGAGTTACAACAAAGTTTTAGGGATGAATGCAGCATTTTCATCCTAAGGCTTCCTATAAATTCTACTTATGAAAGACTTCTATAGAAATGGTTATGAGGACTTCAAGGGTCTCTGGGTGGGCAAAGAGACTGTAAGGAGTAAGGAATCAAAACAGATGATAACTATGAATGGACAAAGAAAGGATCCTCTAGCTGTTTTTAGTAACTTGCATGGAGTCCAGGTGACTCAGTTTCCTCCTGTCTAGCTCTTAATTCCCCAGAAGATCTGATGCTGGAGTATGGGCCAATTCATACATGCTCTCTCCAACCCAAATGCTTCCCAGATGGGCCCAGGGCACTGAATACAGCAGCTGCTCTCTGCACAAGCAGATCTTACTCATTCACCTGAATCTCAGAGCAGAGATGTGACTGGACCAAGGCAAAGAGCCAACCTTGCCATTTCTGCTGCATCTAGGAAGGAGGAAGAGACATTATTTTTTGCTGTTAGAGAGGGCTGCCAGCAGTAACTGCTGCCCTCCCCCATCTCAGGGTCATTATCAGCAGCACTATTAAGTCTGGCCATGGTGAAAGCAAAGCATACAGAGAGGCTCAGGTCTTTCTGCCATTCTTGTTCTTCGGCAGCTTGCCACTACAGACAAGAGCCAACTTTGTTCACATACAAAACCACACTGAGCTCAGCTTTCATTTAACTGTCTCACAGCTTTACCTAGCCTTCTGTGCAACTCCAGCTGTGTACAAAGCCCTCAAAATGTGTAAGCAAACCAGAAAACAATTTAAATACCCTAATTACTGTTCTAATTAGCCTCCTTTAGCAATAGCAATATGAATAAATCATATGTAAGCAAATCACAGGACCCCTTTCTGTTCCTCAACTTACAATCAAGCTAACGATTGCTACTATTTTACCCTGCTGATGCAAAAATATTGCCTAATATAAGCCTCGAGTTGTTGTAAGCAGATTCAGCTCCTACTGACACTYGCATTCTTATATGACTAATTCAGTGTACTTACAGTCTCAGATTTTAATCCCTATGTGTGTCCATACTTGCATAGATCATTATGCATTTTATAGTTACTGTGTGTTTCAGGGACTGGCATACAAGTTTCTGTTCTTTCAGGCATCTTTGTAGGCACATTAATATGCGTATTACAGTAATTGGTGTCTATACGTTTTGCTATGTATTTTCCCTGGTTTTATTAGCAGATTTTTTCCAWGTGTTTAACTTCATTAGCATTTAATCTTCCTCTCATAGGAAAAGTCTGTATTAGCTGTAACACAGAAACTGGTCCCTGCAATTCTGTTAATTGAGTCATTGTAAGAACATCAGCAGCTCCACGGAAGCTGCGCAGTACCACATAAACACAGCAGTATATCCTTCAAGGGTAAACTCTTCAAGGCAAAACAGTATTTTTTTTTAAGTTTTACTTCAGTATTACACAAACTCATAGCTGCATCCACAGGCAGAAACATACATGTTTTCACATCAGCTGTTTCCACAGATCTATGCACACAGCTTCTAAATATAGCACTGGGTGTGCACAGACAGCATCTCCCGCTGTGCACTTGGACTCCTCATTTTATGCCCAGAACTGACAGAATCAGGGTGGGATTCCTTTGAGTCTGGGCAGACCCTCTCTCATGCCCCTCCATCCCTTTAGTTTGTTTCATTTCCTACACAGACATCCGCTCTCCCCACCTCCACTCTCCCTCTCTCTGTAACTGCTTCTCTACACAATGCAGTATTAGCACAATGTCTTTTAAAAAGCACACAGACACTTTCCCTGATAAGGCTGAAAGTGCCCCAAACTCTATCCATTACACAACGCCACGCAAGCARCAGAGAAGATCTGGATCAACCCTCCCCCACCTATCTTTGCTCCCATTCCTTCTAGATGCAAAATATTTTTAATTGGCATTGCAAGCAAGACGAGAATAAAAGCAGCTAAGCTGTTCATCCCCTACCTGAGCAAGGATCTCTCATCCCCAGCTGGTGAGCAGATGGAGACAGGGAACCCAGCTGCTCTCCTTTCCTTGCACTATCAATTATTCACGTAGGTTGCAGTGTCCTCCCTCTCCCTCCCTCCCTTTCTCTTCCGCTGCCCCCACCTGCAGCTGAATGGAGATCGAGCAGGTCGGTGCTGTCATACTTGAAACTAGAGATCATTGTCGATTGAACACTCAGCCTGTGGAGCAGCTGTGCTCTTAAGCAGAGAAGATTTGCCCTGGCAGAAGGGGACAGACTGGCAGCTCCAGAGGGCAGGAGCTCTGTACATCCGCATCCTGCTCCCTGCTCTTCTAATCCCAGACCTGCAGGGATGACCTTTAAAAATGAGAGAGGGTTTTCGTGGGTTTTTACCATAGAAAAGTACATCTGTCTAGTCCTCTCAAGTCTAATGACAGTTATTTGGTGACAGTGAACTGGGTCATGTGAATTCCTGTGTATAGATCAGAGTAGGAAGGAAAAGYAGAAGACTGAAAAAATCTGAAACATGATTACGAAGTACTGATTTAGTCCCATAGCAAAGACACTGAGAGAGGATAATTTAAGGGAACAGGATGACATGGTACTATCTGTAAATGCTTTTGGTAATCATGAGTCATGAGACTGACCTGTGGGTTGGAATGATTGTTCAGTCACAATTTTTGTAGATAATTAAAGGATTCTTACATGTACCAGTCTTAGGCAAAGGTAAAATGACTTCTGGCAGACCAAGGTCAAGGTGTTTAAAGCATTTTGCCTTTGTAGAGAGCTACTGCCCACAACTAGGTGACTGTTCTAGGTCTACCTCACAGCAAAATTAGGTTCAAGTCCCAGGACAAATTAACTGCTCCATTTTGCACTGGAGTAACTCACCCTGAATCATCCTGGTCCTGTCAGTCTCCCGGGGGACCCTCCTGCTGTGTCATCTCAAACATCACAGTGATTTGTTCTGTTAATTCTTCCCATGACCATAGCTGTTGCCACAGAGGCAAATAAAAAAACCCACCATACTAGGATGCTTAAACAGTAGGTCATCATGGCTTTTCTGCCCTATTTAACTTTTCCCATTTTTTGAGAAGTCTGCAGAAATTTTACCAGAAGTAATGAAGAGATTCCTGAAATTATATTAAAAATAACATGCCTGAAATTAATTGTTGGTATTGCAACCGCAAYTGTGAGTAAAACTCCTGAAAACCAGCAACTCTTTTTAAGCAGGCATTGTAATTGTTTTTAATTATCTTCTTGTTTTCAAAACTTTACATATCAAGCTTTGTTCAAGCATTTGTCCACAATTCTGCAGGCTGGAAATGTTTTATTTTAAATTAAGAAAAACTTGTCACCTTTTTGTTTTCATGTGAGCATCAGAACCACCAAGTTCTATAGATGGAACAACAACAAATTTCCCAAAGATTTGTTTTGTGCAGTTGTTCCAGGTCCAACAACTCTAATTGAGTCTGCTGGAGCACTTAAAAGATCCTTCTTTTGTGCTGAATCTTTGATGAGGTTCACTTTGAAACCTTTTCCTCCTTTGGTTCTTTTTTTCCCAGCTGATCATTTAAATTAAATATATAAGAACCTCTTCTGTGAGATGACAGAAAAAAGTCTCCTTGGGATAATTATCAAAGAAATAATTATCAAATTATCAGAATATAACTTAAAGAAAATGTTGAAATCAACAAATTATCTTTGAGACCTTGATACCCTGATACCTTGATACCTTGATAATTTTGGTAGAAGATAACTATTCCAGAGGTTACAAAGGGATAATGGTATCCAGGCACAGAGAGATTGACTAAAGCATGTTTTGTTTCCAGAAAAGTAGACTAAAAACAAAACATGGTAAAACTCAATAAAAGTAAGAAAATCAGTATTGTAAATATTAGAAAAGCAGTCATTTTTGGCTTTTCAGTAAGCAGCAAATATCAATACCTCTGCATCTACCTACAGATATAGGGAGCCTATATTTATGCTTTTTTTTTCTGACTATTAGACTCATACTGGACTAATTGTATGACTGTTTTAGGATGTTACCATTTGGTACTTGTATTACATAATATATAAAATTTATGTACTATATATGATTTAGTATTATTAGTATTATATACTTCAAATTAGTATTATTCATAACCTGATCAATACAATTATTCTGCCATTTATACAAGTCTTTAAATCACCTTGAGATTATAAACTTACTGGGTCTTCCCATATGTCTGTAAAGACTGTAGAAGAAATTGTTTCCMTATAAATACTAACACTTTCCATTTCCTTGCCACCTCTATTTGAGTATCTCACAATACATTGCTAATATTGGTTCCCATTATTACCAGTGTTCCACATGAGGATAAACTGGCACAAAGATACTGACCCTCACTATCACCCAGGGCCAGAAAAAGGAAACAGAGCTCTGAGTTCATCAGTACAGTTGTGTGAATAGCCTGAGATGCCTGCATACCACACTGACACAGGAGAGTCCCACTTGGATCAGCCAGCGGATCCAGCTGACATCCTGAATGCCAGTGCTGGTGCAATGAAGGAGACTGGAACAGRTGGACAGTGATAGAAAAGGGATATGGCAGAACTCCTTTGCAAACAACTGAATTTTAAACTGGCCCGGGAAAGTGCAGCATCAATCTCTCAGCAAAGCCCTTAGATAAGAACCCAGTTTATTTTCAAGCTTTGAGCAAAATTGCCTGCTAGTAAAATTTAATTATATTATAAATATTTATCAATTTATCTGACTTTCAGTACTATATGAATTGGGGGGATTTTGACAGTATAATTTTGGATATTTGTCAACAGGGAAAATTTATTAAGATTTATGGGATTACTTGCTAACTTCAGAGATGACTGGAATGGCCATGATTCAGAAAAGAAGAAGCAGCTCCTCCACAGAAGTGACATCTTGGTTCATGACTATAGGCACAGCAGAAGTACAAGGGACAACGTTCAGGTTGCACTGAGGAAAATTTCAGCTATGTTCACGGAAAAATTTGTTCGTTCTGTGCAGGTGGTTCAGTACTGAGAAGTGCCAAGAGAGGCTGAGTAATATCATTCTTGGAGATCGTCAGAAGGYGGGACTACAAGGTCCTTCTATCTTTGAAGTTGACCGTTTTGTGCACAGTGGTTGAGCTAAATGAGACCTTTTCATACACATTTATTCTATGGTTTTATTCACTGCAAGTTAGAAAACCCATGGCATAAAATGTTCAAAAGCWCAAAGTTCATCCTTTCAGGACAATATGTAAGAGCTTCAAGTTCTTCAGTGTATCAGATCATAACCAAGTTGAAATTCTTCATCAGTGGTTTCCACCCAGAAATCAAGTTCTCTAATCAGTCAGGAGGTAAAAATTTTCTTGACATATGTGGAAGTACTTGGAGAAAGAGTCTCTCTGAAAGTCAGAGAGAGTTTGTAACATCCAGCAAGTCTTGCCCTGGACATATATCACAGGGCTCAACGAGAGGATAACTCAGGCAGATGGAAAACATGAGATGTGAGGGCAGCTCTAGCAGAGGAAGGCACTCTAATAAGACAATATTTGCAAACAGTACTGCCTTATCAATATAATAATCATGCTTAAGAGAAAGGACTTAGTTTCTATGCTTTAGTGCACCATCACCTTCATAATTTGCTTTAACTAATAATTTTAACAAAGGAAAACTCTCTTTACACTCTCAGTGAGCCCAGTCCTTCGAAAGCAGTGATATATGAATACACCAAGCCAGTTCACATCTGTGAATTACATATGAAATTAAAGCAGAGAAGTGAAAGGATTCCAGGGTCATGATAAAACAGATGGGTGGACAGCAGAGACGCAAGTTGTTAGACTGAGGAAAGCTGAAAAGCATAAGAGTGAAGATACAGGCCTTGCTTGGGTTAGATCAACAAGTTTAACAATTTCCAGTAAAGAAATGGTATTCAAACAAGGGGAATAATAGCTACTTAATCCATACAAAAGAACAGGAAGCACAGGCAAAAATTTTCTGTGGCTTTGGCTGCTAGAAAGATACACAGGATGAGAAGGAASAGAGGTCAAAATCTGGATGTGCAGTGCAGATGAGGACAACAGGGGAACACCTGGATGAAAAGGCAATGAGACAAGTAAGTTACTTTTGCAGAACTAGGGATAAAGCTGCTCGCCATTTCCCTCTGTCCGGATGATCTAGACCAGCTGGCATTGTTCCCCACAAACATCTCCCGCAATTCTGAAGGGCGCAGAAGGAGTTAAAGCAGCCTGCAGCACAAAAGGTGGCGGGAGCGGCTCCTGTCAGACCAGGTCGAGCTGCAGAATCCCCGGGGACAGAACCCGGGYCCCCTCTGGGAAACGAGTAGAGCGCGGCGGCCCCTTTAATAGCGGGAGCCGGGGCTGATTAGTGTGGACGGCACGATCCACTGCGGAGCGGGAGCGGGAGAAGGGAGCGGGGCGCCCGCAAACAGCCTGCTGTGCCCGGAGCGAGTTAGGGACACTCAACAGGGCTTACAGCCCCTGGCACATAAATACAGCCAGAGGGGTCSTGCTGACAATTTCTTAGACATGATCAACATCTGAAATATTGTGAAATTATGTATTTTCTGTGAAACATTTGTATTTCAGGGAAGCATTTTTATTCATTTTTGTTTTCATTGAAGGAGGATGTGAGAGAGCYCAGGAAAATCTCTGTCTATTTCCAAGGCACAGTATAAGAGTCAGTCTCCATTCCAAAAGAGTACGTTCTCCGAGACACCTGCAATGAACGAAAGRATTTGCTTTGCTGATTACACAGCTGAAGGCTTTGTAGCAACTGGAACTTGATCTGAGATTACCCCAATCAGAAGTCAGTCACAGTTCCAGGAACAGTCTCCTTGTTTCCCCCTTCCTTCCCACTCTTTGTCAACCAAAGAAAAACCCGCGATACAGTGCCTTTCTCCAGTCACAGCAAGGGAAGGACATTGTTACTTACAGAAATCGGGACAGTTAGCAAACAATGTGCAGACTGTTTGCAATTCATTAGTCAACAGAATTTCATCGGAAAGCACCTAGCAATTATTCCACAACAGCAGGCCACCTGGAAAGCAGTAAAGGTGGTTTATGCGGAGCATTAGGAGACAAAATAATATATCATTTATTTATTGATCAGTAAGGACACATAGAGAATAAAGAGGGTCCAGTAGGGTAAGCAAGCACAACAGCAGAGAACAGGTAAACTTGCTTTGACAAACACTTGGCGTATATAACAAGTTAAGAAGAATCACTTCATGAGATTCAGTAAGAAAGTGTCTATCACTTAGGAACCATACACTAACCCTACATACCTAGAAGCTCTATTAWTGAAGAATATGGGGGGCATGTTGCTTCTGTGAGGTTAAATATGTGTCCTAATGTGTTTGCACTGTACATATCATGGTAACATATGGTTCCACATTGCATGGGTGGGCTGTGCATTATAGGTGTACATACATTTATCAAATACATATATCCTGTTTACCAGCCATGCAGTAAAAACGGAATCTATGGCTTCAAGTTTACTTGTTGCAGAGAAATGCTCCCTAAACTTTTTGGAGTACTGTCAAACAACATGCCTGACAAAATAGTGTTTCCACATCGAACTCAAATGACCAAAAAAAATACTCTATGGACAGTTTGTTAAGCACTTCAGTGGCCTGGGTAGCACTAAGAGGATAAGCACCACTGGAAAATCAGCCTGCATGGAGCACCTTGGTTAGTAAGAATCTCGTAGAATTCCCAGACTGCAGGGAGCTGAACTGCTACAGTAAAAGAAAAAATCCTAGTCCATTGCAGTGAAATCGGCTCACTTATTCCCTTGTGGAAGGAGTGGGGAGAGAATGAAAAGGGTAAGAGTGAGAAAACAAATGGGCTGAGATAGAGACAGTTAATAGGTAAAGAAGACTGTGCATATGCAAGCAAAGCAAAACAAGGAGTTCATTCACCGTTTTCCATGGGCAAGCAGGTGTTCAACCTTTCCCAGGACAGCAGGGCTCTAACATGTGTCATGGTTACTCTGAAGAAAATTAACTCTACCATAGCCAAAAACAGCACAGCAKGGGATAAAAAACATCCAAGCAATCTCAGGAAGCAAGTGGTCTTCTATAAATTGTAGTCCTGAAATAAAGAAAGCCAGCAATGCTTTGGTGACATGAAACTTGGAACATGGAAAATCCAGCAGTCTTTTAACAGCAAGCAGAGCTGCATAACTAAAATGTAATGAAAGGAGGGCACAATGTTTACTTCCTTCTCAAAGAATATTAAGAATTGATAAATATATTGATAGAACTGATGTAAACATA
This sequence comes from Malurus melanocephalus, assembly GCF_030028575.1. NCBI lineage: Eukaryota > Metazoa > Chordata > Aves > Passeriformes > Maluridae > Malurus > Malurus melanocephalus. The sequence continues at coordinate 2,055,563 of NW_026623321.1, read as the reverse complement.
TTTGTGGAATGAAAGGCAGAGCTATAATCAATAGCGGGACTCTAGCAAAAGGTAAGAAGTTCAATTTGTCAAGGAGTAAATATTTACAGTTTGTTAGTGCTCAACTAAATATTTACACTTTGTCAGTGTTCAGCTAACCAGCCCAGCTGGCTTATTGTGAATGCTATGGAGATAACTCAGAAGGGTCAACAGCTAAACCAGAGAGCTCAGGATCAGCCACACCAACGCTCTCATCTTGAAGAGTTTTGCACAGGCACATCAAATGTGGGAATCCTCTAACCACAGTCTTGTTGTTTAGAATACCAGTACCTCATCTATCGCACCAAACCAGTAATTTCTTTTCCTTTTGATTCATTCAAGAGTGTATATCCAGTATTAATCTGGAAAATGTCACGTTTGATTTTTCACTGTTTTGTGTGTGTTCTTCAAGCTGTTCCCCTTCCATTGTCTCTTACTGTCCTACCACAAAAACATCTTACTATGGCAATTTCTAGCCCAAACCGCTCCCTTTAGAGAGCCACAATTTACAAGAAGCCTTGATTTTGTCTTTGTCTTGTTTGGAAACCTGTTTACAGCCAAATTCCACATTGCTTGTTCGACCTATCTGTTTCAACATAACTTGTAAGAAAAAATATTCCACCTCCAAATTAATGAAATATAAAATAGGAGCATAAAAATAATCTCTGAAACAAGTCTTTGCTTGTGGAAATGGACATATCTCTGCCTTCCCCAGCTCCATAATGAAGTGTGTTGACATGGTAGATACTGATGTTGCCAGTTTCATGTATTTGAGGTTCAGAATTTTAGGAATTGTGAGACAGTCTTAACAAAGTTCACCATAGCTGGGCTGCCATGGAAGGACACTTCAGGGTAGGATTGCAAGGTGAAAGCAGCAAGCAGAAGCAAGACATGCAGAAAGCTGTGGTCCTCAATGCAAGCAATGTCCTCAATGTCAGGAATTTTGCATAAATAAAAATCAGTGCATCATCTGCCCTTTACAGCGCTCACAGGAAATTGAAAATCAGTTCACCTCCACGCCTCTCATTCTGCCCTGTCCCCTACTTTGTAAATACCATTTAAAACCAGCAGGTGAATATAATATTGTCAAGGAAGCAGAGGAGTCAGGTCTCATCATGGAGGCCCTTTTATCTTTTCTTCAGATGCCCAAATGATCCCATAGCAGCGCCTGAAGTACAAATTTAGGAAGTCTTGATGATGCACGAAGTTGTTGCTGCATGGCTTGATGAGCAGGAGAATCTGGGTAAAAACAGCACCACCATATATCAGAGACTTGGAAACTTCATCAGTAGTAATGGAGACCTGGGCACTTTGTCAATATCAATGGCTCTCAAGCAGGTGTAGGCTRGAAACTTGTGAGAGATCTGGGTGTCACTGCCACATATTCAGGTGTGAGAAGTAAAGGGTCATGGTGACTCTGATAAAAGACTATTACCCCTTTTTTTATTCAAGCAAGACAACATTTGGATGAAGCAGGGATGAACAGAGGAGGTAGTGGACAAGAATATACAGCTCATCACTACTTCCATTATTGTCAAAGAAATCTCTTCAGCAAAGACTATGATCTCTCTGCACCAAGCATCAATGAGAGCTTTTTCAAATAGTTAACACCATCTCCTGAATCACTCTGTCCTGAATCACTCTGACATGTTTCATCTTCAAGGGATTTCACAGAACAGTTCTATGAATCAGAGCTTGCCAAAAGCCAGGAAACTTAACAACTCTTCTCAAGGAACAGAGGCACTATCACAAAGATCATCTTCGGCATCAAATATGACTTCACTTCAACTCAAAGGTCCATGAACTATGACTATTCTATCCTGAAATTCTCCCTTCAATGGCAATCTTCTCATTTTCACAGAAAGACCCTTTGCGACCAGTTAACGCTGTCTCATGAAACAGGTAAAATGTGGAACAAGCAGACTTGCACAGTCATCATCATTAATAAATTTACAAAGCTGTCAGTTCAACCAGATATACAGTTAATTCCACATATCAAGTGTCCTAATTTTTTGGTGCCTACAGTGAACAAAAAAACTATCTCTCAGAAGCAGAAGCCTTGATAATGCAGTGTTCCCCTTCACAAACAATAGGACTTGCAGTATCACCACTGCTGCTGCCTCAGTAGAAAGTGGTATATTGCTTTCACAGTGCTAATTTACAAGGAGCATGCTGGCAGTGATGTGGTATGGTTCTTTTATGACACTGYCCCTGCAGCTGATGGCTGACCTTGGAAACAGTCATTTTTCCTCACAGGAATAAACATCCAAAACATTGTCACAATGACATTCTAGAATGTACCAGAATGACAATCCAGATGCCACACAAACTGCAATGCTACAAAGGCATGACAATGGCACATACTAGAAATGCATTATGATGTGCTCTTGCTAATTTGGCAGTATCTATTAGGAATGCAAACCATGCCAGAACTGGACAAAACCTGTATGTCTCACTAAATAAACTGACAGCTCATACTGAACCATGCCAAGATAAAAGCCACATTCTTCTCAGGTCATGTGACTATTTGCTTTCATAGAAAAACATATTTGCTCTTTCACTGACCTCTGTGAATGCCTATTTGCAGGGATATAACTGAAATATAACACCCATTTTTCCTGAGGCAGAAAAAGGAACCAGATTGAGTTTCTTCTCTCCGAGGTGTGCTGTTTTATGGCTGGAGCAAAGTGCAGTGAAAAACCGATGGTAAAACTAGTCTGAAACAAAGTCTTGTCTTTGCATGGAAAATAYCTAATGAAGGGGAAAAAAGGGATCCCAGTTGTAGATGTAGTTTTCAGGCAAAACCTATCTTTACTAAAAGAGATTTCACTATTTTATTTATTTTTTTGTTTCTTTTCATACTGAGTTATCTGTCTCTGGTCTTCCATAGCTAAATTATTCTGTGGCTTTGTCACACTTGCTTTAGACTATAAGTACCTTAGACTGAGAACAGGCATCAAGGAGCATGTGGGATTCTGCGCTGCATTTGCTACAAAGCACAACATCCAGGGAGGGACCGATACCAATAACAGCAGTGTACTCTTCTTCTCCAAAGCACAGCTCATCAGTAAAATAGTTAAGTGATTTCTCTGTCTGGAAACACTTTCCCCATTCTCCCACCCCACTATTTGCTGAAAGAATTTGAAGAAAGTGCAACATTATACAATAGGAAGATAGGAGCACCTTATGGAGAGATACTGTGGGTCCCACTAGCAACAGAAAACAATGCCAAATTCCTGCTCAGCAGTCTACATTCTGCAACAGGAAACTTCAACGTCTTTCTCATTTTCTCATGTCTATGACGTTTTAGTCCACAATGAGTTGCATAGTTGCTGAATTCCAACCCAAGTAGGCTGTATTTTACTGTTGGGTGGTAATTCCCAAATATTTCAGGTGTGGTTCCCTAGCAAAACCATCTAATGCTGTTGAAAGGAAATGGGCGTCCCCCTTTCTTCAACACAGAAATAGGTTAGGAGGCCCTTTCTCCTCTCCTGTGGCCATACTGACACTTCCTGCATGTTTTTGTGACTGTTACTGTATTAACACAAGAGAAAATAGCATTTTTGCCTTTTTACTTGTTTATGCCCTGTTAGCAATTCAGAACATGTCAGGGAGGGCTCCAGTGTATAACAGGTTTGGCAACATAAGCAGCAAGAATATGTTGGTAGGACCAGGGAGGAAGATAAGGAACAGAAACTCTGCAGCAATTACACATTAACTTTTCTCACTGCATCTCATGTCCTTTGGCTGAAAACTTTCCTATTTTAGAATGGTGAAATTACCTCTGGAGAAAAGGAATGTTCCATAGTAAAGCTGCTCAGCATACACAGGTCTTATTTTCTCATCTTTCCAGAGACACCTAGTACTGTCTAGAATGACAGCAAATAATCTTCCTGTGCTCTTCTAACAAACGTCAATTGAGTCCTTAATTTCATCTTGCAGCTATTTCTTTCTGCTCATTTGCTCTTTCCACACTATGGAAATTTCCACAGTATTCCACATGATTCTTTCACCATATTCCAGCAGTAGGATCTTAACTGCCCTCCTTCTTCACATTTAGTCACGGCCATCTCCTCTGTCTAAACACATTAGGAGCTCTAAATTAGCAAAAGAGGAGAGGTCACGGTAGAGTCCCTTTTAGTAGCATTACAGTCACCCTACAGTCACCAGGGTGGATTCCTTCAGAGAAGTGCATACTGTTAATCTGCATCCCACACACAGTAACATCTCAGCAGAAGTACTGCAGTGTGCAGAGATTCTACACAAGTGTAGAAAATCTTCCAGCAAAAAGTAAATAATTTAGACCAGGTTGGGCTCTATCATTAAACTAAATCAGCTGCAGAAAGTTTTACCAATGCTAATGAAACCTCATAGTTTAAAAGTGCTTTCCCTAAGGAGAACTCAGAATAAAAAGATGAGGAAACTTCTAGCATTCACTTTTTTTTTCCCAGAGAAAAAGCAATACATTATGTAAGTGAATTTAAAAGTCTGTAAGAGAATACAAAATCTGTCATATCAATTTGGTAAACACTTACTACTTTTCTGTTCCTTTCCTGGCAGGAAAAGGAAGTGTTTCTTTGTTAATTTTAAATACTTTGGAACTTTAGGGGTGCAGATAGCCCTGAAAACACTTCACATCTTTAATAYGACTCCCCACTTTCAGAAAAGAGAAATCCTTTAGTTCTGCACAAGATAACTGTCTGACAGGTTTTGTCTCTGACTCAATCTCTGTACATTTATGCTTTTCAGRCAGCCTTCAGACAGCTAAGGAATTAACAGCAGTAGAAGTTCTTGGAATATCAGTCCTTCTGTGACCACATCTCAGCCCTGATCTACAGAGAAAAGCCACTGCAGGTAGAAAACAGCTATGCCAAAAAAAAAAAAAAAAAATCCACCACTCAGTGACTACACATATGATAACTTTCAACCATTGTCCTGTAAGAACTGGAATAAGCTGGAAGGAAACAGAGACGGCCAGTTCCAAAGAAATGTAGGACCATTCACCTGTGGCAAGTCAAACACAAATAGTTTCCCGAAGTTACACATATTTTTTGAATATCCAAGCATAGGCATTTTGCTTTCTTTGGGGTTTTGCTTTCTCCTGCCTAAAACATCATACTGACCAGAAACATCAACCAGAGCTCATGACTGCCCCATGATCTGTAGATAAAACACAATGATGCAATTTGCTTAGTCACAAAAGTGACTATGCAAAACCTGGGGGACAAAAGGAGAGGCAGACAAGACTGGAAAAGGTGATTCAGTAACACTTTGTCCCCAGCACTTGCTCAGGTTCTCAGAAATTGCTTAGGGACAAAGTTGTGGGGAAGAATAGATTTAGCGATTAGGGTGAGATTAATCGTGCCGTGGTGTGTACGTCACAAGCCCTTGGGAATAAAGCAAGCTTCTCTGCATACCGAGCTGATAAGTGAGCTTACTGTAGGTACTAAGTTAATTAGTAGCAGTCAGGGCAAGAGGTTGAGTAGATAGTGAGATGAAACAGGGGAAAGGTGAAATGCTTCCTGGAGGCTGACGAGATACTGGAAGAAACAAAGAATATGAAAAAGGAAATCCTTGGTCCTAACAAAAGAAATCTACTGCTAAATTAAGGTACCCAGAGCATGACTGAACAACAGAGAACAGAAAGCTTTCTGAAAAAAAAGTCTCCACTGCACATGAAAAGGAGACAGTTTAGGATGGCAGTATAAATGTCCCTGTTTACTCTCCCAGACTTCAACAGCTTGTTTAACAAACCCTGCATAGTGTTATCAGGCCTTATCCAAGTCCCCCTGCATTTTCTGAATCTTGTCATCACCAGAACTTCTTGATGCAGCTGTGTGATCAATTTTGCTTTGTTATGGATCCCTACACACTGTAACCAATGACAGTCTGAACCAGACTACAGAGGGAACCAAAACAGCAGACAGACAAAAAATTCAGAAGTCCAGAAATGCTAAAAAGCACTGTACTGCTTGAAATCATATTGCAATGGTCAGTCCATAGAAATTCATCCTGCTTTGTATCCTTAGACCCACAAAGCAGCACACATCACATTCATTAACATCTTCAAGCTCTGATGCATTCAGAGCTGCATCAGAAAGCATTGTTGTTTTATGTGTCCTTGTAACTGAATAAAAACAATTCCCAAGGATTYAGCACAGTCCTCCACAAACTGCATGGGCAAAACCTACAGGAGTTACTGAACTCTGAATTTCACCAGAAATAAACTGATGCAATACAAACAACAGCAGAGACACCATTTCCAGCCTTTTTATCCCAATATTTCATAACTATGTCTAAAACTATTTTTAAAAATGGTGCACCAATCAAAATTAAGACAGATTTTCAGCAAAATTAACATCTTTCTATCTATCCACAAATCAAATACAGCCTTTGCAATCACAGAAGCAATTTTCCACCAAATAAGGAAATAATTTTTTTCACCTTTTTTACTTTCTACTAACTTAACAAGATCATCTAATCCCAAAGCAGTGCCTACTCCCCACAGGAGAATGTGCAGACAAGCAAAATTCCTCAGCTCTCTCCGCACAGCTTAAGTATCTTCTGTAGGAACTACAAGGGGGTTTCAATAATGGTAAGATTGTTGGGGCATTTGGACAGTAAGTGTACATACCAGAGCTGGGAGTTGTCTAAAGTCATCAGGCTGAGCTGGAAATAAATTATATATCTAACAGGCTTTYCTGAGTAAAAAATGGGTCTCAGATTCTATGCCTTCCTGTGGGGCTTATTCTATCAAAGAAGAAAGAATTTCCTTCTGCTCCAACAGTTTGGGCTAAGTCACTCAAATGACAACCACTACACCCCTGGAAATTATTCCCACTCTTCGTCTCTTCTCCTCCACCACTCTGGCTATGCATTCCTATTGCTTTCCTTTAATGGGGAACTAATRGTTAGATGATACTTTAGGGACTAGATTAAGCCCACTAAATTCACTTTGGAAAAATGTAAATACTTCCCCACTAGCTAAGACAGCTGGGCTGGCTCAGCAAGAGATCACCTGAGCACTGAATCACTGCAAGGAGGACAGGAGGAAATGGAGAACAGGCAGGAGGAATCATTTTAATTACCTTCTCAAATCAGTAGGACATAAATTTTTTATCTCTAAGGAATGGTTCTAACAACCACCAGCTACACTGGTTAGAAGAAAGCTGCTGTTAGCACTGACACGTGCAGATTCTACCATRGGTCAGTCATGATGCCTGTGTAGAAGCTGTCAAAAGAGTTTTCTCAAATCTTCCTTAGCAGTTGTTTTCAACACCAGGCAATCCCAAAATGGAAATCGTATTTTCAATCTAAATAATGGTCTTGCATAATGACATACTACACACCAGAATCCTGACTTTCTCCCCTTTATGTGGGTGTTAAGTCTGCCATCTTCAAAAGAATTCTCTTGAAAGCAAAGAATGGATAACAATCAAAGCTAAAGATCCTTTATCTGTCAGCAGTCAAAAAGGCAATTATAAGGAGTGAATATTCAAAACATAGAAACATTGACAAGTCTAGGCTAGAAGGGCAGGTGATCTGGTACAATCAATCCCTTACTTAAAGCTGGTCCCTGGACTCAGCTCTGTCTTTAATATTTCCAGCCAAGAGCATTCCTCCACTACTTTGGGCAAGTAATAGCATTTTGCTATTTTGCTCACATGAAAGACTGTTTTTKTATATCTAGATGCACTTACCCTTTTTCCTGTTGCCTCTTGTCACCATGTAGCCTCATGAAGACTACCTCCCTCCTCTCTGTAACTACCTGCTACTATTGGAAAACTGTGAGTAGACCCTCACCACCCGCCCAAGCTTTCTTTCCTCTAGAGTGTACAAATCCAGCCTCTTAAGTTGTCAGAGTTCTCCAATCCCCAAAGCATTCACCAGACAATATCCAATTTTTCAGACCATGCAAAAACTGGGGGTACTGAAACTGTACACAATGTTTCAGATGTGCTTTAACAAGTGCTGCATAGAGTAATCCTTCCCTTGATCTGTTGGTTACCCTCTTACTGATGCAGCCAGGGCACAGTTTGCTTTCGTTGCTTCAAGAGCACATTGCTGACTCCTGTTGAGCACCCATTTCATCATGTCCACCAAGTTTATTTCAGCAGAGCTACATCCCAGTCAGTCTGGTACAAGCAGCCTGTACTGCTGCTTGGGATTATTCTGTCCCTGCAGGACTTTACATTTATCTTTGTTAAACCTCATGCAATTCTTGTTGGCCCAAACTTCCAAACTAAATACTATTAATAAACATTTAGCAGTGGGACATCTTCCTGTTACAGACAACCATGAGCTGCAGCCTKCTCCTGGGGATAATCATCCTGTAGTGTTCAAGAATTTACAGTGAGGTAAGCACTGATGAGTTCTTCTTTAGGCATTTAAGAGAAATCTCTGGATCAGCAGCCCTTGTCCTTATAGAAGATTCCAACTTCCCAGACATCAGCTCAGAATAACAAATTGCTTGAATGAGCAGATTAAGGAAATTCCTGMAGTTTGTAGGAGATAACTTCTTGTCACAGATACTCAGTGTGACAACTAAGAAAGACACCCTCCTGGACTTGCTATTTGTTAATAGAGAAATACTCGTGGGAGTGTTGGTGCAGCCGCACCCGGAGTGCCTGGGAGCAGTTCTGGGCCCCACCATTTCAGAGGGGTGTGAAAGTCCTGGAATGTGAGCAGAGGAGGGCAACAAAGCTGGTGGAAGGGCTGGCAGCTGTGTCCTGTGAGGAGGGGCTGAAAGCCCTGGATTTGTCCAGTTTAGGAAAAAAGGAGGCTGAGGGGTGATCCCCTTGCTCTCTGCAGCTCCCCGAGGAGGGATAGGGTAGAGGGAGGTGCTGATCCCTTCTCCCTGGGATCCAGTGATGGGACAAGTGCAGATGATTCAAAGCTGTGTCAGGAGATATTGGGAAACATTCCTTTACCTAGAGGGTGGTCAGACACTGGAACAGAGARGTGGTCAATACCTCAAGCYTGTCAGTGTTTAAGAGGCATTTGGATAATGCCCCTAATAACATGCTATAGCTTCTGGTCAGCCCTGAAGCAGGTGGGGAGTTGGGCCAGGTGCAGGTCCCTTCCAACTGAAATTATTCTATTCTATTCTATTCTATTCTATTCTATTCTATTCTATTCTATTCTATTCTATTCTATTCTATTCTATTCTATTCTAATTTTCAGACACATTAAAGGTTCAGATCACAGAAGTAACTCTGTACCTAATTCAGTTCTGTTGCTTATTATTACTTCTCACTCCCAGATAGATCAGGGAGCAAAAACGGGTTTTTTTTTTTTAACTCAGCCCTCTGTGAAATAATACCCTCTTTGTCCCCTTTTTCCCCCCTTTTGTTTGTAAAAGCAAAGAGGACATAAAACCATTTTCAAATGTCAACAATGTCTGACAAACAGCACTTGATCAGGAAAAATGTATGAATTTACATTTTACAGAAGTCATATGGGTGGGCCATGTGATGTGGGCTGGGCAGGCAGTAGTTCCTGCTTTGTGAGGCAGAGATCAAGATTCCTTTGCTATGTGGGGAAAAACCCAGAATTTTCAGTTTCTCTCGTTAAAGTAAAGCAGACCAAGCAGATACGACACAGGTAAGCACTCCCCCACTGCTCACTCCGCCCTCTTTCCTAATGAGTTTCCTGCTTTTGTGGGACAGACGGAGAAGAGCTGCAAAAGAGTAGAAGGTATGTGATCGTCTAGAAATTGCTTTGGATTCAGAACCTGGAAAACAGAGATTCTACTTTCCCACACTAGACTTGTACAATGGGATCTTCCCATCATTTGGTGTCTTCCCATATTCACTAGTTTCCAACTTTCATTTTCGAAAGAGATCTTCATTGTTTCCATACCAAAGAACTCTAAAGGAGGAAGAGAGAGTTTTATCTGGTGTTCTATCCTCGGGTCAGAACGGGAAGCAAGCAGCAGKGAACATTTTTCCTTGTGATGAAGAGAGAAGTTAAAACATGACTGCTTGTACCTACCGAAACCTGTTTCTGGTAAGTAGATGCTGAAAAAATGTGTTTCTTTTGCTTATATGATTTAACTATTTTTGCTGTAACAAGGAGAAAGCACACAATGTAATATGGAGCTATATAAAACTATGTATTTGTTGGAAGATGCATATTCATAAAAAATATGCCCTTTGTGTCATGCTTTTTTCCTTCAAACAGGTCTTCACCAAAACAGTGGGATAGATGTAGGTTAGTACAACACGTGCACGACAGCTCCTTAAGGATGGTATTCTTGAATACCACAGATCCCAGGTGTTCATTCTATATTGACTCCACACACTGACAACTGCTATCTCCCTCACAGAATTGSGGTTTGGAATGGGGGACAGGAAAGCCTCTCATGTCTGAGAACAGAGAAAAAAAAAAAAAAAGCACATCAGCAGAGAAGGAACTGAGGATACAGGCAAATACTCAAATAAATGCTTATATTTTACAAAAACACACATACCCTAGCTATATCCAGAACTTAAAGTTACATTCCTGCTCCAGCACGACACTGAAGTTAGATGCTCAGTTTACCGGGGCAGAGACCCATTAAGGTTGCTTTCCTTCTGGGATCTGAATGAGTATTTGAATTTTGATTACGCAAGCCACAAATGTCCCAGAATTAACTCTTAAAGTTATTCTGTGTCTTGCTTTCACAGTAACCTCAATTTACATCCCTTTTAAGCCAGCCCATTTTAGTTAGATATGCCTAATAAATGCTGATGGTCTCTTCATGCATTTTATGTTTTGTAACTGTGTGTCCAAGCATTCTCACTATTCAATATGCACGCACACAGGAAATTCTAGTATGTTTACATTGGTGTGCACAGATTTCCCAGGCTTATGATGTATGTATGTATGTACTCAAGTATGTATATTCTTACTTTGGTCACAATACRTATAAATGTGTTTATATGCTCATGCTTCATGTTGAAAAAACTGTTCCATCTTCCACAGATGCCTGTTCCTTTAAGTGCCCATCTGTTCTCAAYTGCCTGCCACTGCCATCCCTTCTGCCATGTGGTTAGAGACACGCTGGAAGAACATCCGTCAAACCTTGCTGCTTCTGTTCACTGCTGCTCTTCTCATYGGGGTTACGATGCTGGCCATTTCCTCTAACATCAACCCAGTAGGCTATTTCTTCCTCGGGGTAGGGGGAGTGTGCCTGGTCGGCTATTTGCTGAGTGTGTTTGTCGAGTGTTACCTGAGGAATCAACACCGGCATGACGCAAATGAAATACCTCCAAACAGGCAAAGCCAAGCAGGGTAAGCAGCAACCTGGTTACTCCTCTTTAACTCTCTCACCTCACTCATAGCCATTTTACGCACTCTTTTGCTGCCCTTCCCCTGAGGCACCAAACACAGGCTCCATTCCCAAAGACAWAAGGTCTTTTCAGGTGGTTTTCTCTCCTTATTGACGTGGAGGTTGCAAATGTCAGTGCCCCRCATGTCCTTTCTATGTATCTTTCCTAAGATGTATTTTCTTCCYCCTGGGAACTGGTCCACTAAAACTTGCCAATGTTAAACTGATCCAGGCCCATTTTATTTTTCTTTGAGTAATCAAGGCTTGCCAAACAATGAGTCAGACAAGGAAAAAGAAAAAACGCTGAAGCAATACTGAATCTTATTTGGGTTTAACTCTATAAATCTTATCTCCAGAGCAACTGCTTCTTGGCAAACTTTAAGAGAAACCTGTAACTGGGTGTGTTTCCACTCTTAAAATTCCAACTTTATGCTAATAAAACCGCTGATTTTGAGAGGCTCTGAATTTGGCCACTTCATTTTGGCTTCATGTACATTTGCAGGTTCTCAGCATCAACTAATTTAACTCCAGTTTGCCTACTGCAATTGAAGAGTTTAACTTTATTTGTAGCCTTGCTTCCTTGTATAATCCAGATAATCACTATCCACATGCATAAATGACTTGACATTCTCAAATACAGTGTTTATTTTTAGAAAGACTATATAAAATGAAGTCTATATTGGGCCTTGCTAGTTTGGGGGCATACTTGAAGAAAACTAGYATATTTTTACTTTAAAATATGACCTGAAAAGGAAAATGTCTCTAACATTTTTTCTTTGCAGATTATTTTTTTCCAACACAGAATAATTAGTCCTTGTTTAAACTAAATGAAAATACTTAATTTTCTCCACTTCTTAAGAATGGATGRACATTAAGCTAATGTATTAAAAAAATGAGGTCCTGTTTTATTCCATGAGRCAACTAGTAGTTAGCAATCCTTAGTAACAAATTTTAACTGGTAGAAGGACATCATGTGAAGCCTAGGACACTGAACTGAACACTGTGGGTAGCTTCACTTACGCTGGGGAGTGTGAGAAAATGGTCACATGAGCTATTTTCTGTACCAGTAAGAAAGACATTAAGTTGGCTGGACAGTTGAGCTGATCCAGGGGCAAAATATCCCACACAGTAATACCACATGAGATACCCTGTCTCAGTCCCATCCATTTGCTGATGGTAGCATGGTCTCTATAGTCCATGGTCTGTACTGCAAACATAAACTAAGCAGCCAAATAACGAGTGTATCTGTGATTCCTCTCTGGCACAGGGTGAATGCTGCCTATGAAGCGCCCACCTATGAGGAGGTGRTGACCATGTCAGCTCCAGCAATATGGACAATTACATCCAACCCGGGCTTGGTGCCCTCACCGCTGAGTGAGCCTCCCCCCTACAACGTAGTTATTGAATCCTCTGCCCAACAAGAGATTGTGGGGGAAGGTCTGCGGATGCCAGTGCCTCCAGACACGAGGCACAGCTCAGAGACACACATGGGCTCCAGGATGCAGCTGCAGCTGGTGCTGCCCCCAAGACTGCAGCGGTTTGTTTCAGACATCCATGAGGAGAAAGATAGCCAAGATAGGTTTGAACCACTGGAGCCACTCACTCCACCACCTGCTTACGAGACTGCCATCAGTGATGAGGTCTTTGAAGATGCTCACCAGCCCTCCACATTAGGATTGATTTCACCTTCCATGAATACAGAACCAAACCTTCMCCCCAATACAGGATGCTCCTAGAAGGAAGGTAAAATGGCTGMGATTTTTTATGCCTGAAACTGTAAATGTTTGTCCCACCATTCTCTGAACCGGAGTTGAACTACAGACAYAGCTTCTGATGTTACTGCAATATTTTTGCACAAAATATAAATCAATGCAATACCACACTGCTTTGTCTTGGCAGATACATAAAACCACCGAGGAAAGTTGTGTTATGTACAACAACATTCTCAAACTGGAGATACACCTTTAGGGAGAGGAGAAGTAAATCATGAGGAGACAAGATTGCCAAAGGACRTCTGAAGAAGCCAGAAGAATCTGCCTGGGAAAGTGGAGGAATAGAAACAACTCTAAGCAGGTTCTGCCTGTCCATTGTAAACAGCAATACTGCTGAGTGCTGCGTGGTCATCAGCCACCCTGAAATTCCTACAGAAAAGACAAGCCTGTGCTCCCCCAGTTGTTCTGCGGCAACACAAATTTATGGTCTGAGCTGTTTTTTATTGTTCATCTGCCACACCTTGTCCACTTCCTCAGCTGTGCTACATGGGAGTGTGACTGAAGGAAGGGGGGCTGACYGCATGTGGAAGCTGGTACCACCTGATACCTGCCACTTAGGGTCCAAAAGATGATGGCATGCATCAAATGACTTCTATTTTTCACAAAGTTGGTATCACACTCAGCCAGTGGTGGATGGAGATAAGCTCTCCCCCGGTAAGAGAGGCCAGCAATGGGATGCATACACCTGTAAGCATCTCTGCATGGACTGCTAGTTTTCATGGCYCTACATCAGGGTGTACATCTCTGCTCTACTACAGATGTACTCTAACAGATGGCTTGAGATACTTTATTGTCATCATGGCAAGCACCTGCACAGAAAGGCCAAAGCTCCTYGAGGTCTCTGTGGGCACTGGAAAGGTCCAGTCTGTCTACTGATGCCACAGCTGCAGCAGAGAGCACCTGAGGACAGCACTCACAAGGCTGTGGCTTTCATCATGATGGCTCTAGGCTGTAGGCAGATTCTAACTCTCACTGATGCTGTGCCTTTTTAAGTGAGTGAGCTAAACTGAGCAGCTCTGCAGTGTCATAGTGGTCTGCAGCATGCAGAGAGATGTGTTTGCATCTGGTGAATGTCCAAATTAAAAAAATAAAAATGGTGGTCCGAATCTCCTGTGAAGGAGAGCAGTAATCATCACAGTCTTGCCCATATGACTGCATCTTTAATTCATATGAGGAACTATCAAATCATATGCTAGAAGCAAATAAATTATTTCTTATGGTTTGTTTCTTTACAATTCAAAGAAAAAAAAACCCTTTTATGTTGTTTATAAATAAACAGGACTGCATTAAAATTTCCTGGTGGCATCATTAATTTTTCCTCCCAAAAGGAACACTCCACAAAGCCATGCTTTTGCTTGCATTCTGCTTATTTGATAATCTTGGCTGAGAAAAAAAGAGAGGACTTCCATTCCTGAATCTACAGCTAGATTATTGATGAAGCAATTRTGATGCCCCTATCATGGAAGTATTACAAGAGACAAACTTGATTATAAAAGCAATGTGATGTCTTTAATGCCAAACACTACTTGCATTTCCCTCYTGTATCTGCTAATGGAAAAGAAAGGAAAAACCATCAAAAGGTGTCATAAGTATGTGACACCAGCATAGAAACTTTGAGTCATAAACTGGGCAACTCAGGATCTTCCTGAGTGCACCAAACTGCCAGAAGTYAGGAAGAAATTCAGGTGACCAGCRCAGACTAAAAACTAGCCAAAACAAAGATCAGAAATGTAACCAGTTATGATCACTACAATTTTGTCTTCAGCCTTTGTAAGGGTTTTCAAGCCTTTGGACTTGTCTTGAGCTTTAGAATGTAGAATTCCTGTGCACAAGGGGACAACCATCTGAAGCCTCATGTGACTTTTTTGTAAGTCCTTGAGGAGCAGCTGAGGGAGCTGGGGGTGTTTAGCCTGGTGAAGGCCCAGGGGAGACCTTATCGCTCTTTACAACTCCGAGATTGTAGCCAGATGGGGTTTGTCTCTTCTCCCAGGCAATGAGCAACAGGACCAGAGGAATTAGCCTCAAGCTGAGCCAGGGGAGGTTCAGGCTGGACATCAGGATGAATTGCTATTTCTTCTCCAATGTCAAGCATTGGAATGGGCTGTCCAGGGAGAYGGTGGAGTCACTGTCCCCRGAGGTGTTTAAGGAAAAGACTGGATGTGGCACTCAGTGCCATGGTCTAAGTGGCATGGTGGTGTTCAGTCAAAAGTTGGRCTTTGTGATCTCACAGGTTTTTCCTACTGATTTTTCCAACTGATGCCAYGATTCTGTAATGAGAGCTGTGAATTTGCTTTTGCTAGGATGCTCACTTGATGTTCCCTTCCTATTTCCCTTCCTATTTCCCTGCACATCCCGTGTGCTCCCTTTCTCCATCCCTCTTAACTACAGCACGTTATCTTTTCCGATTAGAGCYGATTTCCGCAGAAACCGATGTCAATAGAGGTAAAAAACTAAAATGGAAAAAAAACCCCAAGGGCCAGAGGCGGTATTTTTCCCAGGAAAGCCGCAACCCCGCTAACCCCCCCTGCCGGCCCGACCCCCTCAGGGCAGGAAGAGGCGGGAGAGCGCTGGCGCGCGCGGCGGTCACGTGACGGCGGGAAGCGCGTCCGGCGGTTTGAATCGCGGGGGCCGCCGGGAAAAGGCGGGACGGCTCGCGCTCCTTTCCGCCCGTCGTCAGGCGGCGGCCGCGGCCCGGGGGTCGCTCCGGTCCCTCCCGAGCCGAGAGCCGAGAGCCGGCAGCGGGGTACGGGTGGCTCCTCGCCGCGGCGCTCTGCCCTGCTGTCCCCGCGCCTCCCAGGATGCTGGCGGCGTGCGGCATGCAGCGGTGCCACCAGGAAGCGCTCAAGAAGAACCGGGTGATGCTGGCCAAGCAGCTGGTGTTGAATGTGCTGGTGGAGCACATGGTAGAGAAAGACATCATCACCGCGGAGATGGTGGAAATGATACAGGTACGCGGCTCGTCGTCTGCGCCCTGAGCTTTATTTCTGGCTGAGCTCGGTGTCGTTCYTTGCAGTAACAGCATTGAAGAAAACCTGACCTGTGTGTTTCCTGCACATTTCAGTGTGGTTGCATTCAGAGGATATGCAGATGTTTGGTTGTAGCATGCAGGAGAGCTGTAAAGTGCTTTTGTAAAAAGAAAAAGTGCTTTTCCTCTGAAGATTTCCGGTGTTCTGGTGTGCAGTTGCAGCAGGCTGTGCTTTGTGGATCGGGTGGTACATTCCAGTCCTTTGTTGTCATTTTTATTGCATATGTAGAAGCAGGAATAATACCTATTTCCAAAAGAATACTAATGAGTAGGTCTTTCCAAAAAGTCACTAACTGAGTAGGTTATATACCAGTTTGTTGTGGCATCTTCCATATAAAGAGTCAGTGCTTCATATGATTTTGTAAAYTGCGTGAAGAGCCTTGCAACGTTCAAGGCTCACTGTGAAATAACAAATGCTGTTTGTTTGTAGGCTTGTGTTACCTACCCTGTGCGGTGGGTACTGTGGAGAGAAGCCATTGCARATAGCTTGGGATTTCTCCCAGAGGGATGGTAATGCACAGAACACTGTGCAGGATGGACATACAGACCTTCAAAGAAAGCAGACTGGAAAGGAAGTGGCTGAAGTTGCATGTCAAGTGCATCTCAGGACTGAAGTAAGCACCTGAGTGAGGTTTTTAGTCCCCTAGGAAAGTTCATGGTCCCATAATAAGAGCAGATGCTGAAAAATAGGATTATGAACTTATTTCTGGGCATGAGTGTAGAATGTAAACCTGAGTCTGGTAAGGTTTTGATTGCAATGAAGAAATTACTTCCTGATTAATTTTGAATCATTGTCAAAGATAATGTGAATCACTTTGCATACTTCAACTCAGTGTCAAAGATAATACGAGATGCCTCATGGGGCCTGTCGGGGATATCAGTGCTGAATTGTGGGAACTCCAGGCAGTTCTACCTGAAATAGCTCCAATTCCTAGTGGAAGAGAACAAAGATACAGTAAAACAGAGCAAGCCAGAGAATGAATCAAGTACTTACTGTACTAGTTTGGGCTGGAGTAGTTAATTTCTTCATAGTAGCTGGTATGGGGCTGTGTTTTGGATTTGTGCTGGAAACAGTGTTGTTAATATMTGTAGAGGTGTTCTAGTTATTGCTGAGCAGTGCTGACCCAGAGCCAAGGCCTTTCCTTCTCAGCCCACTCAACTAGCAATGCTGGAGGTGCAACAGGAATTTGGGAGGGGACACATCTGACACAGCTGACCCAAGGGACATCCCACTCAGTTTGGTGTCATGGTCAGCTTGTAAAGCTTGGGGAGGAAGAAGGAAGGGGCAAACTCTGAGTGAGAGTGCTATCTTTCCAAATCACTGTTGCAGCTGACAGAGCCCTGCTGACTTTAGAATGGCTGAACACCTGCCTGCCAGCAGGAAGGTAGTGGGAGAATTCTTTGTTTTGATTTGTGTGTGGTTTTTGCCTTGCCTGATTAACCATCTTTATCTCAAYTTTTCTCGCTTTTCTTCTTTGGATTCTTCCCATCATTCCACTTTGGGAGGAAGCAACTGGAGTGTCTGATGCTGAGCAGCCCACAGGGGTTAAGCAACAGCACTGCTGAAGTGTGGATGATTAGTAGGGGTGTCCTTTTGATGGCCTGCAGTTTGTCACTTAAGGGGGAGCAGGGAGAAGGGAAGGAAAGGGGGAAAAGTCCTCTCCAACACAAGGTAATGCCAGAGAAAATACTCWTTGGCAAGATGCTGCTGTAGTTAAAAAGTATTAAACTGAGACAGAAGGGAAGAATACTAAAGGAATGTTCCAGTTTTGAGTAAGAGTGCAACCATACTTTGTAATGGATTATCAGTAAGGAGAAAAGTGTTGTAATGGGCAAGTCTGGTAAAGAGTAAGAGCTTAGTGGAAAAAATTATGCCTAATACAATAAACTCACATAACTAAGAGCTTAAATGTRTATAAATAGCAGTAGCAGCCTGAGCAAGAGAACAAAGTGACTTGAATTACTGTTGCAGAGTATTGATCTGGAAATTGCAACAAAGATAGAAACATGGCAGAGGTAGAAGGAAAGCATTCACAGCTGGAACTGCAAAATATGTATTGTACTAGAAGGATAGAAATGAAAGGGACATTTACTGGATAGTACTAGTTATAACAGTGCAATGGAGAAAAAGTAAAGTGCATTAAAAAAAATCACTGAAGTGGAAAGCACTTTGTCTTACCTTTCATTTTCCTGTAGTAGGTCTGTGAATATTTAATATTCTTCCTGTCTCTGGCAAATGTGAGCACAGGTCTTAGAAGTGCTGTTAAGTAGCCCGTTACTGAAAATGTATTGGGACGCTTGATCGTCAGGTACCTTAATGGAAGCAGGAGGAGCCAAATGCCACTGTGATGAAAGAGAATAGATTTTCCTGGATATTATAACTGACTGGTTCTATATATATCTTCCTGCTCCCCTGATAGGTCAGGAAATCAAGATGCAGATAAATAGTTATGTTCTAAATCACCTTTTCTTAAAAACACAACAGTAACACTGGTCTTGATTTAAGCTAAACAAAAGAAAAAATGGTTCTGGAAAGAGGGCACTTAAATAAACTTCTGTAATCTAAGGAAGTGAAGTAAATCAAGGAGCTCAGTGAGACAAAGCATGATGTTTTTCCCAAGTGTGAGGTGTCAAACCAGTACTGACACTTGACCACAAGTAAGATAAAGATGGGAGGGGGAGTGTGTTGCAAGAGAAGCCACTGAAGACAAAGGCGGTTAAATGGGATGARGAGCTCCCAAGGAATATGAAGAGTAAGTAAAGCATTTATGGGTGTACAAGATTGGAGAAGAATCAGTAAATAGAAGCCGCTTCTTTTGATGTCTGAAATGTGGAGAAATACAGGATYTGACAGGATTGAATTTAAATTGGGTCATTCAGAAAAATAAGCCAAGTTTTTTTCCACTGTGCACACTTTCAATAAAGGGTAAAGAAAAAAATTGTATTTTACTTTGTAGTAAAAATGATGTTATAATTATCTAGATGAAAACCCAGAAGAGGCRAGTTTTGAACACAGAGGGAAAATTATGGTGGAAATAAAGTAGGACAGTGGAAACAGCTGTTTTTAAGGCAAGGTCCAAAATCTACTAGCATAAATGCCTACTTGTTGAAGCATCAAATGTTCTTCCGGAGCTCTGGGATAGACTTTCTAAATTGCAGATATGATAGCAAGAGATTTTTTACTTTTCAAACAAGTTGAATACTGTGTACTACGATCAAAGACTGAGATTGTATAGGTATAGAAATTTAAATACCATGGCTAATCACTAGATAGTAATGAAGGGATTGCTGGTTTTGACAAGTGAATTAAATTTGATTAGGATATTTGCCAATTATATATGTTCTTTCCACAGATTCTGCAGGTGTATTCAGGCACAGTAAGACTAATATGGAATTTTGACAGGAATTCAGAATTTATTTACAACCAGTTCCTGTTTTGCTGATAGTAAAATCTATCTGTAAGAGTACAAAAATAAAGATGTGTTGGAAAATAAAATGAAAGAAGTGTGTCTTATGAAAGTTTTGTTTCTGAATGTTTGCTGAACATGATTTAGTGTAACCTAAACATGGTGCTGAAAAGGAAGCTAGATGAGGAGACACAGCCCTTTGGGTATTAAGGGAAGCATTAAGGAGGAAGTCTGCCAAAAGCTGACTGCTGTACATACAAAKTGCAGAATATGAGCATTATGGAAATTTCTTAACTTTTTAAGAAAACTTAAGTTCCAGTTCTTCAGGTTAACTAGCTCTTAACTATCATTTATGGCTTAGAGTCATACACTGTGAAGAAGATGAATGGCCTTGTCTCAAAACAGCTGCAGGTCTACTAGAAAGGAAGAAAAATTCATTTGATACTTTAGAAATAAAGTCTCAATTCACTTCATTAGTTGCAATAAAACTCAGCTTAGGAAAAAATACAAATACATGAAGCTGGTTATTTTTGATGGACTGATAGAGCAGTGTTACCTGGAGAAAGGTACCTTCATACTTCTGTGAAGAGGCAGTTAAGATATTACTAAATGTGCTTCTAGTCAACTCTGAAAATTCAGAATCCTGTGGGAATAAGAGAAGGTACTTACACTGTTAAGGGAAAGAGGCCATTTATGAAAAAAAAATTACTTCTTTACTATAGCAAGTCAAGACCAATTTATAGAAAGAAGTTTTGATAAATAAGGGAAAGGACAGGAGAAGACTGAATTCAAGGAACACTGTTGGTACAAGAATAAATGCACTTGGTCAGTCATGAATGAATATGTATCTGAAATTTTAAATAAGTTCTTAAGCATTGGATCCACAAGATTTTGCAGCATCCTCTCAATGGATGCTCAAACAATATGATGGAGAAAAAATTAAATTACTTTTAACATTGAGCTTGATACATCATTTGGTTTGATTCACAAAATGTGATATCTTCGGTGGCATCAGCTTTACACATATACTTGAAGGCTTTTTTTCCCCCTGATTTTCCTGTGATTGCTGTATTGTTAGGAGAGATCTCAGATCTAAGTGATAATCAAAAACATGGAGGATGAATTCCAAATAAATTTATTACTGATATCCAGTATTATGGTATGTGAGTCTTGGTGTGGTTTAGATTTCAGAGGGATGGGTATTATTGTGTACATTGTACATTTTCTTGGCAAATACCTATTAATATTCTAACAACTTCTTGACAGTGTTTTACAAAAACATGAGTTTCATTTTTAGATGGTTACTTTTGCACATATACTGGTATGTATTGCTTCATTGGTCTACGTATTAGTCTGTACATATGAAATACCATTCTGGAACTGACTGCATATAAGAAGTATTTTACTTTAAGTTTTCTGAAGGATCTGACTATCTGAATGAGACTGTGAACTATTGGATAGTAGTGAAAGCATGTTTTGGACTTGGTGTATTGAGTGAGGAGGAGATACTGTTCCAATGGTAACTGGAAGTAAAATTTTGGAGAAAATATGGTGTATCACTGGGTGTGGTCACGTATGAATTGTGGGCTTGTGTTGTCATATACTCCCCACCTTGAGCAAAAAGGAACAGAGGGGTGTGAATGAAATCAGCTAGGAAGAGTATAATAATGGATCTAGCATAGCTAAGCATAGGGGTGGAATATTTTTCTGAAATAAAAAAAAATAGTTGTTCTCATGATTCRTTGGCAGTGGATTTTGTTTTTTTCCCTCTGGGTTTAGGCCAAGTCTGGGAGYTTTGACCGAAATGTGGAATTCCTCAATTTGCTGCCCAAGAGAGGCCCTAATGCCTTCTCAGCCTTCTGTGAAGCTCTGCGAGAGACCCAACAGCAGCATCTGGAGGCAGTGATCCTGAAGACAATGTCCAACATGAGCCACGAGATTGCAAGGGTACACAGTTTTAAAAAAATAAGATGGATGGCTTGCATTTTACATTGGGTTTGGGCACAAATGGATCTGGATAAAATGGAGTTTTGCAAGTTGGAAGTTGTAGCCTTAGAAAAGCACTAAGGAAGAAATTTGGAAAGAGAATTTTCATAAAGAATCACAAGGTGGTAGAGGTTGGAAAGGGCCTCTAGAAGTCATCTGTTCCAACTTCCCTGCTCAAGTATTACCTTCAGTAGTCTTCCAGRGGCGCATCCAGGGGGTTTCTGAATATCTCCAAGGATGGAGACTCAGCAACCTCCCCCTGTGCTCAGGCACACTCACAATGAAAAAGCATTGCCTGATGTTCAGAGGGAGCCTCCTGTGTTTGTACCTGTGGCYTTTGGGTCTGTCACTGGGCACCACTGAAAAGAGCCTGACTCTGTCCTCTTTGYACCCTCCTTTCAGGTATTCATGCACATTGATAARTTCCCCTTGAGGGATGAGGGATTGTCTCCCTTCATCTCTTCTGCTGGCATCATTCTGCCTAATGCAGCCCAGGGTACCATTTGCCTTTGTGCCAAGGGTACATTGCTGGCTCCTGTTTGACTTGGCACCACRAAGTTCTTTTCTACCAAGCTGCTTTCCAGCTGGATGGCCCCCAAGGTATATTGGTGCATGGGATTGATCCTCCCTGGATGCAGGATTTTTCACTTCTTTTTTTTGAACTGTACAAGGTTCCTGCAGTGTTCTTGCACCCAACATGTTCTTAATGGATGTCTCATTAACAATCCAAACATTGAAACAAAAATTTTTTTTTCTCTGAATTTTTTGGTTTAAATTCATCAATTGTCTGAATAGACTCTTAAGGAAAAAGGTACTTTTATTTCTTCTGCTATGTTTATTTTCACCTTTTCACTATGTGTAGTTGTTAGTACTGTACTAAAAGAATAATTTTGCAAAGATTCCATGTTCTTAGTGCATTGGCAAAGATGTAAACATATTTTGTACAAAGGAAGGGAAAGCAAATACTTTTGAACAGATGTTCTCTTACTGAAATGTAAAATTAATTAAACTACCCTTTTTTGTTTTGCATTTTGCTTTACTATACAAGCAATGAAATCTTGACTGCAAACAAAAATATGGGAATCACCAGATAATTTTTTTGCAAAACCAAGAAGGATAGGATTGCCCCATAGTAAGGATTATAAACTGAGGATTTGGATAGTAGTAGAGATGAGCAAAGAAGAGAAGGAGTTTTGCATTGAGACAAAGTGCTGTCTTGTCATTTTCTTTTGGATGTGTACCATAATAWTTCAATCATTTTTATATGTTTATAAATGCCATGTATCCTTTCTTCCATTATACCTTCAGGCTTGTACTGTAGAGAAAAAAAAAAGCTATTTTATGCTACTCTTTTTCATGGATTTATTGATGTCTTGTAGCTTGAACACTGTCATGAGTCAGATCTTCCATATCCTGTCAGTGAATCCTGTAATTCAAAGAGACCCCGCTGGATTGGTGAGTTGCACATGATTTGCTGCCTGGTTGACTCCTTCCAATTTCTTAATATTCTCTTAATTCAATTCTAGAAATAAGCTTGCCACCACTTTACTCATCTTGGGAATACAAACTTGACAGTAAACTGACTATATTATGATCTGAGAGGCTGATTTATAGCATATGGGAAGAGACAAAGAGAACCAGTTGCTTGTCAGCTTCATTTTTTTTCTTATGGGACACTTCATTGCTTAAACAGTACATGTCAGTAAAATTCTAAAATTTGAAAGAGTTTCTTTGCTGAAGATTTGTAATAGAATTTCATTGAACTAGAGCTGTGATAAGCTACTGACTTTAGGCAGATCTCCTTAATTTAGAGTTCCTWCTTATAAAAATTAGTTTAAGGCTACGTGAGTCCAACTTGAGCTTATCTCAAGTGCAGTAAATCAGCTTTTCCTTAACAATGCATTTGTGACTTTAGACCAGGGGATTGGTCTAATAAACAGTTGTTGGAATTAACCTGTTTGCTGGTTTTTGTGTTGCCTCTGGTAATGCCTGGAGTCTCATTTTCCTTAACCACAGGTTTACCCATATAGTGGTTACTAGGAGTTCTCTCTGGTGTTAAAGAATAAGTGTCTTATTTTTGGAGACTTCTTATTTAAGTGAAAAGATTTTAGRTTGGGTTGTTCTGATTTTTTTAGAGCATATGTTTTTTCAGCCTCAAAAGGCTGAGAAAGGATTTCAGAAGAGACTGTGAATGTCATTAGCTCAGTTTCTTTGGTACAGAGGAGTGAGCGTTTGTCTGCAAATGGCAAATAGTTGATTATCATTCCCCTCTTCTGCTGTTATCCAGAGGAAAGTGTTCAGAGGCAGATATTAAAAGAAAAGGGCTTTGTACTTTATGAAAGTTAGAAATGTCTTGTTTGATCACTTATGCATATGTTCAGCATGGGAGGCCTTTAATGAAAGGGAAGAACTATTCTGTTTGAAATTTTCTAGCAACATTTTGTCAGCCAAACTCTGAAAGTAGGAATATACTGTGCAAAACAATGCAAAGCACAAGGATCTAATATTAGATGAGAATTCTGTTTTCATACTCTGTAGAATGAAATTTACTAGGCCTTAGATAAAACTAACCACATAGAAGCAAAAATAAAAGCTGTCAATTCAAATAAAAATGTATACCATTGCAGTACTCATTTTCTTGTTGTGTGTTTCATTTTGTGTCAATGGTACCTGATCAAACAAAATTTTTAGAGGTATGAAATATGCATAAGAGAATATAGTTCAGAATTTGCAAGTTACTACTTTAATGCAGAGAGTTTGTATTTGAAGTTTTTTATTATTATTGATATATTTGGTTTTGCACAGAACCAGTGGAACATTCCTTGGATAACGGAGATGGTCCCTCAATTCCTCCAGTGAAGTTTTGCACTCCTGAATTTTATCTTGATCATCAGCACTTGGTAAGTCATTGGCAGAGAAAATCTTAACATGTGAGAGATGTGAGATGTTTGGATCTATCAGCTGAACACGTGCCACTTTAAATGGAGTTGAAACGCTTCATTGGGATGCAGATCAGGGTTGTGCTATTTGTGTAGCTGAAAGGTGTTGCCAGTCGTGTTCCATTTGATGTGGTTCTCATTTACAAGTGTCAAGAAATCCTGAGAAATTCTGTAACTCTATACAAATCTCTGCCTCTGTTTTTTTAATCGTGAAGAGCTTGGTGAAATGTCTTCTATTCTATTGCTCTCTTTGAGCTGTCAGTATTATTGCCTCAAGTTTATTTGTCTGTATCCTCATCATCTTCTGTGTGATGACACACCCTGTAAATGACTATAAGATAGTAGAACTCTGTTTTCAACTAGTAGTTGCCTGTTTTAATTGCCARCTGTACCCTAAAGAGTCCTTAGGCTTAAGAACCAGATCAGGATTCTGTGCTGGGTAGAACAACCTGAATTTCTAATTTTTTGCAGTGTTTGAAGTTACAGATGTAGTCTTTTTGTTTATTCTGTTAGTGAAGCATAGATTGTGGTGAGGTGGGCTTAAGGAAAAGTACTTTGATCATMGGGTAAACACTTCATTAGTGTTGCACAATGTCTAATAGTTAAGACACTCTGTCAGAGGCACTGTGTGTAGCAAAACAGAGTTTGTGTGTTGGTTTTTGTTGCGTTTGGGTTTTTGGCTTTTTTTTTGTTTTTTTTTTGTTGTGGGTTTTTTTGGACCTGTCTATGGGGGTGACATGATTATTAAGCAGTGCCAGTGTGCGCTTGACTAGGCTCCTTTTACATCTGTGCCTGGATGCAACTTACTTGATAGTCTCCTTTGGTATTAAAATTTATTTCCAACTTACAGAAGCGTTAGTAAGTGAATTACTATTGATTTGTTGTTATTAGAGTGGTGGGGACWGAGAGGGATCTTAATTTCAAGACACCCTTCTTACATTAGTTCTTTTCCTGTTAACCTCTTTTGCCAGTTGCACAATTTTAAAGATCAATGATTGACAGCCCYTTGCTGTTACAATTATACTCAGTGCTATTTTACATCTGTCTGTTCCCTACAGCAATTAAGAAATGTTAGCTGAACTTTACATCATGTTCTCCTCTGATGGGGGTGATACATATATATGGAGCCCAGCTGGGTTGAGGGTGGGAAAGGGAAAAAAGTTAGGAATAGCTAATCCACAGTTTGAAATGGATAAGCTGTGTTTCTTTTAAAATGAGGAATAAGGCRAGCCAGTCTAACTTAATAATAGTATTGTAGAATTGCCAGTTGTGGAGGCTGGCAAGYGCAGGCATATCAAGATGGTGTGGAATGATTGCTGTTCTATTCTAACACACCATTATTTCCTTGTGTAGTCTAAATTTATCCATTTGAAATCTTCTCAGGCGTACAAGCTGACATCAGAGCCCCGAGGCTTAGCACTTATCCTCAGCAATGTCCGTTTCAACACCGAGAAGGACCTGGAATATCGCTCAGGGGGAGATGTGGATTGTGCTTCCCTGGAGATGCTTTTTAAACATCTTGGGTATCGAGTCACTGTTCTTCATGATCAAACTGCACAGGTAAGATGGTGATCCCAGTACTTCACAACTGGTATGGATGAGTTTGTTRCCTAATTGTCTTAAGAGGTTCCCTTTGGTATGTGTAGTTAAGCTTTGAAGATGTGAATTATCASTTAGGAATAGAAAATAAGTCTTAAATGGGATGATGTCTGCTCTCATACTGATCCATATGGGAAAGCTTGGAAGGCTGGGCTCTTCCAAYGGAAAGGAGTATCACAAAGGACTACAAGAGGTACTACTCTAGTCGGACTCTAGTGGAAGGGACAAGAATTTAGAGACCACGCCTGGCCTGTGTTAAAAGCACAAGTTAATAGCCTYCGGTTTACTCTAGATACCAGTGTTCTACTCTTCTAAAAGTTAAACTTTATGAATATTGGATATAGTCTTTGCAGGTGTGATGTTTTTGTCCTATCAGTGATGAAGTCAGTTGCCATCCTCTTTACCAGTCTTCTGCTGTCTGTGCAGTTTAGTTCCACTGTTTCAGTCTTTGCTAAAAACAGTGTCTGCTTCACTTAGGAAAATGGGTAGTGTTCCGTGACTAACTTATCAAGCCACTATTCCTAGGAATGCAATTGCTGCCTTCTCCAGTATCATTTGTTCTTATTCCTTTTAAGTCCCTATGAATCCAAGTGATACAGGACCTGTTATGAARAGTGTTTTATTCAAGAACAGACCTTTTGCAGCATTGATGTAAGAGTTTTGCACCTGCCATGTTGTCAGAATTCCTGAAGTTTAAATTTTTAATTGACCACTAATGTCTGGATACCTGAAGACCCAGAGTATATAGGTTAAGTTGCTCCAGTATCCSACTGCGACTCAAGTGTCAGTGTAAAACCTCTGCAAAATATCACTTGGTTTTTCCTATTGGCCTAAGTGATTCTTGCTTCACAGTGTTATAATTAGGACTGAATAGAGTAAGAATATTTTGCCTTTTTTTAATACAACACGTCTTTTCTATGTAAATTTGATGTGTGTAGGGGTTTTCTTTGTAACAGGAGGGCTGTTTGTGTTTTTCACAGAGTATTGATTCACTTTCCCTGTGGAAGTCTGGAAAATACTGAGTTTTTTTTTCCTTTTTTGTCCTGTTCTAGGAGATGCAGAATGCATTGGAGAGATTCTCCAAGCTGCAAGATCATCGAGATGTGGATTCCTGCATTATAGCTCTGCTTTCCCATGGTGTGGAGGGTGGGGTTTATGGCAGTGATGGCAAACTACTTGAGGTATATTGCTGAGCCCTGATCTGTTGTTGTGGGTTATCTCTAGGAAAGTAACAATGGAAAGAGGGGAGTAAAAGTTTTAAAGAAAGAAAAAGAAAGATTGAGGATTCACATTTTTTGAAACAGAAAAAATAAGGGCCGGAGGGAAGAAAAGGGCAGGGGGCTGTCTGTGAGAGGTCTGGAAGATGAAAAATGGCAAGTAGGGGAAATTATCTCTGTATAAATRCTAGGTAGAGTGCATGAACCCAAACAAGTAGGAACCTGAGGAGATAGTGGAGAAGGGAAGTGTTTGCTACATGCTGAGTTTGCAGGTAAAGGAGAAAATAACCAAGACTGGTGA
Organism: Malurus melanocephalus; assembly: GCF_030028575.1. Lineage (NCBI taxonomy): Eukaryota > Metazoa > Chordata > Aves > Passeriformes > Maluridae > Malurus > Malurus melanocephalus. Next base: position 2,027,988 of record NW_026623321.1, on the reverse strand, counting down.
GGTAATAACCAAAATGCAGGGAAGAAAGGTGAGACTGGGTTTGGCTTACAGAAGGCTGCAGTGAAGAAATTTCCTCTCTCTCTTAGTTGCAGGAGGCTTTCCGGCTCTTTGATAATGCAAACTGCCCAAATCTCCAGAATAAGCCCAAAATGTTCTTTATTCAGGCCTGCCGGGGAGGTGAGTGCCCAAACACTAAAAGCCATGTACTTGGCATGCCATTAAGGCTCATTTTGCACACGTGCACACCCTCACATCCAACTTGCTGTCAACTCTCCTCTTTGCTTCTCTCAGGTGTAAGTGGGACCCATATTCACCTCCCTCTGCCCTGCTGCTGCCACTGCATCTGTTGCTCTGTAAGTGTCTTTAGTTCTGCATGAGGTGTGTGCATTGACTTGCAGACCCCAGAGCATCTTAGTGACATAAAGCTCTGTCATATCCCACTCATTCCTTGAGGCCTCTTCGTGCTGTGCCTGCAGTAGGAGGAGTGGGGTACACGGTGCACAAATGGCAGCACAGCATGGAGCAGTACACTGCACTGGAGTCTTGCYGAGGTCCCATTTTCTCTTGATCCTCGATGTGTTGTGTCTCTTGTAGTTGTCTCTTAAGCTGTCAAGAGTTGGTTCCAATTATTTTGGGGGTTTTGTCTTTTACTTCAGCCCGTTTTCAACCTCAAAATGACMTTTTCTTGCATCCTTTTCCACATACTGTTGAATTCTTACATGCTGTTGTACAGAATTCTTCTCATAATTTTATAGACTTGCTCTTTTTCTTTGCTTTGTGTGCCTTTCTAAAAAAAACTGCTATTCCTTTTCCTTCCTTTTGTAACTGAACACATCTGTAACTAACTACGTTTCAGATCTGCTAATGACCAACTTTTTCCCTGAAGTGTTTGGGCTGTGTGAAGTTGCAGATATTGCTGAGTGAAGTTATGTCTTGCAGTTTCTTTTTTCCCTTGTGATAGAGAAGTTTTTTCTAGCGTATATACTTCTCCCCCTGCTTTTCCCTTGTTCCTCACAGTTGTGTCCCTTTTTTTCTCAGTTTTAGCAAGCTTTATATTTTGTCCTCTAGTCTCTACTCTTGTTTAARCCCAGTGCAGGGGAAAACCTAAAGTTTGCATGAGGTATTCTGGCAATCASAAATACTTGGTCCTTCTAAGCATTTGGGAGCATTGTAACACACATGTTTACAGTAYGAATTGAATCCGATTGCTTTCCTTATGTGAATAAACATGTAGATACTCTTGAACAAATGTGAATTGCACGGACATAATGTGGAAATAAGTGCAATAAGCCAGAATTTTCAGCTGACCTCATTAGGTAATTAGGTTTATTTGACTGTAATGTTGCCATAAGTCTGTTAAGACTAAGAAGTCAACCTTGGCCTTTGTATTCCCAAAAAAATTGCAGTTAAGAAAGAGTGGTAAAGCTTGCTATGCATGAGGGTTTAGATCTAAAATACTGCAATAGACAAAGGATGGAAATACTTGCAAAACTGAAATGAAAAGCTTTTTCCTCAATTGCAAAAACAAAACAAAAATAACCCCAAAACAAGGCAAAACCCTGCATGGTCTAACCTCTTTTAAATCTTGATTAATAGTTGGAGGGGAAAGCCAGTTACAAAATAATTGAACTGTCAACAAAAATATGTATCCTTTAAACAGCATTTAAAAGACAGTATAAATAGTATTGTCAACTTAGAAATTATAATCAATCTATTTGTGTCATGTAAGTTAGCTGGAGCTAGTTGAAACAAGATGAGAAATGCGTAAGTTATTCTTCTTCCGTAACCTTACATAATAGSCCTGCTCTCTCTTCTATTAATGACACATTTTAAAAATGTAGATAAAGACATGTTGATGCAGTCTTAATTTCCAAAGTACTTTTGGCAGGAGTCTACTAAAGAACTGAAGTAGTCCACCTACAGTCGTGGATCAAAAACCAGTAGCAACACAAAACCATGGGGAAAGTTTCAGTATGGCATAAAATGAAACTTTGAAGCTGCTTAATATYTGTGTTTAATGTAGTAGATCCAAAAGAGTGAAAAATCATGCTAAGTAATGACAAATTGTTAATTAGCAGTTATTTAAACCAKTTGGCAAATCAGCTGTCTGGGAGCTTCAGTACAATTTAAACAGAGTGGATCAATCTCCAGCAGTGGTTCTATAAATTAGAGGCTAAGTATGCAAAGGGTTAGTGCTTTACACATTTTAGTTAAATTGGTTGGAGTGGTGTTTGAAGACAAATGCATGAGGAAGATGTGTAATTCTAAAGCTTTAATCAAAAAAGTTTTGACTTCATACATAATGGGATAATGACAGTGTGAATAGAGCTTGATGGTAAAATTACCTGAGTCTTATCTGAAATAACATGCACAGTGAACACTACACTAAATTTTTAAGACGATAGAGAACTGAAAAGATTAGAAAAGTGTGATAAATGTGTGGTTAAAAATTTAAAAAAATTTGCATTGTTCCCTTAAAGAGATTAGGGAGGAACTCGAAAGTCATCATGAAATTTTGAGCTATTAATTCCAGGCGGTATCAGACAATCACACCCCTCCCACTGCTGTTTTCTTTTTAGAGGGAAAGAACAATGTTGCTGGTTTAGGAACTGACCATTTCCTGAGCATAATTATGAAATGCCACCAGTGCCACTGCCTATTAGGGGGTTAGAAGTCCAAATGTATTTCTAAGGCATGAACTAGAAACAAAAATTGAGAACTATCATAAAGAAGAAGGCTTCCAGAGTGGACACTTAAGCCTCCTAACACTAGACTCTGATTGTGCTGTTAGGAAGCAAGAAGTACTATAGAATCTCATCTTAGAGCAAAAGAAAACAAAAAAGCAAAATTATATGAAAAATCTGTAAAATGTAATTTTAATTTTCTTGCAACACAGCTGGATTATCAAAGTTACCACCACCTAAGCAATTAGTTGAGATTATAATGGAAACTCTGCATTATGTAGACAACCAGTTGAGAATATCTGCACTTGCTTAATGCATACTAATGAATCCTGGAAAGGGTATTAAATGCTTTCCAGGCCTTAAACTAATCTCTATGGACTGGAGTTCTCTCTCATGTTTGGGGTCAGATTATTTTGCATGTTTCTGCTGCACAATTTATACTTTTAATTGAAACAAGCAGTATTGTAATCAGGTTTTATAACTAAGTGAGATACTTGGTCTATGTTTTCTAGGTGTATTGGATGTAGACCTTAGCAACCAAAGTTCCAGCTCTTGTTGGAGTTCTGCAATAAAGAGATAGTTAGCATTGCAGACTGCATTAGATATTTTTTTTATCTTTCTAAGGTAGGTACAAGTGGAAAACTCTGTGGCTAKGCATCAAATCCTTCCATGAATGGTGAAGAAATACCAGAAACTTCCCCGCTTTCATAGTTGTCCCATGATCTGCACAGGAAGAGATGGGAGCAGAAATCAGCATGCAGACCAAGTCAGGTTAGGTTAAGCAGGTGCAGCAGTCATTGGTATTTGCATTTATTTGTGCAGAAGAATTTTCAGATGAGTCTAAAACAGCTTAAGAAGCTTAAAGTTAATGCAAAAGCGTTCTGCTTGATCGTAGTTGTGGCATTGCCGACCAGAGCCCAAAACTAAGGACGTACAGGAAAGATACATCCAGTAATTCAGGATAATTTCTTCTCTCCCTCTCCTTGTTTATTGCCACCACAGATGAGTTGGATCGGGGAGTGGATCAAAGAGATGGCAAAGGATGGTCAGATTCCCCAGGCTGTGAGGAAAGCGATGCRAACAAGGAAGAAAGTCTGAAGCTGCGTCTGCCGACGTGCTCAGATATGATCTGTGGATACGCTTGTCTGAAAGGTATTGGGTAAAGGTCCTGATTGTTGGGCATAAGGAGGCCTTATCTGTGTTCCCCAAAAGCCTTCATGGTAGACTCTCTCTCGCCAGGCACTGCGGCCATGCGGAACACCAAGCGTGGGTCCTGGTACGTCGAGGCTCTCACCTCCGTGTTTGCAGAGGACTCGCGACACACTCACGTGGCTGACATGCTGGTGAAGGTAAAGCAGAAGTGCATTTACTCTCCCACTTATGCCTGTTTTTTGAGGGGCCTTCCATTGCTTCAAAATGCTAGGATTAATCTAGTACTGCTAAAGCACTAGCAAAATTATAATTTTTCCCCATTCTCATTTATTTACTTATATGCAGTTCAATAACGGTTTAACCCAACTAAAGATKCTGTTTCTTTGACTCCTGTTTCCTTTGTGTGGTCCCATGGTGAATGTGCAAGAAGAGTTAATATGTCTTGCCAAGAATTAGTTTTCTTCTATAGAAATAGCTCTTTTTTTCAGTGAATTCRTTCCCTGAACATGCACACCACACAACTCCAAAAGCACTAGTACTCATGTAAGGTAAAGTTTGCAAAAATGAAGGAAGAAGGAGTGAAAAAAAGCAGTGTGACCACAGCAACTTGAGCTGCTGTGGAGCTGCCCCATAGTTCTTTTTCCTTCTTATAATTAGGTGATTACTTAATGCATTAAACAGAATAATCTGTGAGTACAGAAAGAAATTACATTTTTCTTCCTTCTGTTGTTTTAATCCTTCCAGTTATTTTGTTTTTTTAATCTCACATCTAGGTTAATAGGCTAATCAAGCAACGAGAAGGTTATGCCCCAGGCACAGAATTTCATCGCTGCAAGGAAATGTCAGAATATTGTAGCACACTCTGTCGGGACCTTTACCTGTTTCCTGGCTATCTACCAGGAAAATAACCTTGCCAGCTCTCTTTGAAGAGAGATACYGCCAAAGCTGAACTTTTGACTGTGGATATCTGTTTTCACTCTTGTGAGCTGCRACATCAGATGTGCAAGCAAGGAATGCCAGTCTAATTCTTCATGTCTTTTTCCAAAATAAACTGGCAACTCTCCTTGTAATCTGATTCAGTTCAGGGTTTAAAATTCTGATATCCTGATTGGCTCTGTATGTGTAGAAATTAATGGAAAGAGGATCAGCATTAGAACTGGAAAGAAGTGGGAACATCCTTTGGAAGGARGCATAAGGACGTTTGTAAACAAAGTGAATATGAAAGTGGAAATGGACTACTAGGAAATCAGTCAAAAATGCTACTTGTACATTAAAAATTTTAAGTATTTTCTGCATGGTTCTTCATACAGGACAGTCAATTCCTGTGCACATTAGAAAAGRGCTCCCTTGTGAAGGAGAATCCTCCCCCTCTCTAAAATGGAAGATTATTGTTCTCCATACTCAACACTTCCCATTTTGATCACTTAGAAGTCTATTTTTCTACATTCCTTCTATAGCCAAGTTACCAAGAGAAATATAAGACATCCCAGATTATCAGCAAAACATATAGAGACCCAGACAAACATGCCTCCATAAACAGCCCCAGAAATAATTTTGAATCTAGAAACTCTAGATTAGCTCCCCTTAACCATTCCCAAGACTGAGCAACTKCATGGAATATTCCTTTTGAGGAATTTGTTTGCTGTAGTATTTACGTGTCACARTAGACATTCAGTGCACCAGCTTCTCAGGAGTCTATAAATTGCACTGTACAACTGAAGCCCTGAAACTCYAYGGTCTTGTACAAAAGGATCTTTTGTCTTTTTAATTCACAAAAATATTCAAGGCAGCTCTTTACGGTCTAAGCATGTTGCTTGGATTATTTATCACTGCAGGTTTTTTTTCCCTTTTAAGTGAGAGGGAGCATTTTACATTATTATCCTGTTCTGTGAGTTTTCTTTTTTAAGTTGTGATCATTGAAAAGCAAAATCTACCCCTTCTTTTGGAAATGTCCTGCACAGCCTCTTCATGCTGTAATTTGTGTCTTGCTGTGTCCAATTGCAGTTACTCCCATTTGATGTGAYGTGGGAGATGGGCACTGTTCTCTTTTTGTGGTAGAGCCTAAATCCTGAGATACTGGATTGTGTATGGACTACWGGCTGCTCACTTGAGTCTCAATCTCCATTTTGTAGCATTAAGCTGCCATTGTTCCTGGCTTTTTTAATGTAAGTATGGCTTTTAAAATAAATTTTTCAGGATAGAATTATGAATAGGAAGCACAAAGGGATATGGAGGGAGGCTGGAAAACTAGGCATGTGCTCTTTTCATTTTTCTGCCTAGGAAAATGAAGGCTGTGTTTCCTCCAGCTGACAAAGGTGCAGCACTAACATTTATCTTGCATTTATTSTACACACAATGTGATAAACAGAACAAGAATCATACTTGCCAATTGGTGCCTTACTCTGAASTTTAATATACCAGTTTAGGAGCTCCTGTACCTCTCTGGAGTATAAACACTGTCTTCCTGAGTGCTCCCTCTACTAAATGGTGCAATATTTTACAGAGACATTTATTGATGAAGTGGTCCATTCTGATGGATTAAATTTCTGTAGGATTGCATCAAGTTGCATTGTCACTGCCACTTTTGTATATCTTTTTGAATACTTGTATTTTACTGCCTTGAGGTGTCAAAATAAAGAATTTTTGTTTGATTAATCTGTGCAGTGTCTTCCATTTGGGGAGTTAGATCCCTGTGCAGAAAGGGAGGTTCTATATAAAGAGAATTTTATGTAGTTTCTTGAGATAGATAGCACATCTCAGAGGGGCTTTTGAACTCTCAGGCAGAAGCCTGGTATTTACAGCTGCAACCACTATGAGCTGTTTGTAAATTTTCATTACACTTGGGCCAAACAAAGACTGATGTATTAATAAAGAGATATGAGGCAGAACCACCAAGTAAAAGGCTGATGTGCTTCAGCACATGAAATACAGGAAAATTTTGGGCTTGGTGTTCTTGAAGGGAAACTTGGTGTCAAAATGAAGGGTTCCTGGRAAAAAGAGTTGGAAGGAGGAAGAGACTGAAAGGAAAGTGAAGATACCACCTGTCGGAAGAATTCTGGAAGTGGAGGAAGGTCCAGGGGATCAGAGAGCTGCATGGGAATGAATACCAGGGAATGCTGGAGAYTTTTAAGTGGGAGCAGCTGTATAACACAGAACCAGCAGAACTTTCTGTTCCACCTTCACAATCGAGCCATGATCTTCCTGCTGGGCAGGGAAGYTGAGATCAAAGTAATGCATCTGGGAGAAAGTCGATGAGTGTGAAATAGGAAGGTAGAAGCTCTGTTCTTGCTAGTTATAGAAATAATCCCCACTATCCAGATCCACTAGAGGTTGCCATTTACCCTGTTTCTTCAGTGGCATCTAGAAGAGTGCTTCCTCTCTTCTGAGACCTTTCTGGTGAAAGGGTACATTGATTTAATAAAAATACCAAATTCTGATAAGGGAAATCTAGTATTGATATTAGCACTGGAGTTACCAGCATCTGCCTGYACAAAAAGTGATTCTAGTATAGAGGAGGAAGTAAACAAGATGTTTGTATTTTCATAGGTAAGTTTTAAGGTACTAGCATAGTTTGAGGAATTACTTTTAATACCTGGGATAGCAGAGCAATGTTGACTGGTTCATATTTTGTCTGGAAATCAGAAGAATAAGGTGAAAGGTTTTATTTGAGATGGGGAATGGAAACAGTGAACCCAATGTAGACAAGGTATTTTAAAAATGTTGAGTTGCATGAAAATCATTTATTAACAGAACAATACAGYTAATTAATACAATTTTAATTCTAAACTGGTTTGGTTTCCCTATTTGTGATTGCTGAATAGATAGTCAAAGGATTTGATTTTGTGACATAGTTACTGCTCCCTTTAAGAATKAGGATATACAGAATGGTACTGAAAGAGAGTATATGTTTCCAAAACATCAAAAGGTTTGGCTAAACAKCTATAAAACATCTTATAAAATAAAAGTTATGCCAAGCTGAGACTCCTAAYATTCACTGTACCTGTGTTGTATAATTTGTTCTTGCCCTTCAGGGTRTGAGAATTCTTCACTACATGGCAACACTAAATTATTAAGTTAGGAGAAGGAAATGCAAGAAGATACTGTTATGTAATAGATTATGTCATCAGCATATGCATACAGAGAACAGTTTCTTTAAAAGGAAGGGAATGAAATGGAAATCTCCAGAGAAGTTGCAATCAACTGTTGTCACAGGATCAGCAGCCTTGGTGGGTGTTTCACTAGGAATAAGTGCTRTGTCCTACTCAGTGCAATTTGACCTGCTGTTGCTGATTTTGCCACTTCTCATAGAATTCTTTTTGTTGGAGTTTGATATTCTTTTGTTTCCATTCATCTGCATTTRGTACTTGTTTATGGTAACTGCTATGTATAACTTGGTCTTCAGACTGTATTTTTGCATAAACTATTTTGCCTGCATGCACAAATTCTTAAGACGACATCTGTGTGATTTACTACATCTTTCAAAGAGCTCAGAGTGCCACTCAGATTTCTCTGACTTGGAAAAGTAGCTGTAATTGCTGCGGTTCAGGCTGATTTTTTAAAATATTTGTATTTTCCTTTGACTCTCCTAAAAGTTTTCATTTGCAGCTGCAAAATAAGGAGGAACAGTAACACCTCCCATAGAAACCATGCTTTGACAAAGGTAAGGTTCACACTGATAAAACTGATAAAATACTTGGATTTGGATTTGTTAGGTACGGGTGGTAAACACAAACTTACTGGTTGYTGGTATTCAGTCATTTGTAAAGTGACACAAAGGGTGAAAGGAAAAGGTCACACTGAACATAGACTTAAATTTTCTAAATGGATTCACACAGGAGTAAGCAGTTAAGGAGTTTTTTTTAATTGCCACTACCTCTTGCAAATCTGGCTTCTTGCCCAGCCCAGACCAGAAATCCTGGGCTCATGCCTTACCAGCTGCACCCAGGACATGTGCTGGTCCCATCCTAGAGGCTGGAGCGGACACTCCTGCACTCCTGTTGCTAAGGCCACAAACMTGGGGTGCCAACAGTCCTGGTGTGACTCCAATGACAAGAGCCAAGTCCCCTCACTCTGGTCTGACCTGTAGCATTCAGGGCACCTGTTGAGATGATCCAGCTGTGGCTGCTCCACCTGCTGATGCTGAGACTGTAGACAGTCGGTCTTTGGTGTGATCTCTGTTCCCCATTGTCTCCGAGTTCTGGGTTCTGTGTATTTCTGTTTGGGGCTTCTCATCTTCTGCATTCAAAAAGCTCCTTGACTGGGTAACCTTAATAAAGGCGATACTTTCACCTTTCACATGCTCTTACGTAACTCATTTTTATTTAGTGGGAGAAACAGCTTAGAAAGTCATTATGTTGCTCTAAGTAACTGCTTTCCTAGATACTGAAATTTTCTTTTTCCCTAAATGAAAAGCTTTACAGATAGCAGATGAATTTTTTTTAAAAAGAGCAGTTGTCTGTGCAAAGAACTGTGGCCTATATTATCTGCTGCATTCCCCACAAACTTCTGTGCTTGCTGTTGCCTCAGGGTACAGCAGACAGTAGCTGTGACTCAGCTGAGGATGTAGCTGTTACCACAGCTGCTCAGTGCTCTGTTTCTCAAGGCACTAGCCCAYAGCAGCACCCTGATTTTGTCCTTTSCACACTATTAGTTCCTCCTTGCTTTTCTTGTGGCAATGATCCAGGACACACAGAAGGGCAGGAGGCAGGACCTCCCTACTTTGCACCCCTACAGATGTCCCAGGATCTTCCACAACCCAGAAACCCTTCCTGACTGTGCTGTTGAGCAGCTTTAACTGGTTTTAGGTATGAGAAATTTGGTTGAGGAACAAGCTGAAACCCAGAAGGGATCATTAGGAAACACTTTTTTACTATGAGGGTGTCTGAGAACTGGAGGAAGTTGCCCAGTGAGGTTGCAGAGTCTCCATGCTTGGAGATGCTCAAAAGCCATCTGGACATGCCCCTGAGCAGCTGGCTCTAGAAGGCCCTGGTTGAGCAGGGAAATTGGGCCAGGTGACTTTCAGAGCTCCCTTCCAACATCAACCTTTCTGTGGTTCTGGATGGAAAAGATACTGAATGTTAGTTATGCCAGTGGATGAAGGTTCATGAAGGTACCAAGACTGTGAGCAAGGCTGTTTATTTGTGCTGAGGTAACCAGCAATAATGGGCATGCTTGAAGAAAAATTATTTTAAATGTGAGGACAGCATAAAAGTAATTCATATGAGGAATAGTCTTCCAAGGCCTGCTAGGCGAACTTGCCTTCTCAGATACTTACACTTCACAGGTTGTGGGGGTAATCCTCCTCAGGTTGCAGGAYGGTTCTCTTGTCTCTAATTCTGGTAATTTGTCCTTTCCACTCTTTTCTTCCTTAGTGTCTCTCTGCCATCAGTACCCATGCTTTCTGTGGTCCCCCAAACGGAGTGAAGAATGACACTTCCTGAGAGAGGAGGAGGAAACGTTACCTCCTGTTAATTTACTGAGCTGTCCCATTGCCAGGACAGCAGAGAGAGATTAAAGCAGGGGAGCAGACAGAACAGGAGGGGGCAGGGAGTCTCTGGTTACACTCTCCCTCTCTGTCTTTCCCTCACCAGTAACCTTCTCTCTCAGGGTGCTCTGAGGGATTTTAGCTGAATCCTTGCGCCTGTTTCACTCCATGATTTTGCTGTGGGGGGCAGACAGGAAGACATTGCCCTGAACAACCCCTACTCCACAGGACGTTGTCTCTGGGGATATGACTGGGGATGCCTCTCCAACGAAAGCGTTCCGATACCAAGAAACTCTGGTGAGTACGATACCTGCAGCAGCACAGAATGTTTCCTACAGGAGAGCTGGCTTCCCTGCTCTGCTTAAGGGGCTGAACGCTTTCTTTGCCTACAAATATCCTTCCCTTTTTGCACTGGATGAACTCTGGGAGAGATCTGCCTGAGCACATGATCCAATAGTGGCTTCCTCCACTTGAGAATGTGGCTATATTCTCCTCTTTWCAGTAAAGAAATACTTCTTAATCCCCATGGGTGAAAAATTGGCATCATCAGACTGGTTAAAAATGCTGGAGTGACAGAGCTGAGTCTGCAGAGCTGCACCTGCTGGTTGTGAATGGGTTTCTCTATTCCAGACAATCACAGATGAGGCACTGAAACCATTCCCTGCTCTTCATTACAGCTCCCAGATGTGGTTAGGATTCTGCCATAGTGGTGTTTACAGGCGCTGTGAGAGCGTGGACCATGTTGCTCTAAGGCATCCTTTGGGCACATCCCAGCGAGGTCTTGCACTGCTTTGGGTTGTAGGTATTTGGATGTGCAGACTGTTTGGCCTTTTTCTGCTTTAGCTATTTTAAAGAGTTACTAGGAGAACTAAGATTGCTTGCATCTCCGTGAGTCCTCACACTTTACTGGACAAGTGGAGGTTTGTACTGTGCCTAAAAAGCCTYCTCCTTTSGTCTCTGAGGTGAGAATTAGCATCMYACAGCCCAAATTGCCTAAGGAACAGCATGAATCAAATCCCAGCCTCTAAAAGTGGAGAGTGGCCTGTTTGTACCTGAGCATGYGAAGTTTTGGTGGCAGTGTTTTAGAAATAAGACTCTGTTGGGGCTGAGATAAAAATGAAATCTATCTTCTTTGAGCTACTGCAAAGAAGAAGAAGAAATATGGAGACTTTTTACATGTTGCTCACTGGCATCTCTTGAGCACATCTCAGTAGGATTTTGTACTGTTTTGTTTTAAAGGTGTTTGGATGCAGGCTGTTGCCACCCTTTCTGGTTTTCGTTTCTAGAGCACCTAGTTTAGTAARGAGAAGGTATGGTTTTTTTGGGAGCAGTAAGCTGAGGTGAAGAACTGAGAGTAGCTTTCAGTCAGAAATCTGCTGAACACTGCTCTTGTGTATGACACAGTGCCTTACAGATGGATGAAGAACTGTGTGATCTTTAGTGTGACCACACAGCCCTTTATGACTGAAATCTTGATTCCAAATCCAGACTTACATAATGAAGGTAAATTTCCTAGTGCTCCACGTAGGCACATCGCAAGCACACACCCTCAGCTCAACAGTGTTTTATTAAGAACGCTATTTATCACCTATAAAGTATTAATATTGCTGAAGGAGCCAATCACTACAGTGGAAAGGCTGGATTAGGATATATTTCATCTCTCTTGGCCTGACTTCCTGCAGTTAAATATAAAAAAGAATCATTCTCAGTGTCAGGAGTGAGTAGCATCAGCAGTAAAGCATTCAGTATGAGCCTAATGTGGGACGTAAAGGGATTGCCATGACCTGTTTGTGCTATAAACAAACATGTAATGATTGCATGAGGTACTGAACTGTAAGGAAATACAACAAACACAAACAAAAGCAGTGGTAAAGAGGAGAGCATGAGACAGCACAAGATGCAGAAATACTAAGTATGCTACTTGGATTAATGGCTATATTTTTTCTGTAACTATCACAAACTCAGGATTCTCTACAGTTTTTAGGTTTTGGTTCTTCAGTGTAGARCTAGACTAGTCAGAGTACACAGACTAATGAGAGTTTTCTTGAATGCTTGCRGGAAGTCACAGTTGCACCAGATTTCTTGAGTTCAGAAAGTATGATTTGTATAACTTGAGCTAAAGCAAGTCTTCAACAAAATATTTGTCCATTACTAAATTTCTATTTGTGAGAGAAAGAAATATATACCAATATATATATCAGTTATACCAACTGATTAATAAATTTACCTCTAATATTTGCCATTAAGAGCTCTTTTAGGCTCCTGGATAGGACAGGATTGTGTCATAAATCATATTTGTTTGATTCCTCGAGTACTTGCATAGGTAAACCCCAAATGACTAGTTCTTTGTTGAATTTAARTCACCCCATCCCTGATAAGCTTTATGATAAGGAGGCAGCCATGCTACAACCTGTTTCATTAGAGATGACTCTAAAGTTAGGAATTCTTTGAGAATGACTGTCTATACTCGAGTCCTTTGGGATCAAAGGCAGAGTAGCAGCTAGTTACTGGAGCAGCTAACTGCTGGATCTAATCCAGGCATTAGTGCAAAGAAGGCACTGAATCACTAATCTCAATTGAAGATAAATTATTTCTCAAAATGAGCAAAATGAAGAACATTTATAAGGATTCAGTGGCAAGTGAAAAGGGGACTGTAATTCTGGATGTTGTTGCCTCAAGTGGATACCAGACACTTTCAGGACTTGAGTATCTCAGCAATTTACACCTTAAAATGCTATCTTTAGGAGCAGGCTCCTCTCAAGTATCAGCATTACATCTGTTCACGTACTCAGTCATGTTGGCTCTTTCTTGTTTAGTGKGTGAGCAGAAGCAGAGGACACTTCTGAACTAACACTGCGTACATCAGTTTCCAGGCACAAAGAACCGCTGCTCTCTGGGCATGCTGGTCAGYAGGGAAAAAGAGACAGTAGGTCATGGCCTGGCTTCAAAGACTGTGGGAACAGCTATTGTTTTCCTCTCATTTAGAAAATCTRTTGCAGCACAATTCACAGGTTAAGTCACTTATGAAACCCTTATACCTTGGGATGAGGAGAGATGGTAAATGAGGTAGCTGCTGGTCAGCCTTCAAGGTCACAAATCATCTACGTGGGAGTGCTGAGACTCAGCTGGCCATTTCTTGTCCTTAAATCCCTTCTATGATTCAAGTCTCTCTGCTTCTTTATGTAATATGGCCTTGTTTTTTTTGTTTGTTTGTTTGTTTTTTCTGCTCCTGGTTCTTTTTTATTTTTTTCAACAATCACTTTTAGCCATTTCTTTCCTAGATGTTCATCGCCTCCTTGTCACTTACTCTTTTACCATTCTCTTGTTATCCTCACATACCTTCTCCTCATTCCTGTCTTCTGCTGGGTCTCCTCACTTTTTTTCTCTGCTGTTCTTGCTCTCAGTGTACATGAGGCCAAGTGTTAGGTTTCACAGCTGTGTTTTTCTCTGTGCCTTCCACACATCACTGCCATTGGATTCTGTTCTAAAAATATCCCATGTGACCCTTTCCATGCGCTGTCCCAAGGCAGAGGGGGGATCCTCCACAGCTCCCCTCTCCTATTTTTCTTTGTGAAGATGTTGTCAATCATACAGAAAGTAATGTTAGAAGGCAGAAGAGACCTGGGGAACTGAGGTCATGAGAAATACCACTTGTGCAGATTTGTATTGCCCATTCCAAAGCTGGAGAGGACAAAAGATKCAGATGAACATGGGGCCAAGTTGTACATGGCATGATGTAGACTGCTGACAGTGACAATAGAAAAGAAATAAAGGAATTTTCCTCAGCCCATCCCTGTGTGGGAGAGATGTTCAGAGCTGCCCTACCTGTTTAAAAGATAAGGATAGGAATTTTTACTGTATTTTGTTGTGGCAATAAACTCCACTGTGAGATATAGCAGCTRCTTCAGGAAATTTTCTCATTTCCAATGTATATTGCTAGCAGACCTGGTCTCTCTAGTTCTGTTAATAATGGGAGTTTGCCTGCCAGTATTTTGATTTTGTCGCCATCAAAGCAAAAAAACCCAAGAATTATTGAAGTATCTAGAAYGGAAGGGAACTCTGGAAGTATCTARTCCAACATCCTGCTCAGTCCTGAATTTCCCTTGTTCAAAATCATGGCTGTTGCCTCTTGCACCTTTCTTGTGCCTCTCTAAGGGGASCCTGGCTCTGTCTTGTCTATGTTCTCCCTCTGGGTCATGGCAGACAGCAAATAGATGCCCTCAGCCTCYTCTCTGGGGTGAATAAACCCTGTTYCTTCAGCCTCTCCAGKCAAGGCTTCTTGAGGTGACACCCACAGCTCCACATCAGTGCTGTATATTCCTGACCTAAATGCTTTTCCCATGGAGAAGGTTTGGTTTGACYGTGGCACATGCAACAGAAATGTACCAAAGGCTTTTCTTTGCCTGGCTGTTGCCCATGTTGTCCTTGTACTGAACTGTGGGAGCAGTCACAGCTCTAGAGTAGCGGGTTGCCTGCAGACACCACACCCTGGATAGGGGGTGCAGCGGACCTTCTCTGCTACTTGCGAAAAATAGTTATTTTCACTTATTTCCAAATCATTCAGGTATTGGGCTCTGTTGTGAAGGTGTCCAGAATGACAAGTTTTAATATGCTATATCCAAACTGCCCAAAGTGTCCAGGTACACAGTGGGGCCCTCACAGCTCAGGAGCTGGCTGGATAGTAGTGGCATTTTCCCTCAGCACTGCAGTTGTCCATTCCTGAGAAAGCTGTCACAACTGTAGCACAGTAGAAGTAAGAACATTCTTCAGTGAGTTTGTCCAGCAAAATGTCCCTTATTTATGATGCTAAAAAAATTAAGATTTCCAATGAATTGTACAGGCCTCCTGCCCAAACAAATCCTAAGGGCTGGCAGYATGCTGATCAGTCTAAACCTTGCTATTTATCTTGTACTGTAAAAAGTAAAAAAACTTGTTCATGTGTGAGTGTCATATGGGAGCATCCCACTTTTGGGTGAAACCTAATAGGTTAGCTGCATGCTATAAGCTTTTTTACATGGACAAAGAAAATACATAATCATTTTGATAGCTGGTGTATTCTACTTTAGCAATATAGAAGATTAGATTATTTCAGGCAAACTTGGAAGAGGGGATATATGTATGGGAAGCCCATGTACTAGAATTCCTGGCATTAAAAACAGATAAACCTGTTGCTAGTAAAAATTCTCAACAATGGCATTTGAGGTACAACTGGAATACAGAGATTACTGCCCCAGCTGTACAGCAGGTGGCATACAAAGTATGGTAGATGAGAAATAATTCATCAATACAGAAATGCACGGCAAATAAAAATCCTCAAGGTGAAGTTGACTATTGTTGTGAATCTCCACAAAATCACAGCAAAGAACTTGGGCACGCTGAAGAGAAGCTGGCAGAAAGCATTACATAAAAATAAGTTATTTTGTCAATGTTTACTTTAGCAAAATAGAAGGAAGTTGCTGCTGTCAGTGTCAATGGAACAACTTCCAYGTACCTGTATGATACAATGGTCACTGTTAACTTTTAACACAGAAGCAGGACAGACATAAGTTTAATAGTGTTGGACACTACCTTTTTAGAATCTGCTCATTTCAAGGCTTCATATTTGCTGTTTAGTGACATAAAACTTCTTGGGGGAACCAGATTTTGTTGCTGTTTCTTTGCACAGGAAGACATACAATATTTTCATACTTGTTAATCATACAATTTTCACCACTGAACACAGAGGCAGAAGAGAGATCGTCCATGAGTTGTGATTGCAACAAACACTTCAGTCTTTGGACCTTGATAAGGACATGGGCACAATTGAAGGATATGCTGATGTTTTTAAAACTCAGCCATTTCTCTCTACAAGAAATTCCTGACTCTCAGTGAAGAAACTGGTTTTATTTGCTCTTAAAGGAACCAAGTGGCTGTCGGGATTGACAATCATCCATTCCCACAATGTATTTGTAAAAGATCATGGGTCAGGAATGTTTGCCTATCATCTCTCAGCATTGAGGGTGGAATATAAAAATACATMAAAATACAAAACTCCTTTGTCTATTGCACAGTGCTATGGTGAGTGTGAGTAGCACCTACACCTTTTTAAAGGAAATAATTGCCTGAAGCTCTGAAAACTCTGACAAATTACATGCAGTAGGTTGTTTTCTGATTCGGTGCTGTGAGGGAACATTACCTTGTGCAGCCCCACACAAGGGGGGGGTTTCAGATTAAAATTTGTCCAACTAGTCTTACCTGTGCATGTCTAGCATACACATCTTTTGATAGCATGTTAACTACTATAGTAAATATGGATGACTATATCCTGAGACTTGGAGTTACCCAGATCTCTGCTGTGATGTTGAAGAGAATTTGCCTGAACTCCAGTCACAAAAATGACAAGTATTTAACTGTGAGGACGAACATACTGTTTTTAACAGCTAGAGAAAAATAACCATCCATTTTTGAGTATGTGGTCAGCCTAGGTAAGCTTTTCAGAATTAGATGATGCTTTCTTCACACAGCTGGAAGAGGTCATGTTCACAGTCCCAGGAAGCAACCTGCTGGAGGAGTAAGAGCAGGGCACAAATAACCCAGGAGGCTTCTGGAGTGCATTGCCAACAAGTTCATAACACAGATAATCAAGGAGACAGCAAGAGGAGGTGCTCTGCTGGACCTGACACTGGTTAGGAGTATGAACATCCAGGACAAATTCTGAATTTGAGGAGAAAGAAGGGCTCAAAACAAGATCTCAGTCCTTGAGTTCAGGAGATCCCTTTGACTCTTCAGGGATCTTCTTGGAAGAATCCCAAGGGAAATGGCCSTGAAGGGAAGAGGGGTCCAAGAGAGCTGGTTGATGTACAGGAATCATCTCCAAGCTCAAGAATGATCCATCCTGATAAGCAGGAAGTCGAGCAAAGGCAGCAGGAGGCCTGCCTTAATTAGGAAGGAGCTCCTGACTGAACTCAGACGGGTGACCTTGGAGGAATCTAGGGACACCAGCCACATGTGTAGGATGAGTTTAAGAAAACCAAAGCTCATCTGGAGTTTAATCTGGTAAGGGACATGAAGGGCAACAAGAAAGACTTCTACAGGTGTATCAGCAGCAAAATGAAGGCAATGGAAAACGTGGGCCCTCTTCTAAAGAATCAAGGCAGTCTTATTCTAAAGAAGATGATGAAGAACAAGGACCCTCATTGGAGGAGGATGAGGACAGGGAGCATTTAAACAAATTGCGCATGCACAAATCCGTGGAATGTGATGGGATTCACCTACAAGCAGAAGGGAGTTGGTCAATTTAATTGAAAGGCCACTCTCTAGTCAAAGGTCATAGGGATTCAGAGTGGTTACAGAAGACAGGAAGGAAACAAATCACTCCTATCTTCAGAAGGAGCAAGAAGTCCAGCAAACCACAAGCTGGCCCACTTCACCACAATCCCCATAAAGGTGATAGAGCAACTCACCTTGGGAACCATTCCCAGACACGTGAAGGACAGAAAGATGATTGGGAGTAGCCAGCATGGAATTGTGAAGGGAAGGTTATGCTTAACTAACATATAGGTCGGTGATCAGATGAGACAGCCTGGTGGATGAAGGAAGAGCGGTGGATTATGTTTATCTTTACATTAGCAATGCTTTTGTTTCCCACCACATTCTCACAGTAAAGCTGATTAAGCAGAGGCTGAACAAGTGGACCTTGAGGTGGTTTGAAAACTGAACTGGCTGAACCCCAGGGCTCAAGCAGTTGTGATCAGCAGCACATCCTTCCACTTAGCTGTGATGAGCCTGTACCCGGAGTCTGTGTCCAGGTCTGAGCTCTCCAGTTCATAAAACATACAGAGCTACTGAGGAGAGTTCTGCAAAAGGCCAAGGATGAAAGGACTGGAGCATCTCAGATCTGAGGAAAAGCTAAAGAGCTGGGATTGTTCAGCAAAGGCTCAGGGGAGATCTTGTTATCTAATGGAAGACTGAAGATGGTGGAGCCATTCTCTTCTCAGCAGTGCCCAGTCAGTCACAGGACAAGACGGAACAGGCACAAATTAAAACACTGGAATTTCTGTCTGAACGCAAACAAAGAGGCTTTTGCATGCCCAAGCACTGTCACAGGTTTGCTTGGAGTTCTTGTTCCATCCTTGGAGACATCTAAAAGCTGTCTGGACACAGCCKAAGGTAACTTTCTCCTGCTGACGCTGCTTGAACATGGTATTGGATAAGACAGCAGGTGTTCCATCGAAAGCTCARATATTCAGTAATTCTGTAATTAACTAAAGTACTCAGAGGAACKGCAGTGCAAGTGACCTACTGGTCTACAAGATTATTGTCTTCTAAATATGACACAGAATGTGTTTTTAATTCCTTGTCTGTAATGAACCCTCTTATCTACCCTTGTTGTTAAATGACTCACACAAAGCTGTCATTTACTTCTATTACAGAAAAGCAAATTAAAATGGTTTTCCTGCATCTAAATTCCAAAGAGTTGTGACTTCAATAGAGCAAGACCCTACCTCCTGAGATGAGGCCAAATTAACCTTCACAGTTAATTTTCTTCATGTTGTTCAATACTTAACTTTTTTTCAGACCTCATTGCCCTTTCCAGCCTGGGAGGTTCAAGTCCACTTAACTGCTTCTCACACAGCAGCTATTTCATAATTTGACCATCCTCTGAAACTCTTCCAGTTCTTCTATATTCTTTTTGAGACTAAGGGAAACAGAAAGTCAAACATTACTCAGATGTACTTGCACATCATATTTAATTAGGTATTATTTTCCTACTTCTTAACCATTCTTCTAAATAAATGCCCAAGAGGTTATTATGACCATTCTGTGTAACACCAAGATTTTATTCTTACATGGCAAGAGCTTAAATAGTTGAACAATTCTTGTGTGTGCAAAGCTAGAATGTMTGTTCCTCGTTAATCACTTTAGATTTATTGTAACTCTTTCATTTGTAATTTTATTTCTCARTCATCCTGTTAAAGCTCTGTACAATTCTTCAGTCAGTCTGTTTTTATTCCTTTGAATATCTTACTGTCACCCTRTGAGCCCTTATCCAGAGCAGAGAGGTATTTGATATTAATTCTGCTTGGCACCAAGTTTGTTATCAGTGGTAGAAGACGTGGTACTGAGGGCAGGCTGCTTTTGGTTCCAATTCCATATAGAAACAGGGCATGTTGGAAACCTCATTTCCTTTAGTTTGAAGTCCATAACACTCCTGGCTCAAAGAGCAAGAGAGCTGTAGGTTTACCTTGGCTTTCCAGGAATGGTGAAGGCAAAAACAGAATTAAACATATGGCAGCTGTGCAACAGAGTAGTGACAGAAGAAACAGYATGGTGTAGGAACTTTATTCCAGAGGTACATGGAAATCTTACTCCTGGGAAGATGAAGCAAAAGCTAAGCAAAGTTCTCTTGCCTGCAMGTGTGTTTCATTCCTGCATTTGAGCATGTACATTGTGGCTGACATGGTCTATTGACAGCACACACTGTCATTTAAGCTTTGTGTTTAAATGCTGCTTCCCTGACCTGCAGTGAACTCACTCTGAGTATGCCTCGGAGCAGTTAACTGCATGAAGACATGAGTGTTTTCCATCAGTTTACCTTTCACAGTGCTCAGGACARACATATCAGAGCTGGTGCAAGGAAGGGACTATGACCATCCTTTATTTATGCCACTCAGTTTTGGGACAGTTGTGAAGGTTCAAGCCACAATGCTGAAAAATCTTGAATTTCTGTGTCTTCTCTCTTCTTTAACCCAGCTATATTTCAAAAGCAGTATCAACTACTTTTAAGCCATGACCCTAGAAAAGTTATTTTTGTTTTTCTTATAACTGCCTCATACCAAAAGATAAAAGACCAGACTTGACACTTTGTCTGGAAATGTAGAACAAGGGACACTAAGAAGGTCAGGGTCTGATGCATCACTGGCTTTTGATTAGACAGGTGCACAGTGTGACAGGCAGCCTTTTCTCTGCAGAGCTCAAAGACAGCCTCTTKTTCCATCCTGACTAGTAGCCCCTCATTGCAAGCCCTCAGAAAGAGTCAGAATATCTACAAGAAATCCTTCCCCATGGGACCTCTCACTCCCCATTAGTTCTAGCTCTGAGCTGYTTTATGTCATCTTTATTGTCTACTTCTACTGTCCCATCACTGTGGGAAACCTCCTGAATGCTATATAGCAAATAGGTAATGTAATAATGGAGTAAAGGATTAATAGAATATGGTAAGAAACCCTGGAACACCCTTTCCTAAACCTTCCACAAAGATTTCTCTTTGGGAAAGGGACTCTTTCAGAACCTCTAGTAGTCTTGACTGACCTGGTGTCAGATATTAAAGATATTAATGCACTTCTAAACAGATCTGAATGCTCAGCAGCTGATTCAGTGCAATGATCATATTCCCCAGCACTCAGGACTATAGGTCAAGAGAGGACAGGATTGTCATGGTCAGTGTGGCAAAACTCAATATGAAATTGTGTAGAAAGGCATGTCTGTCCAAGTGGTCCAACCACAAAGTACAGTTAGATTGGTGGAGATCTCCTGCAGGAAGACAATGGAGAATCCCCCTGACCAAAGCAAGGAGAATACCCTGCCCCTACAGAGACCTCACCTCCATCCCATGGGATTTAATGATGGTGTTTTGAGTGGTTTTATTTGGAGGGAGAGGGAAGCGGGGTGAGGAACATATTGGCTTACAGGGGTGGTGCCACTGGTACCAGCTGTGCTTTTTACCAGCAAGTTCTGTAGCCAGAGCTGTGGTTCCCCTGGTTCAGAGATGCACCACAGCAACACCCTCTACATCCCTTTCCTCCTTGACCAAGAGCAGGTTTTAAGCTGCCCTGGCAAGGGTCAGCTGCATCTTGTTTCCAGAGCAATGAGACTTCAGCAAGTGGCATAGCTTGTCCTTCAGCATGGTGAGTCTGAGGAGCCTGCATACTTGTGGAAGCCCATGATCCTCATAATGCCCAAAACCCAGTAGTCTGGGGCATTTTTGCCCTTTTCTTCTTAAATAAAGGTCCCCAGCCCAGCCAGTGCACCTGTCAGACAGCAACAACTCTCTCCCTTGATGCAGGAAAAAGCAGCAGAGTCAGAGGGATTTGAAACATTTCACCAAGTCCGTCTCTGCTTTTTTTTTGTTTACTGACTCATTCCTATCAAAATATGCCATAGACCTAACATGGATATAGATAGATAAAATTTGATATACACCCCAGACCAAGGGCAGTGTTTGAACAAGATACCACACACAAGAATACTCTTTGGGACTATTGCCGATTCTGAACACCTGCAAGAACAAGACTGTGAGCAATGGTCTTGAGCAAGCACAACATCCAGAAATATGTAATTTCTCATAACAGTCTGAGAACTGAGTTTAGTTTCTAATGAACAGTCTGAGTCTGAGTTTAGCAGCTCATATAACTAATTTCAGTTCTCAACTTAAGTGRAAGTCAGAAAAGTTTCCACCATTTTTTCTCTGCACCCTCTTTTTCACTGGCCCATCATCTCTCCAGCATTCCTGTCCTTGGTTAATAGTTTCTAGTGTTGATGTATTGCCCCTTCCTGGACTTCTGTTCCAGGGTAATACTTTTAGATTCATGGACATTAAATGCCAGCCCTGGGACACAATGCCATTTATGGGGAAATTCCTGAACTTTCTTCTGCTGATTTATCTTGTCCTGGGCCTGATATACTAGGGTATCTATATMTTGGGCCTGATATACTAGGCTACCTATCTTTGACATCTGGAGACTGTTTCCCCTCATGGCTCTGGGGCACTTCTTGCACCTTTTCTCCCTTGTKGCAATCAAAATTGGCTCTTGTTGGTAGGTGTGTGTCAACTCTAGTTTAATAAGTTTGATAGAGAAAAGTCTTCCTGCAGCCTTCATGCCAAAGAGTGGCCCAGTACTTCAGCCTAATGCACATGCTTGATGCAGTTCTTCCCTTCCCCCAGCACCTTCTTACAAGCCAAAGCAAGGGGCTGAGAGAAGAGGGAGGGAGCCCAGTGAATGTCATGCTGACTCTCACTGTCATCCCTGTATCCACAGCCAGTGATAACAGCAAAGGTTATTGCYGCAGGGGAATTTCTTTGCCCTCATTTGTGATGGATTTATTATTCAGGCTGCCAAGAGAAATACTATCTTTCCTCTGTTTACCTTAGTCTTTATCTCATATTACCACCAGGGATTGTTTTATGAAAAACTGGCAAGACCCCTGCTGTGGGTTAGGAGTTTTTGTATGGGTATCTGAATTTAGATGGGGGGGAGGAGAAGGCAAACAGGAAGCTCAGTCAAAACTGTACAAGATTTACAAGTATAACTGTCCTAGTAAATAAGGTATATTAAAAAATATTCAATGGTAGTGAAAAACACATCTGTGCTACAATTCTTCTATTGACATCCTGGATCTGGTTATCTGAGATGGCACAGAACAAACTTGTACTGCCAGCAACAACTACATGGCAACCACAGAGTTTGTGTAAGTAGTTCATAGCATTTGCTCTAATCATCACAAAAGTCTGACATGTAAGCAAGACCCAAACATTACTGATTATATCTTGGYTGCAATCAGAAAAGACAGTCTCTGTCCTCACTTCTAGGTGTGTTCCCAATCCCCTCTTTACTGACATCTACATGACCATGCAACAGCCAGAATAGAGAGCTGAGCTGGCTGAAAATTATTTTTTTTTCCTTGCATCAAACTTCTTGATCATTAGTTCTAGTACATAAAAATTAGGACTGTCCTTTTCAACCAGTCTGCTCCTCAAGTGCCCTAAATTAGATAATGTGATCACCCTCTCATAGAGATGTATAGATCATAGGGCTTCAAAGAAATTACTTTTCAGGCATTTGAAAGCTGAACATGTATCAGGAAAATGAAATAAATTTTCTTGCATGTCTCTAATCCTAGCCATGGCCTCCTGGAGATACTCTGTCCCTACTCATAGATCCTTTTTCTTGACTAACTCCAGCTCAAGCACACCACAAACATGTCCTTGAAACTTTCCCAAAAATTTCCCTTTGCAAGGCSTTTTCTCCTCCTAAACCTTTCAACTATGACCACGCATCTTCCTYGCTGGCCACACCTTACATAAGAAGCATCATTCTCCGCTTGAAATCAGCCAAATCCAATTCAAACCCAGGAGCCTGTGGCAGGCCAGCTCTGCACAGCTCATCACTGCACTTTCTTTCCACACTCGTTGTGCCAGTCAGGCTGTGTCACGGCATGAYTGACAGATCTAATGGGCCATTATTCATTTTACCTGTGCAACAAGCAATCTACAGGGAGGAGGGGAAGAAAGCCACAAGCTGTAGCTTCTCTGTGCTGGATAATAACAAATTCACTAGCTTAGAGGCATACTTAGTAAGTTTYGATCATTAGAGATAAGTCTGTATTTCCTAGATATTCCTTGGTCCTTTCCACTAAAAATGTCTTCAAGCTGACTACATCAGAGAATGTTTGTGATGCAAAATTATTCTCCTAGAAAATAAGAAATACACTGAATCCACTTCAATCAGTTAATTGGGTGTTTGCTAGGTCTCACTGACTTTAGCTTCTTTTGGGTTCACAATCCAGTYAGAAAAAGTTTTCTCCTTCTCAGCAGTCTAATATTACTACTTTGTAATATTTTCTTCTATTAATACTTGCATTCATACTATGCCTATTTMATTTGTTCTTGGTTTTTCCTAAGACAAGACATTCACTTTTCTACCCCATCAGTATTACACCTCTTCGTTTGAAAAGCCTTTCAGCAGATGAAAAGAAGAAATTATTTAATAGAAGCTACGAGGTGCTGTAGGGTAGAGAATCACCAAGGGAAWTGAGGGCTGCAATTTAAGAAGAGGGGCAGCTGTAGGGGAGGAGGCATCCAAGCTGTGGAGATATGGAAACAATCTCCTAGGCAATAGAGTGTAAGCACAAAATTTTAGCAGCTCAGAAGGTCATCAACTTAATTGCAGCCAAGGTCACAGTGGGTGAGGGAGAGTTGTGCGTAGACTATATATTTATTTCTGTGCTTCCTGACTTACATGCTTGAAGTTTTCTCTATCTAAAAGAATCAAAGGATCTTATTTTTATTCTACTAAAGGCTGTCCTGTTTTGAGTTTTGAAGCCTGTTATTCTTTACCTGAGAGCTCACCAGGATAGTCAGATCTACTTTCAAGCTCCGCATGAGTTTGGATCCATTTATAAAACCTAATTTTTCTGTCTTCTCTTTCATCTGATTTTCTGTGTCTTGTACTTGTTGCTGGGTTTGTTTAAGTTCTCTCTGCTTGTTATTTTTGCTCTCAGTTCCAGCCTGTGACCACAGTGGGATGTAGGACACAACAACCTCAAGTTAAAAACTGATTTACCTTAGGTGGCATCGTCGACACAGATATGGTGCTCTGTGCAGACTGTCACAGTTGGGTTGTTTCTGGAACTGGGACATAACCCTTCCCCTTTAAAGCTCATTTGGTTTTTGCCAAGTCATGGCAGATCATATTGTCATATCATGTCATACTGCACTGCCTTCATGCCCTGTCAAGATCTGTTCAAGTTTCCTTACAAATTAATCTATTCCAACATCTACTTCAATGGCTCCTTCATGTCCTTGTGTTCCTGTAAGTGTTTATCTGATGTCTGTTGTGAGATTTTTTTTCCCATTCTGCCTCTCTCTACTTGAGTTATCAAAAGCTGATGATTCCCAAAATCTGCCCTGTTTCTGTCAATTCTGTTCTACTCAGTCTAGTATTAGTCAGTACATGTCCACTTGAATATCATCATATTATCTTGTTATTTCTCCATGATGAAAGCCCTTAAACTTTCTGGTCTTTTTACTTTTTGCTGTGAACTCAACCCTTCTCTCAAGCATCCTCTGAGAGTTCTCTGTCATCATCTCTCCATATTCAGCCTGGCTTACTATGTGCCTCTGCACAGCTTAAATTTCTGTCTTTTGCTACTCTTCGATCCTCAGTCCATGATCTATTTTTCTCTTTTACTATAAAAGCTGTCTTTTCTTCCAGTCTCCCTCCCTCTTTCTAACCCTTTTCACAGCATCCTTTCTCTCTCAAAGCTCTAATTGCCTCCAGTAGCTCTTTGAAGCCTCCATGGGTATCTTGTCTAATAAAATGTCATGGTCAAGAGCTTTGTTCTCATCTAGAAACCATTGCCTTACCTGACATCTACTGAAGTATTTTTTCTGCCTTATTACTCACTTTTGCTCCATCTGAAGCTATTGCTTGAGGTAAAATATGCTTGCTGTATCTTCTTCCTGTCCAGCATCTCATCCTCTCATGCCCTTCCATGCTTTATCTCTAATTGCCTCTGTTTCTTAGAGACTGTGTTACTTTTAAGTAGTCATCCTTTAGTCACCTTTCTCCTCTTCTTCTTTTAAAATCCCCTTTTTCACCTTCATGGTTTCTTTTGTCCCATAGACTATGTTTTATAATATCTCTTCTGCAGACTTGTGGACCTCTTGGGCTGAGCTTTCTTAAGCACAGAATACTATGTTTGCTTTGTTCTTAAATGACTCTTTCTCTGTCCTGCATGCAGGGTTCTAAGCAGCAATAACTCTGCCTCAGCAGGTTCCACTCCTGTCAGTCTGGGGTGGCTGAGGACTCTGCATCACCATCTGTTGTGATGTCTGCGCACGCAGCATCGGTGACAGCTGAAAAACAGATGTGTTTCACTCCAGAGGAGGCTGAAGTGTMCTGGTGGGCCATAAGACTTGTGCACAGTGAGGTCATGAAGTGGTCTAGATCTTTCAGGGTGAATCTGCTACAGAACAAACCAAAAAAAAAAGCTCTAGCATAAGCAGAAGTCTCAGAAGTTAGTATGATGTCTGATAAGTGTGTGGGCGGGGCATAGGGAATGTTAAGATTGTCACTGTTGATTAATAGCACTGAGATTTCAGGTGATAAATCTCCTGGGACCAGACCATGGGCCTTCAGTAATCCTCCCCCGTTTCCTCCACAGCCTCTCAGAGATTTCACTATAAAGGCAGTAGTATGGGAAGGATAGGAATGATATTTCTGCATCCTGAAAAGCATTYGGGAGAAATAAAAAAACTCAGAGAAAGGGAGACCTCAGAGAAAACTGGGAAGAAGWGGGAGAAAAATAGATGGCTGACTAGAGAAGAGACCCACCTTGGGTGACAATTCTTCCAACTTCTGTTCTTTCCTTTATTGGCACTTAATACCCTAATTTGGACTACAGCTTTAGTTTCATCTGTCACAAACAGATGTTCTTCTTGAAACATGTTTTGGAGTCCCGCTAAAGCTTGTAATATGCAAAGGATAAAAAATGGTGTATGAGCAAAGGTTGTGTACCTTTCTTCTTGCATGCCATGGAGCAGTCTAGAAACTTTTGTGAGCCTTTTACAGAGGTTTAGATGMTGAGGAGTCAAGCCACATGTATGGGTCATCTGTGTTTGTGGCTAGTGCAAGATAGTTATGGCATCTTCCTCTTATTTTTGCATCTTCCTCCAGCTCTGTGCTAATCTCCTGAGTCTGCTGATAAACTCTGAAGCCAAAGCACTACTCYATTGATGAGTGCTGGGGGTAGTGCAGATCAAGGCCTGGGAAATAAAAAGCAGGACAGAGGAGCACTAAAGAAAATATAGGAAGAAGAGCTGTGGCAGGAAATTACAGGAATAGTGATAGGGGAGATTTGACAGCAGTTGCTGTCAGCAATGCAGATTTTTTTCAGGATGTGCCCTGTATTCAGTGTTTAATAGGACTCTGCAGATCTGAAAATATGGAAAAGCCTATAAGTAAAGCTGGAACTTTACCTTTCATTAGGTCAGCTGTGCCATGTGGAAGAAATGGACAAGCTGTTGGGTCTCCAAGTTCTTCTTAGAGTGTGAAATAGAACTAGCAGGTCTCAGAGCAAATACAGAGAGCATTTGCTTTGAATTTAACTAGACCAGCGTCAGTGAGGCTGGAGGCTGTGACAGAGGTCATTGTTACCTTGGGCAGAGATGTTGTTTGATGAGAAGTGGGGATTAGTTGAACACTAGGTCCTTAGCTCCAGAGGAGCTGGGTCTTTCYTAGTGCACAGGTAACACCATCACACACTGATTGCTCAGGCTCAGCTGTGTAGTTATCACTCTGCCACTCTGTGCACTGGATGAGGTGCATTACACTCTGGGAAACGCAAGTGAGGGCTCAGGGGCTTTTTAGGATGCGTTCCTAATGATAGAAAAGGTTTCTTGTTCAAGTGCCGTCTGGAGTCATTTGGTGACTGTCAGCCTCAGGGTCCTTCATGCTTTTATTGATAAGGTGAAGCTGGGGCCAGTCTGGAAGCTGAGAGCAACAGTTCTTGGAAAAAAAAGCCTTTCAGGATAGAATCATCCTTGTTTAGGCTATTATTATATAATTATTTCCCATGGAAATTCCCCAACAGTATCATGCAAGACAGACAGTAGAGTTTGATTAGCTGGAAGACGAGGGTTCATTTTTATACAGCAGCAATTTCTAATGTGCCATTCTTGTGCCTCTTGAAAAACAAGAGCTAGAAGAGTGCACTTTCAGATAAAGGTTCTCATTAGTTTTCTGCAGTGGCTGTGATGAGTATTCTCCTCCAGTACATGTAACAGTAACTGAAGATCTGGTGCTGCATTACAGATTTGATGTTTGTTGGGTCTTAACTGTGGTCAGTCTTTAGGCTTCCTGTATATGACGTACCTTATATTTTAGACAGTTTTTTWTATTTTATACTCTATATGGTATGTGTTATGCATCATTTTTTATATAAGGCATAGTGACATTGGTCTTTCAAAAGCATCTCAGTACACTGGGAACAATTAATGCCTTTGTGGTGGCAACCTGTGAGAGCATCCAAATGTTTTTCCTCTGATTTCCTAGACAGTCACTTAGAAACTATTTTTAAAGGTGATTCATTACAAATTTTGTCCTACCTGTGGACCACAGTCTTCCTCCAGAAAACAGGGCTTGTTGACARTAAAGTGAGCACTGAGAATGAAACAGGAGACCCTGTAAATTTTGGGGCAGCACTGATATTGCTTTCGTAAATATTCAGTGCTTGCCTGGTCTGCTTCCAGTTGTGGTTTGTACAGACTGACACTATCCACGTGGATATTACTGCTAATGAATATCCGTATCTTAGCCAGAACATTAGAGAAGGTGGTTTATGGGGGAAACTAAGTGTGTCTTCCTSTTGGAGACCTTTTTTTATCTTACTCTCAAGGACCATGCAGAAAAAAMCCAAAAGAATAAATGTTTTATAGAGGTCTGCAAAATGGAATAATGAAA
This sequence comes from Malurus melanocephalus, assembly GCF_030028575.1. Taxonomy (NCBI): domain Eukaryota; kingdom Metazoa; phylum Chordata; class Aves; order Passeriformes; family Maluridae; genus Malurus; species Malurus melanocephalus. Next base: position 1,999,447 of record NW_026623321.1, on the reverse strand, counting down.
GCACGGTTCTGGATCCAAAAAAGGATAGTTTGTGTCTCTCTCTACCACATCCCACCTGCAAATTACTTACTCAGTATGAGTAGTTTGGCATGTGAGGTCTTTTTTTCTTGTATACAGTTTCCAGGATCTCGAACTCTCTGCTCCTCCTTAATTAATTGCCCTCAGAATACCTGTGGTTATAGGCAGCACACTGGCAGTACTGGGAGGTGTCTCCAGTCCATGCTGCTGTAACATGCTCCTCATTCCTGTCACTGGCTGGTTGCTCACTGGCTGAGCTCGTTGCTTCTTTCCCTGGCTGAGAAGCAAGGGGCAGAGTGGAGAGGAGAAGCTGTTGAAYGCTCCAGCCTGTGGAAAAGTGAGCATCAAGAAGAATCAGATTTCTGTGTACACCTCTAATTGAGTACCCACAGAGCTGTTTGGCGACATTCTTCGAAGTGTAAAGTGTTCCCCATAAGGACATGTGGGAAGGTTGTGGTTAGACTGTAATGCTCAGYAGTTTGCAGGGATGCTTGGCTCTTCCATCAGGGCCTGCTGCTGTGGACTGTGGACTCACAAAAATTCTCTTGGGACACTGAAGGCATACCCATCTTGTTCCATCTCACCATAGCTCCTGGCATCTTTATGATTGTTGCTCAGTCTTTTGGACACCTGGTACGTGGGGAGAGCAGGAGGAAGCCCACTGACCTTTGCAAACAGGGCTCGCGTGGGATGGGGAGCTGCGAGAGAAGAGACATATCCTGGATAATAATTTCTGCTTCCTCCTGTCTGCTTTCTGCCTCTGTGCTTGTAGCTCTGTCTGTCACACCACCTCCTTCCCCCAGCCCGCTCCCTCTCCTTCAGGAGTTCCCCTCTCGCTCACACCTGACATTCAATCCTGGCAGAGTCATTGCCTTTTGCTGAGATCAGACACGGCACTGGGGAATCATGTGGTGAGGAAGGCTGCTATAAATATAGTTGAACTCTTTGGGCAGGAAGGGAAGAAAGTGAGAGAGGCACAAGGAGGAGGAGGAGGGGCAGAGAGAAAGTGCAGGAGCAGGACAAGTTGGAGTGGTCTGAGGAGAGAGGGAAAGGAAGGATCAGCAGAACATGCGGAGGCCAYGCTCTCTGCCAGAGCGCGAGGTGCTTCTAGGGAAGGCCCAGAGCAGCCGCTCAGCTGCCGACGAGCGTGAGGAGGAGTAGAAAAATGGAGAGCTCAGAGAGCCAAACGCAGGAGCCCGGCTCGAAGCCAGCTTTGTGGGGGGGTGCACCGCAGTACAACCATGTCTGCTTTGAGAAACGCACCCACTACGGGATTCCTGCAGAGGCAGGACACGAGGCCGGGACCACAGGGGACGGTCTGCACTGCCCGGAGACCTCCCTCAGCTACCCACAGGTAGGGCTGGACGCCGGGACATTGTGGCAGCACAGAGCACAGGCTTCCCTGGGACCACGCCGGCTCTGGGGCTCTCAGAACAGTGCTGGCAGAGCACACAGCCCTRTCCATCCCCTGTCCATCCCCCGTCCATCCTCTGTCCATCCCCAGCCCCACCAGCTCTGCCCATCACTGGCCAGCTCCCAGGTGAGGCTTTGACATTCATGGCTGGACTTACAGCCAGGATACCACCAGCCATTCAAGAGGTTATTGTCACCTGCCATGTCACCTGCAACAGGACTTGAAATGGGCAAGCTGGGATGGGGAAAATTAACTAGAGTATTCATGTGTTTGTTACAGCAAAGAGAAGCTGCAGCAGCCTTCAGCAGCACAGTGATATTAAGTAGAGCAGAAGAGTGATGTACATCACAAAGAGAATAGGGATGTATGTAGATGGGTATCTGTCTAGCTRTATAGATGAAGTAAAGCTCTCTTGTGACTTTTCTCTGACCAAAAAGCACCTCAGGGTCACAGACCCATACATGCATATTGATATTTTTGGTAACTCTCAGCGGAGCTGTAAGTAAGGGATTTTCTGACCCTTAAACTTGCCCTGACTCTTGCTCTGGTTCATACAAGTAGTAATTCAGAAAAATGTCTGGGACATAGATGTCCTCTGGTTTTGGCTTTTTCTTCTATTATGCTCTGTATCTCCCTTACCTCTCCTTTTGGGACAGCCTCCTGCAAAGGGGAGGGTTTACAGCAGAGTCCTGGTGTCTTATTTCCTAACACTCTGCTTTGGTGCAATGAAGGATCCAGTCAAACAAGGATGGAAAGAGCATKTGAGTGTGAAATTCATGGAGGGGATGTTTCTCCTTACATGAATACAAATCCTCCTACATGGAAGGTGAATGATTGGGGGATGAGGGAGGGATGCAGTAATTGTTTCCTTAAGATTTACGTGATTTAGTGATAGGCAAAAAGCGACATTTGCATCCCAATGAGGATAATAATGTGTCATATTGCAAAAGATCAGARAATAGTTCCATAGCCATATTCAGGGATTTCTCTTCTGAAACTGCCTAAAACATCTGAGAGTTTGCACATCTCCTATACTAAAGTGTTCCAAAACCCTGCTGCTGGCCAGTTTGGAAGCAGCAGCCCAGATGGGCAGAGCTCTGACTGGAGTAGTTGAGGCTCCATCTGCACTAATGCAAGGCAGTGCTTTGGCTGCAGCAGCCACATTGAGAGGGTGAGCACAGGCTGGGTGGGACAGGGTGGAGAGGTGTGTGTGTGTGCTGAGCTCCACTGGGATCACACCTGCCCCCTCTGGTGCAAATAGGGCTGGAGAGCTGGGGAGAGGGGTGAAGGAAATGCATGTGCCATGAAGGTGTGCATGTGCCATGAGCAAATAGTGAGCTGGGGTAAGGGGAGCTATGACATGCAAACCCTTTCTCGAGTAAAGCACATCCATGCACAGAGACATCCCAGTGCACACATATCCAACAGATATGCCAGTCCCACACACCTAAAACCACTCTCCAGCAGGCACAGATGGCACAGTGAGGCACTGCAACTCAGCTCTGCACTCTTGCTCCCTGACACCAGAGTGTCTCTGTGCTCAGTTCCAGAGGCATGACAGCCACTGCATGTAGATAGATGATCTCATGTACGAACAAGAAGACCATCRAAGCCAKTCCCATGSATATCTTCAGGCAGAAACACCCCTGAGCAAGCATGCATTTGKRAAGGCAATTTGCAGTCTGAAAGCCAGACAGTTGTGTTTATAGTTTTACTGGAAAATGTGTCCCAGAAATATTTTATATAAACAGTCATGTACATGTGTGCATGTACATTTGTGCATGAAACTTAGCATGCAAACACATTCTGGCTACRTCAGGCTTGCTGTGGGTCAATATATTTTGCTAGTCATCCATGCACATGCAGATAAATTACAAATATGCATGTGCACTTTGTACAAAYATCCACACTTATTATCATGTTATTAGCATGTGAAACAACCTGTTGAACATGTTTTCATCCATTTCCACACAGAGTAATCATTAGGATTTCTTTCTCCACTGTCATGTGAAAAAATTATTTGACAGAGATTTAGATTCTGTTGTGCTCTTTTCTTTTGTTAACTGTTGTCTTCTGTTGTACACGGGTTTTGGTTTGGTTTACACAGGCCCCAGAGTAGTGAAATCTTGGTCTTAGGCCTGGGACCTTCAGAAAATTGATAAAACATATAGTGGTTAATAGATAATAGCATAATAATAGTAGGATAATAATTCTAATATATACATAATTTTGACAATTGATAWAACAGATAATAGATGTATGATAGATGATGTAACATACCTTGATAAAAGTATGCATTTTCATACACTGTAGGATTTTGTATTGTTTTCTTTCTGCATGAGAAAGCAGCTACAGCTGGTGAAGTATGTGAAAGCTGTGCTATTTGTGACTAAAGAAAGGGTGTTCCTGGCAGGGAGCTCACTCAGCAGTACACAGATGGGTGCAGTGGGAGGGATGTGCAACAAGAAATCAGGCAATGCAGTAATGCAGAATAACAGGCTCRCAGAGAGAGGGAGCTGGGAGAGCCTCTGGAGCTCTCCAGCCCAAGCCCCTGCTCACAGCAGGCCTGACACTAAAGGTAGGTCACATTGTCCAGAGCCTTTTCCAGGCACGTTCTGAACATTTGCAAGACTGACCATTCCCCAGCCCCACTGGGCACCTGCTTTTGTGAACACCCTCAAGAGGGGCTGCGTGGGGACATGTTTTACTTTGTGTGGGCTTTCTTTTCTTGCAAGTTGTGCTTTTGTCCATCACCGTGCCCTTCTGAGAAAKCTCACTCTGATGTTTCCCTCTAATCCCTCTACCCCTTCAGGGAGTGGAATTACTGTTAGATTTCCCCTTTGCCACCTTTTCTTCAGGAACAACTGTTACTTGGTTGCTGTCCCCTGTCCCTTATGTGTGGACATTGGCTCTCTGAGGCTGACCAAGACATTTTACTGACATTTAAATTTACTTACGCAGAGGTTTGGGAGGATTCGCCTTTGAGGTCAAACATGCCTTCTCTTTGGTGATCCATCAGAAAAAAATCACCTAATGAAGACAATTTCAGGAATACAAAGATGGCTACAAGGCAGGAGTGTGAGGGATGAGAAGCACAGGCCAAGGCTGCCTCAATGGCTGGGAGCAGCAGATCATAAACAGGATGCARTGGCAGAGGTGGGGAAAGGGATTTCAGGACTGGAGTATTCTGTGGGGAATGWACTGTTCAGTCTGAATGGTGTGGAAAATAGCTTTGGACTGTGGGAGGAGAGCAGTTTCATACAGGTGCTGAGCCCTCAGAAAATAGTTCCCAGAAAAGGTTCGAGATGGTGGCGTATTGTTTSCCCTGAGATTCTGTGCAGTTTTTCCTCTGTTGCTCACACAATGACATTTCCCCAATTTCTGGAAAGATAAACCCTATGTTGAAAAAATGAGCTTTACCTGGTTGTGCTTTCTCCCTGGATGGTTTGGGGGCTGTTTTTTGGTTTGTTTGGGAGGATTTGTCTGTTCTATCTATCATCACTGGTATTTTATACCTTGAGCTGTTTTTGCACCATTTTGATGGTCCCTCTCACCATTTAGCCAAGGTAGGCATGATATTACCTTGTCTGGTTCAACCCTTAGGTGGTAACTGAGAACTTATAAAATTGTGCTCATTTTTTCTGGTGCTCAGAAACCCTGTGTTCTTCATGTTAGAGAGGGAGCAACAGAAGAAGGAACAGTCAGAGTCCTACTGTGTTATATTTTTAGATTTACATCTTCTAGTGGAATGGATATTTCTTGCCTAACCTAATTTTGCTGTAAGGCCATCCTCTGAATTCTGCATTCCTTCTCTGTGCCACAATCTTCTGTAATTTTAGATAATTCCAGAATCCTGGAGAAATAAAGCACACGTGTGAAGCATTCTTTAAATGAGTTGGAAYTACCTGGTTTGCCAGGACAGCAACTTCTCTTTATGTCTGTGGACTAACTCCTATTTTCCATACCCTGCACCATTTTGCAGCCAGGCAGCAGCAGTGAACTAGGGTACCATATGAGGACTTTCAGCATTCATACTGTCATGCTGTTCTATCTGGCAGATGGAAGATTCTAATTTGAAACTTATACTTGACATGGGTTTGAGTTCATGGTTGGGTTTAAGTTGTATTTGACATGAACCCATCCCATGACCATTTAACAGCAATGAAACACTGGCTGAGGTGATGTGAAGATGCATTTGTCTAAAATCTGCTGGTACTTGGCATTTCTGGCTGAAATAGACACAGTGAAGAGAAAAAATGATCAGTTTGCTAGGCACAACTGCATTCTGTAGGTGACAGTTTACCCTGTAGATTAAATTCTTCAGTCTGATATTTCATTGTTGGTGTTATGGGGGTCAGAGCATGGCCATTACTCACTACAAAGAGACTACACTGCTTAATTTACCTAGAATGCGTTGGCAATCATGTGGTTAATAATTGCATTACATGTGTGTAGCTTCCCGTACAATGATAAATGGAAGGACACTTTCAGCTGTTCAGATAGGATCARTCTGTTTTAGAGGCAGCAGGTGAGCCATCTTTAGAACAGGATGATTAAAAAAATCATAGATGTGTGTTCTGTGAAGAAAAAAATCCACTAGGATTTCCAAAGGGAGTTATGGCACATGGGTCTAGTGTCTCTTGAGAAATATGTGCAAATAAATAAAATACTTAGGACCTTCAGTCAGATTTGTTATCTTGAAATATTAATTGGTAGAGCACTGAAAGAAGTGCTCAGAGAAGCTGGGTAATTGCTACCCCTGGAGATGTTTAGAAGGTGCCTGGACAAGGTCTCAAGCCCCATCTAGCTTACTTGAATCTGGAGTTTTTGAGCTGTGAGCAGAGGCTTGGGCTAGAAACCTCCAAAGGTGCATCCCAGTGTAAATCCTTCTGTGAGTCTCCGTATCTATTTTATCTCAAGGGAACAGGAACATCTCTTGTGTTACCTCAAAAGGGGGAGGCAGGAAGTGTCAAATAGAAATGTCTCCTAAGTGTGTGGTAATGCTTTATCTCTGTCATACGTCCTGTCAGTCTCCATCTAAACTGTCTGATTTTGCTGATCAAAACATAGCTCATTCTCCTCCTGCCACTCRGAAAACCTCAGAGAAGCAGGTGCTGTGCTGGGGAGGSAGTGAACGGTCACCTTSTCACAGGTGGRAAGTGCATTAGGAGGTAACCTGGTCWGAGGTAAAGCCAAACCTGGTTCACTGAAGGACATGCAAGGAAGAAAGGCTAACTCTCTTCTTCTCAAATGCACCCGTTCCCCACCCATACTCCGAAAAAGTGAGGTGAGATAGCTGYTCTTCAGGGAATCTGGTAAACAAACACGGGGGCACACTCAGGGTTCTTCAAACTCGCTGAAGACATTGACACGACAGCACAACTGCCCAGCTTCCTGTAGACCCATGTAAGCAATGTCCTCGGTAAGCACATGTAGTTGGTTGTGAACTGCACRTAACCAGTTGCATTTCTAGTTTAGTGTCTGAAGAAAAAGTCTGGGTTAAGCAATTCGGAAATACAGAGGATTTGGAGACACGTGAGGACTTAAAATGCTGCTTTGGGTAAATAATGGTTGGAGGTGTGCAGTAGACTGTGATATTTCTGAGATGCTGCTGCTTCTTTTCCTCCACGGCACCATCAGAGGCTGTGTGCCCTGTTAAGCATTCCTTGGCAGCAGGAGGAACAGATGCAGGACATTCCTGCAGCCTGTTTGAGAGTGTAATGCCTCTCAAAACCTTCAGAGACATTTTACAGCGCTGCTGAAATCTGTGAGGCAGCCCTGAGGATGACGGCCTCATGTGAACTACTTTGACCTTCTTTTGTACCTCCAGAAATCTGTCTCTGAATGTTCAAATGCTGTCTCTTAATATTCAATCTTGAGTCACTTTTTTTCTCAGGACATTAGAAAATAATGAATATTCTCTGATCATATCATCCACTCTCCAAAAGGACATGAAAATGTTTTGGAGGGATTGGGAAGAGAAAACYAGAAGGAAAAACAGAATTTAAAAATGAGCTGCATCTGTCTGAGAGTTTCTGTGCCTCAGTATCCCTGCTTGGTTACATTTGGCTTTGTACCTTGGACTGTTGATAGATCTGCCTCATCATCCTTAGTGCTATTTGTGAAGGAGCATTTGCCTTACCTTTTCCTTGTTATCTTTCTTATTTTCTGCTCCTTCAGCTTTATGGCCGATACACAGACCAGATAGYAGATAATATTTCAGACAAGGAAGCAGCAAAACTACTGAAGAAACAGGCCCATAGGAACAATGGAAGACCCCTGAAACGTGACAGCCAAGTACAGATCAAAGAAGAGCACTATTCCAAATGTCAAGGTAGGGAACATTCATTTTTCATTTCCCTGTTACCAGATATTGGGTAGGCAAGAGAGATGGAATTTCAGCAGTTATGACTGGKGAGAAGCAGGGAGGGAAGGAAAAGGAATCGAATCTCATTGGGTTGAAAAACCTTTTTTATATGAGATTTCATCCTAGAAAGAGAAAAGATCTGTTTGGAATAAAAAACAATCCCAAGTAAATAATTCTTTTCCACAGCTCTCTAACAGGAGGAAAAGAACCTCCCTGTGTCAGACCTGCTAGTGMACAAGATTTTTAAGTTCCACCCTGTGTGTCCTACCTCACCTCACCCGCCCCCACGCCCCTTCTTTGTCTAACAGTTTTTTTAACTACATAAGATGTCACAAAACTGTGTAAGAGAGGGATGGGTACCTGCCCTTTCACATGAAGCCCTAGATGCTTCCAAATAAATCCTTGTTGTAATCAGTTCTCAGCATAGGAGAGACAGACACAGCTTCATCTGTGTTCACTCAGTTTTTCTGGTTCACTCTTCCCTCCACAGACTGTGCCAAACGCATCCAGAAATATGTCACCAAGAAGCTTGGAGAGGACTGGATTTTCTTAGTTCTGTTGGGTCTGGTGATGGCGTTGGTGAGCTGGGGAGTGGATTATGCCAGTGCAAAGACCGTACAGGGTGGGTCCCATTCGGGTGTTGCAAAAGCAGATGGTAAACGATAYAAATGTTTTACAAAGCCCAATGACCAGTGTTGCTCCTCCTTTGCCATCAGTGTCCCATCCTCAACCCTCGCTGTTTGGGAAGTTTGAAGTTCTGGCAATATAGTAGAGTAAAGGTTAGCTAGGGGGAGGTTCTTTTAAGGGATGACAGGGAAAAATTTGGAAGTAAGGGGGCAGAAACAAGGGAAATGTGTGTGATGAGTCAAAGGCAAACCATTCTTTTGATTCCCTTTCCTTTCTTCTCCCTTGAATATACAGGAGCACAGGGAAATGGTACTGTGGCCTTTGCTGTTATACTGCTTCCCTTCCCCACCAAGAACATCAAGAATATGTGGGGAGGGGAAGGGGCTCTCAGATGCCCTCCTGACACTGTTTTTGCTTTTTATGTAATTTTTTTTCTTTCCAGTTTTTATTTATAATTATTAYAATTATAAAATTATAATATTTATAATTAGTGCCCTGAATGTTCTTGCCACCTGGGCAAACAGTGCTCTCTCCTTTTGCCCTTTGTCTTATATCCCCTCCCTGCATTTTTTCTGTGATCCGTCTCCCTTGCCATCTACAAAAATTCTAAGATCTTCCAGCCTCYCATCTCAGCGTGCACATGCACACACACACCCCACTGCCACATCCTGTTAACTGCAGTGCTCCTCTGTCCTTACCCTCACTGTCCCAGTCCTGACTGGCACACACATACACMAACCCTTTCCTCTTGGCTGCTGATGTCCACCAGACACCGCAATTCTTCAAAGCTCCCAATATTCCTTCAGCCCAGTGTTCCTCCCTCTAGACTTCCTCATCTACCAGGTGACTGGCATAATCTACACTGAGGGTTCCTGTCCTTTATACTGCTTGCAGCTGAGTCCTTTGGGTTTTTTTTTTTCTTTTCCTCTGCCAAGTCTCAGCTTCTACTGTGTGGGGAGCCAGCTCAGGCAGAAAAGATGCAGTTGCAGARGCGCTGCAGTTCAGTTTGGATTCTCAGCAGTTCATGCTGTTGTACCTGGCTGAGCACTGCTGTTTTAAAGCTGCTGGCACAGCTTCCATTTTGCTGCTCTAGAAGGCAAATCATAATCAAAGGTTTCAAACTAGTTTCTATGAAGAAATGATTGGGGGACCACTTTATTGTCCTCCAGGACTCACACAAAACCCTCAGACTGTCAAATGAAAAGACACTGTACAGTGATTTAGCCTCACAGCTGCACATAACACATCTCATGCCCTACTTGTGCATAGGTATTACTAATAATTAATAATTAATCTATCCATTCCTGCTGAATACCTGCTTTATTGGGGAACTTGTACTCAAAATGTAGCAAGTCTTGCCTTAGTAAAGGAACACYAGGGTAGCATTTCTGAAGAAGCTTTAGCACAGRCAYATTTAGCAAACGTGTGATTCTCTGWTGTCTATCAGCCTGTTTGGAGCAGGTGTGGTCACTGATAATTTCTTTTTGTGTCTACAGCCTACAAGTGGGTATACGGCGCTCTGCACCCGAGTGTGCCTCTGCAGTACGTGGTGTGGGTCGCGGTCCCACTTGGTCTCATCCTGTTTGCAGCCAGTTTCTGCCACTTCGTCTCTCCACAGGCTGTTGGTGAGGGCAGAAGGCATGGCAAGATCTGTTTCTGTCTGTCTTGTTTTTCTTGTTCCATTTGCCTGTGGGTTTCGTTCATCCCTGGCTCTGCTGTTGTTTTCAGGATCTGGGATCCCAGAACTCAAGACCATTATGAGGGGAGTGGTCCTCAAGGAGTACCTCACTCTCAAAGCTTTTGTGGCCAAAGTTGTGGCCCTCACAGCTGGGCTTGGAAGCGGCATGCCTGTGGGGAAAGAGGTAAATGTTGTTGATTCCGTGTGCAGTAGTCTGGAAGGTGGGAGTTGTCTGGGGAAGAAGAATCTATAAATGTTTCCTTGCTTTCACCACCATACCTCTTCTCAAAGCTCTGCTCTTTCCAGCATCACATATCTTTCACTGGCCCTTTTTCTTCCACTTTGAAAGGTATGGTACAGGAAACATCAAAGAGGTTAGGTAGTCTTTGAGAGGGAAAAAACTTAAATGGAGATTAGAGACCTGAGGAAGATTGGAGGGTCTAGAGCACAAGTCTAATGAGGAGCACCTGAGGGAAATGGGGTTGTTTAGTCTGGAGAAAAGGAAGCTTGGGRGAGACCTCTGCACTCTCTRCAGCTGCCYGACAGGAGGYTGTAACCAGGTGGGGATTGGCCAATTCTGCCAGSTAGCCAGWGACAAGAAAAGAGGAAATGTCCTCAAGTTGCACCAGRGGAGGTTTAGATTGGATATTAGGAAAAAYTTCTTCAGTGAAGGGGTGGTCAGGCATTGAAACAGGCAAATGGTATWATTGCTGTCCCCGGGAGAGCTCAAAATGTSTGTGGTTGTGGCACTTGGGGWCATGGTTTAGTGGTGAACATGATGGTGCAGCGCTAATTGTTGGACTCAATGATCTCAGAGTTCTTTTCYTAATGATTCTATTTCTGGCTGAGATGGCCAAAGAGAAATTATGAGGCCTGCAGTAGCCAAATGGCTGTCAGTAAYCAGAGGACAACCCTCTTTGATTTTCTTCTGCTCTTCTCTTGCAGGGTCCTTTTGTGCATATTGCCAGTATCTGTGCTGTGGTRCTCAGCAAGTTCATGTCCATCTTCTGTGGGGTGTATGAGGTAAGGCACATGTCTCTGCATTCAGCCCTTCCACAGGCTGAGCTCCTAAAACACACAGGATAGTATGGGTGGGCCATGGAGCACAGAGCAAACACAGGGTTTGAAGTTCACTGTACTGCTGCAGAGCAGTAAAATACAAAGTGAGTGAAATAGTAGTGGAAGGCCAGATATAGAGTCCAAATAACTGTGCAGGGCCACCAGTGTTACCCAGCAATTACACAGAGGCTGGTTAGGAGTATGTATTTGACAAGTTTTCAATCTCGTGATTGATGCCTTTGCACTGTGATCATTGACTGTATAAAAAAGCAGCTGCAGACAAAGATCAATTTGTCTTTAAGCCAAATTTATACAGCACTGCTAATTTTAGACACTGACACCGTCTCTGTGCTTTTGCTACTGCAGAACAACCTCCGCAGGCTGATCACTGTATTGACTCGTATAAAAAAAATCTATTAACTGCACATATAGATAAATGTAGGAACTCCTACATGTGGAGGCTCTTAGCAGAAAGGGACTGTGCAACACAGCTGGAGGTGCTGTTTTACTTAAGCAGATCCTGTCTGTGCACAAGGACCAGATGTCACTGCTGAAGACCAGCTGATAGTACTAAARACTGCCCTGAAGTGTGTAGAGCCTGCTATTTGTGATAGCAATGGCTGACTCTGCTGCTGGCTGTTGCTTATTTTCATTGTTCTGGGTCCTAACCCCTGGCTTTGCTCCCTCTAACCCCAGCATGCTCGTCTCTGGCTGCACTCCCTGTTCCAGAATGTGCATAGGCAGCTCGACCTCCTGGTGCCAGCTTGCGCAGTTGGAGTCAGATGTTGCTTCAAGGCTCCTCTTGGAGGCAAGTGTCTTCCTGTATGTGACATTTGATGTACAGTTCCTTTAGCCTCTTGCTGTGAGACTCCCTGCTCTCATGAAAGGTTCTCCACAGATACCCCTGCACTCCAGCAACAAGAGTTGTTTCTTTCAGTGTAACTCAGGGCAGCGAAAAGAAGGTCTTACCAAAAGTGACACCCATTAATGTGCTGCTTTCTAATGATGCAGCTTGTTCAGTCCCTGCCAGTCACACACATTGCTCCACATGGAGAGCATCAAGGGCTGTCCAGAAAGTCARGAAKGATTGAGTAGAGAACAGAAGTAAAAAAAAAAAAAAMACCTTGCAAGAGGTAACAGGCACAACTTACAAGGGAAATTTTGACTCTGTTCCAGGAAATTATGTTGTTCTTTCCCAAGGATGGTCTAGCACTGGTACAGGTGTCCAGAGTATCCAGGGAATCTCCACCCTTGGGAATGTGCAAGATTTACCTGGAAAAGAACCTGATCTASTGTTGGAATTAACAGAATTAACAGCTCTCTGAGCAGGGAGACAACTCTTGTGCAGTCCCTTCACAACTTTTCACTATTCCACTTGGAGGAGAAATTTGGAAATTTATGTCTCTCCCATGCATTTGTACTAGTCTTCTGATACACAGAATTTCTTTAAATAGTGGCACATGATAACTTCTTCCCAAAGCAGTAAAAATATATTCATAAATAATTTGTTTTTAAAATGTGCTCCATTCTTTGTTGTGCCTTCATTTCACTTTCCCCTCTCTCCATGCCCTGCCCTGAACCTCTTTTTGTAGTTATTTTGCCCATAAGTTTAAGGAGTTTTTAAACACTGTGTCTTTTTCKACGTTGACTTTTGTTCTTCTGTGCATTACTTTCCTGTTCGTCTTCAAATGGATGAGTTAGCTCACAAATGCAACAATATACATCAACAATATGCACTTGCATCAACAATAATACTGAGCTTTACTCTGGTTGGCTATTACAAAAAAAAAAAAAACAAACCAAAAACAAGGAAGGAGCATAGTTTGTCAGCTACAGATTAGAGTTTCTTCAGTTGATAACTTGAGAAAAGATGCCAGGAAGAAAATCAGGCTAAGCAAGAGAGAGGCTGAGAACKGTGCCTGTGTGGGCAATCCAGCAAGATGTAGACAGCCTGAGCTGAAGCCTGAAGCTTCRAGGCAAAACTTGTCCTTCTGCCAAAAGCCTTGAGAGAAAGCAKGCTCAGAACCAAGGATCAGACCACAGCCGGGTGGAACCATTGGTAGTATACAGGAGAATGATATCTGTCTTCATGGTAAAAAAATAAAATAAAATTTCAAGAGAACCCCAAGCCCCAAACACTTCTGTAGAAATTTAGGCTTCATATTTCTTTCTCTGTACCTGGAATTGACAGTCTCAGAGACTGCAGGATGCATTATACATAGCCCACTGGGAGAGGCGAGAGAAGACAAGAGAAGACTAAACAGGGAGTGATCTAACGGCTGTCTTTGGTAGCTAAAAGCGATGTTAGACAAAATAGCCAGTCTTATCAGAGAACAGTGAAAGGACAAAGCGACAACAGCCACAACTTGCAACAAGGGAAATTGTATCCATGCATGAAAAAAATTTCTCCCTTTGTCCCAAAGGTGGCTCAGGGTGGCACAGGTGTCAAGAGGTGCTCTTGGATCTATTCAGGTCTCACCTAGCACCCTGATTCTGAGCACCTTGGTCCTGTTGCCCTTGATCCAAACTTGGAGTAAGCCCAGCTCTGAACAGAGAAATAGAGAAGTGTTTAGTGGCACAGGACTTAAACTTGCTGTGAGCCTGTGATAACATTTTTATATGGGAACAGAAAGTAATCTTAGTTTTTGTAGCTCTGGTTCCTCTTTTGGATTTACACCAAGTTGCCAAGTGTGATTTCCATTACCTGGGAGTCATGYAATCTTTAGCTGACCTTGGTCCAGGATATAACTTGCAGTTTCACTTCATTTTGCCCTGGTGCACAACTTCTTGGTGTTGTTGCAGGTAAATATCACCCTATGTATTAAGGAGGATGGATTTGAAAAGCCATTTTAGCCCTTGAAAGCAAATGGTGCCCAGTCTTTTAGAAAGACTCTCCCTTTTATRCCTTCCAATTAATTTTATTATCATGACAATTTTCACCAGGACAGCATAATGCTTTCCTGGGTGATCTGTCACCCTCCCACCTACGCAGCATGGAAGGACTTTSAGCATCAGTCCACACTCTGCTCTGGACATGCATGTGCCTCGACACACAGACTCACAGGGTAGGTTTTTTTAGGCRTTCTATGGCACATGTGCATCCAGTGATTCCCTGCCAGGGTAATAGAGATGGAGTGAAACCTACCCGTACTTCTGCAAGACTGGAGGTTTTTCCATGAGGCATTTCTTCTACAGTGACAGAAATGTTAAAGTTTCAGAGAAAGATGACATGCTGCCTTCACATTTCTTGAATGTGTGATTCCAGGTATATGCCTGTCCTATGCCAGCTCTTGTCTTTTCAATATTTTGAAGCCATCCAGAAGGGAGAAGATAAACAGAGCTGTAACTCTGAGACTAGTGACAGAACTGGATGACATCATGAGGTCATACCTGCCAGTTTTGTTACTCACTCCCTGCTTTCTTTCCTTCTTTCTTCTGTTTGTCTGTCTCTCTTTGTCTCTTTCACCAGTAGCAGCCCTATTATTACACGGATGTCCTGACTGTGGGGTGCGCTGTGGGTGTTGGCTGCTGCTTTGGGACACCACTTGGAGGCAAGTGGCTGTTCTGTTTCCTTTTCCTCAGGTACCTAAATCCTGTCCTGCCTAGSCCTCTTCTCCTCTCCCCCTCTCCTGCACCACATTTTCGATGTGACATTTACTTTGGACAGAAGCTCTTAGCGTTCTCAACCTCCCCAACATCTCTGCCAGCCTTTTTTCCACATGTTGCCCACCTTCTGGAGGAAAGAGGAGAAAGCTCTCTAGAACAGTGGTCTCCAAACTGGGGTGTGCATACCCCAGGGGGTGCACAAGGCAATCTGTTGGGTGTGGGAAGGAAATACCGGAATTTCTGGTTTTTTAATATAAAAAAGTAAGTAAATTAGAAGTTACTAATATTAAGTATATGTATTTGTAGTAATGCCCTAATATATCACATGGCCACTAGTCACACRTAGTGAATGAGGTGTAAAGTTGCTCCAAATGCAGAGGGTTGGCCATGGTGCCCTCAATCGTTCCTCTCTTTCAACATATTGTGATATTTCGTAATCAATGTGTGCCCACACTGGATTAAGTGGATTTATGGATTATATTATCTAGTGTTAACTAAACTAATCCTCACAAATTGGAAAACTGGCTATAAAAGGTTCCTGCAAAGAGGCTGTGGACTGAAGATAATACTAATTATGTGAGCACAGAGAAATGACAAGAAAGTGGCAGAGCTGACACTTCCCCTACTCCTAGTACAGGCCCTGTATCAGTCCCATTACAAGGAACAAACAATGGTCAGCTAATCAGATATGAGAGTAAGTTGGAAAAAAAAAAAAAACCCTTTCATTATCTAAGGCTGTTTTAATTATGGATTTACATCTGCTATCATTAAMGATGAACCTCCCCCATGTGAGAATTGTGCTTTGAAAAATTAACTAATGATKGTATGAAGCCATCAGAATTAGCAAGGCATTTAAAATCTAAGCATCCAGAACATGAAGATAAACCTCCACAATTTTTTCGGCAATGTTTCAAGCCATGTGACATTCCATCCAGTACATTACAAAATTTCACTGAATCTAATGACAAATGTATGGAAGCCTCCTTTGAAGTTTCTTGCTTCACAGCAAAGGAGAAAATGCCACATACCACAGGGGAAACACTTGTTCTTCCTGCCATAAAATGTAAAAAGGCTGTGACAATATACAGAAATAGAGCAGCAAACTRAAATATGTTCCTTCATCAGTAAACACTGCTGGAAGATGCATAGGGGACGCTGCCTAAGGTTTGAAGAAACAAGCATCTATACAAATTATGCAGTGGGAGAGGCTTCCTGTGCAGCTGGATTAAAGTACAGATGTTTCTAAAATGCCATAGATGATGGCATTTTCCAGACTGTTTTGAYAGTAAAATGCAAAGCTTCTTTCAGTGAGCCACAGAAATGAACATMTACCACAGAAGCTGTATTCTGAACAGTAAATTACTTATTAATAAAAAAATGTTTTATGAAGAGCTGTGCAAGTGTAACAAGTGGTGGGGCAGAATAAGAGAAGAATTGGGTGGTAAGGTTACACAGACACCACTACACCTGGAATTCATGTGCTGTAGTGTTCACAGACAAGCTGTTCCAGAAAAGAAATGGGAGCCAGATACCCACAAAGTGYTGCTGGATGTCACTAATGTGGTTCATTTCATAAAAAGAAAACCCTGAAACAGAAGAACCTTTACAATACTTTGTACTGAGATGGGGATTGACCACGAAAATCCTACAGGCATTTGCTGGTTATCTCATAGCAACTGAATTTAAAGTCCAGTTGYATGTTTTTCTTTTACAAAAATACAAGTGTTCTGAATTTGCTGATCTTTTCTGTGATGACAAGTGCCTGTCAGTAGATTGCTACCTAGCAGTTATTTTTGAAAAAGTAAACATACTTGATGTACTTCAAGGTGAAAGTGATGTTCYAACAGTGGGTGAGAAACTGCTTTTCAAAAGAAACTTGTGGAGGTTTTGTGAMTCTGTTGCCAAATACAATGTGTCTCAGCTACAAAAACTCATAATATGCAGACTCAAAAAATTTGGAAACAGGAATTGCTACCTGTTTAAAAAACTTCAAGATTATGATTTTCGGTGGGTTTTGAACACACTTGTTAAAAATATAAAAATTCAGCATTTTCTGATTATTTTCCCTGATTGACATCAGGGAGGATGGAAATTTACTATCCAAATTTTAACAAAAATCTTTGCATAGGTGGTGTGTGGGATTGAAAAAATAGTATCATTATTTAGCCAGCACAGGCAATGTTACATTCCTTGCATTTGGAGCTATGWGTCTTTGTGAGATATTCTTTTTAGATATGACAGCCATTAAGACTAAGTATCAAAATTAATTGAACGTAGAACCAGACCTTTGAATCACTATGCAACAAAGCATTAAACCCAGATTTTAAAAAATAAACAATATTAGTATTTTAGTGAGAACAAGTTCCTTTTTGTTCCATTGATAAATAAAACAAATTAGTTTTTAAATTGTTTATTTCATCTTTAKCTCATCCTTGTTTATTTTCTATTTTTGTGCATGTTTTATATTGTACATAGTATTTTAGTACACCAGTACATGCATATTATTTTTAAATAAATAACATATATAGAGGGGRGAGTACATGCTCAAAAATCTTTTATTGGTAGGGGTGAGTGAACAAAGAAATGTGGAGACCACTGCTCTAGAAGTCTATTTAGAAAACTCTCTCATGCTTCTAATATTACACTTCTGATTTTAACATTTCTCYCTTTCCAACTCTTCCTAGGGGTTCTTTTCAGCATCGAGGTCACCTCCACTTACTTTGCTGTGCGCAATTATTGGAGAGGCTTCTTTGCAGCTACATTTAGTGCCTTCGTGTTCCGAGTCCTTGCAGTTTGGAACAAGGATGCGGGTAAGCTAAGAGCCATTCCTACTCTCTTTGTACAAAAGTCACTCCTTTAATGCATTATTTTCCATCTTCCTCAAAACCCGCAGTGTTTTATGATGTCTGAAACTTCTGCCACAACATGTGACTTCCAGCAGCACAGATGGAAGAGAAAGTGCCTTGTCATCGGTTGTCTAGCCCAACCTATTCCTAGGAGTGCTGAGATGTATCTAACTGATAAATGACAGAATATGAGTCCTCAGCAAGCAAAAAGGCCTCTGAAGTGGGATTTTTGCCTCTACACTTAGAATAGGGTCCAGGCTGGAAACACAGAGATACCCCATCACAGAGGATTTAATGCCTCATGGCTGAAAAGGCCATGGTCTGCTTTGGTCATCTCTTGACTGAAAACATTAAAGCAAATAGTTGAGAAAATAGAGATAATTAAATGATTAGGAGGCTTCAGGATTGGTAGGGTCTGGCAGAAGGCCCTGAAAAAAATAAGTGTTTCAAATAACTGAAAAACATGAGTGTGACATTTGTGCAGACAGAAATAGCACAAGTAAGGCTTGTTCAGGAGAGCATCCCAGACACTGCGGGAATAGAGTTTTGGTGCAGAAGGCTGCCATTTCTATGTGAACTTCTTCCTTATAATGCCTTTATCTTTTATTCTTACAGTTATACCTATTTTACTGATCTCAGCTCCATGTGGGCAGTTTACTTACTTAAAACTGCTGTAAGATGTCTCTCTTGACTTCAGTGGGCTGGATGTTTGGGGGATTTGAATATTCTCAGGAATACAGAAAATGACAACACATTCYACTTGAATGTAGAAACTGACTACATCCTTCTTTGTGAAACACTGCCTAAAATTGAGGGGGTTTCAACTATTAGATCTGTCACMAAAAACCCAAACCCCATATCTTTCTGTTCTTTCCAGTGAAAAATACAAGAATCTCAAAGAGAGATAACAAGAAACAATCTTCTGTCCTTTACTTTATCTACTCTGGCTCCTTTGTTGATCTCTCAAATCACTAGAAATCACTAGAAATCACTAGAATTTTGCTTAATCCTGAAACATATTGATTCCTATCCCTTCTTCAAAATCATCCAGACAGCTTTAATACATTAGTAGCGCCTTAAGTTCTTCTTCATTGACTGTCTAGGATAAAAAGTTCTGTGATTCAATTGTCTATGAAAAATGGTTCCTTGTCACGGTTCTGTATTTTCTTTGTCTGTGCTGTCAGACTCCTTGTCCTTCTATCAAGGAACTAGAAACTTTTGTCTAGCTCAGTCATTCATTATTTTATGATCTTTTATTATGCCTGCTCTAACTTGTCTTTCATGTCTTTCCTTGCTCATTTATTTCCCTTGGGAAGTTTCATGCCTGGTCTTTTCAATCTTTGTTCAAGCAAGGTTTTTCTATCATTCCTGCTACCAGGGAGAAGCAGGTAGGGAAATGATCACATCAGAGTGACAGATGCAAATAAGTTGTGAAGCATATCAAGCAAAATTCTTTTATTTCTTAGACCCACAGAATCTTTGCCGGCTTCTTGATACTCATGGCTTTGTTGGCTGGCTTTACACTATTATCTGCACTTTCCAAATAACACCTGGTTATTTGCCAGCCACTCAGACTGGCTGCTGCAGCTCAAGTGCCTCTTTGCCAGGCATGGAAGGTTGCAGTTCTGCAATTTGCAGGATTTCTGTTTTACCATGTCCTGGACTTTCATTTTATTTGCCATAGGGTTTCATGCCTTGCTTTCCTCCTGCTCCTTCTGATCTTTCCTACAAATGGCTCAGTATTATTTTAAAGTTCAGATCTATTTTTAAGCAGATTTTCAAATTAATGAGACTTTCCCATTCTTTTTACCTCTAACCTTGTAAGAACAGAACTGATGCTCTAAACTAGCAGATTGTCACCAATGGAGAGAAAAGGGCTTAGACATTCAGTTTCAGGATGGCTTAGTCACTGAGGAGAGATGATGAAGATAGGGGGGATGAACCTTTCTGTGGAAATCTCTTTCTATCCTGTGAGAGTAGAGACAGAACCAAGAAAGTCCCAGACTAAGTACTGAGACTGTTTCCCTTTGGTCTGGTTGTATTTGCCACCCTGTAGCAAAACTCTTTGAAAACGAGCTCTACAGTACTTTATAATGCTCTGCCATTTAGTGGCTTGGACATTCTGTTTCCTAAAACTGAACTGAGATGATCCCTTTCTTGGGCTGATCTGACAAAAAAGAGGACATCCTGCTTTTCACTATCTTCCATCCCTGACTGTTCTAATGCTCCCTTGAGCCATCTCTGTGTTTGCTGTTCCCCTCCATTCAACTCACTGCCCTGGCAGAGCAGTAATCCAAGAAAAGAGCAGATAGGTTTTCTGGCAGGTTTTAATGAGGCAAAGCAACTCAGAGAAGGCTGTGATGTGTCAGAGCGGGCCCGATGGGAGAGGAGAACAATAGTACAGCCAGGAGGGAAGGAACAGGGTGAAGACACGGGAAGCAAGATCTTCCCAATTTGGATAGTGGAATGCAGTTTTAGGCTTAGCTGTCTTAGGTAATGTAACCCACTGAGACCTCATTAAATCATTACTCTAAAGCTAATTCTGTCTGACCAAATAACAAGTAGTAAATGCCTCCATTAATATCATATAATGCTAGGTTTTCACTGCGTTTATTTCCTCATTGAACAAATAATTTCTTCATCTAGGGTAAGTTGGGATTTATATCYGTCCTCATCCTGCTGCACTTCCACTCTGTATTAAACTGCTAATTCATCCTTTACCTGTTGGCATACAGATGTTCACTGTTTCCCCACAATAATGCACCTCCAGGCAAAAGCAGGACGGGCTTCAAAATTTCACTGTAGCAGGGCAGCACTACCAGGAGGGGTGAGCTAAAGAACATGAGGCTTAGCTGATCTTTTCATCTCTGTTTCTAAGTCTTTCATTGTTGGTAGAAGACAAGGAAAAAAAGAAAACACTTAAAAAAACCAGGGACTGTAACTAAAAAAAAATGCAGACATTCCCTGAAAACAAACCCAGCCCATCTCCAGTGCTATGGTTGCAAATGCTCAAAAATAGGACCTACTAAATCAGAGCAGACTGTCAATCTGTAATAATGAATATAATGTCAGGAAACCACACAGGAGCATGCATAAGCTCATTTCCTTGTCCTTACCCTTAGCTTTTATTGCATTTAACTTCTCACCTTGTTATTTTCTTTCCTCCTCTACCTTTCTTCTCTCACAGTTACCATCACAGCCCTGTTCAGAACMAACTTCCGTATGGACTTCCCTTTTGATCTGCAAGAGCTGCCCGCATTTGCTATAATAGGGTAAGTTCCCAGGAAACTGACTCCTTGCCCTACAAAAGTTATAATGTGATCTCTGTTAGGAATTCTTCTGCCAAAAAGTTACATATATCACTTTTAAATACTTTGGTGGTCACAAATAAGGCATCTACCTGTTTGAATTCCTCCTTCAGAAATGGTGCCCATGTAGCACAATGGGTAAGRAAGGAAATATGGGTATTATCAAGCTGTTTGTTATTTCCTTTCCGTATATCTTTTTCAGAAATTAAGCTCTGAGGTAAAGAAAAAGAGKAAGTCTAACTTGGTCAAAGTTCTGGAAATAGATTTACTGAATGGCCCTTTAACTTTTCTGACAGTATCCCCAAATGAACTGTTCCAACAAATATGGCCTTTTCACGTGACAAAAGATTTAACCAGAAGTTTCCTTTTCACAAGATCAGAATGATTATCCTTTTCCAGAGAGATGGGCACACCCAAGATGATGACAAGGGCTACCAACCATAACTGGATTCAGTGAGAACAATGGTTAATTTGGAGGAAATGAAAGAATGACCTGAAGAAAAATGAAAATTGGGAAATACYAGAGAAAAGATGAGTTTGGAATTACTGTGAGGAAACATTTTAGGTTAGAGCCTGAGAGAGGCTCCAGGAAATCAGTGCAGAGCAGTAATGAAGGGAATACACTGTAGRAACAAATGCCTGTACTGGTGTTGTGAACATACTCTGTTGCAAGACCTGAGTTCAAGATCAGAAATATATTTGAGGTTTCCCAGCTTCTTTTAGTAGGCTGCCCTCCTATTGAGTTAYTTGATCATGAACTCAAGTGGGATTTTTTAAAGACATCACATATATTGAGAAATCTATGAATACACAGGAGMTTTTGCTAATAACATGTATTCACTTTGTTTTTCCCCTTAAACAGACTTGCATAATGAACTTGGAGGAATCTATTGATTTAGATTGGCAAGGGAAAACATAATCCTTGTGATTTACAGCTGATAGTTAGGATGCAAAACTTCTTGTCACCATGTTTTGAACAGAGTTGACAAAGCTGGCTTTTTTCAGCACTGCACGCAGGCTAGGAAAGGAATAACTGCAAAATGCTTTCAAATGCCTGGGAGTCCAACATGGCATTTAAAACAAAAAAACAACCCTAATGATTTGGACAGTCTGGGATAAAGACCTAATGCCAACTTGGAATGCTCCTAAAGATTAAGTCCCAGAATCACTCTCTTTCTACCCAACATATTTCTTCACTTTCAGGTAGGACAAGCACTATCAATGGGGAGATCTTGTTTTTCTGTGTCAGTAAATGTTAATTTGCATAATATATACAGGAGGAGMAATTCCAGTTTATTGATAAATTGATCCAATGAATGGAGCGATCTATAATTTAATACAAAGTATTATAGAGCAATTCAGTTCACTGTGCAGTCCTTAGGCTTATATTGCCTCAGGTATTGGTCTATTTTAAATGTTGTTCTTATCAGTGGTGGCTTAAAATATTTAAGAGTAGTTCTTTGGACGTGTTTATCTGTGAAAAGCTATATATTTAGTTTAAACATGTTTCTGTGCAATTTTTAAATGGTAAGCAGGATTATCTTTAATATAAAATGTTTTAAGTATACTAAATTGGTCARTGAATGAGATTTGGCAAAGTCATGCCTAACATGTAACAAAAGAAAAATCCCTTAATTTTAGGAATTAATAAAATGAAAATATTAACTGTTTATCCTCTGTATTATGTGGGTTAATTACTTGCCACGAAAAAATAAGGCTTCCCCTTACCAATTCCAAAGGCAGTCTTTTTTCACTCTTCTTTTTTTTTATAATTCACCTTTGAGTAGTAAGYCCTATTTATCTAAGTCTCATTAAGCTACAGAGCCTAAGGATCAGGCCAAATCTTAGAGAACTACTCTTTTTCTTAATTGATTAAGACCAGAAACATAAGACTAAGTGATTWGGATCATAAGATTATATACTTTGCTTTAGGCACAAGAGTTCCTATTACTTTTAGTATTTGTTGTAGGCATGTAATTTTACTGAATCAGACTTGAAACTCCCTTCCTTTTTACTATTTTCTGTTCCAACCTKATGTTTAAGCTTGGACAATACTGGTCTTTGCCCAGTTACCCTTCATGAACCCCCACTGAGGACTGYCACTCTCTTTTTATAGATTATTTTAGAGATTTTTAAGATGAGATTTCCCCCTCTCAGCACAAGAAAATTAGTAAAATGGTAGTGTATATGACAAAGAGGCCCAAAATAATCTCTCCCCTTTCATCAGGGAGTCAGTATCTTCAAATGAGCTGCTGTAGGAGTAACTCTCTAGGTGACATTTAAAAGACTACACAAACAGCTGGAGATTAAACTACTTAAACTCATTTTCTTGGTTGATGCTTCTTGTATTATCTATWATTTGGCATGATTTTATTTCTTTTTCTCCATTTTAGAATAGGTTCTGGATTCCTTGGAGCCTTTTTTGTTTATCTCAATCGCCAAGTGGTTCTGGGCGTCCGGCGTCATAAAGCTCTGAGCCAGTTTCTCACCAAATAGTGAGTGCTTTGTGAAAATGCTCTCTTTAGGGACCAGATTCTTATWTCCTAGTGGTACTGGATAGTAGAAAATGCTTTCTGGAAGAAAACAAAACTATTTCAAGTGTGAGATAGTAAAAATACAAGAAACTGCTCCTGTCTGAGATCAAGATAACTGCAACCATCATGAGAATTTTCCCTGTGCTGGATTTTCTTTTTGATCAGCCTCAATAGTTTCAAACAGATTCTTGATTTAGAAGGGACACTCTGCAATACTTACTAAAAGAACAAGGGAAACTACTGATGGGACAGAAAATGTTTTTAATTAGAAAGTCAATGATCATGCTTCATAAAATCATGCTGTTTCTGGTTTGTTTGGGTTTTTTAGGATCTGTGAAAAATTCATCATTTATATTTCAGGAACATTAAATACAGCTGAAATCTAACTATGCCATATATATATATATATATATATATATATATATATATACACATATATATATAAAAATCAAAGGGTTGGCAAAAATGTAAGGAATGTGCTGCAGTATTCCAAACACTGAATACTTATGAACCAAAAGCTGAAACTGATAGTGACCAAATGGTGTGAAATGCAGCATGGAAGAGAAATGCAAAACAAAATAAAAATCTAGACTATAAAGTTTTTACAGGATGTCTGAAGATACTGTTTCCCRCTCTCTAATAAAGTTCTAACCTCCACCTTTTATAACCTGAGGAAGAAATGGCAGCTAACTGTAAATGTCTTCAGTTTCTTTACAGAAAAAAACCAAACCTGATGCTATGAGAGTTTTTGAAGTTGAGGGGTGTAGAGGACCTTATTTCTTATCAAGTTGTAGAYCTGAGCAGGA
The DNA here is from genome assembly GCF_030028575.1 of Malurus melanocephalus. Classification (NCBI taxonomy): domain Eukaryota; kingdom Metazoa; phylum Chordata; class Aves; order Passeriformes; family Maluridae; genus Malurus; species Malurus melanocephalus. Next base: position 1,975,184 of record NW_026623321.1, on the reverse strand, counting down.
GAAAACCACCAGATAAATAGAAGTTAAAACTACCTTAGTTTCTGATGTGGAAGAAAAATTATCTTTCTTCATCATGTAGCCTTAGCCACAAGCATCAGCAGAACTATTAAATAGAGAAGTGGAGCAAAGCTTGAAAAGTGGAAATTTACTTTTCACTAATTTCTAAGAATTTTTAAGGTCCTTAGACAGAAACAAATGAAAGGTTATATTTTGTTTTCCTAAATACCACAGCATCTCAATCAACACTTCCTGTAAGGACCACAGGAACTTGCCAGGGGCACATAACAAGATAAGTCCAGCATGTGGAAGCAGYTTAGGGTGAGGTTGTCTTAGTGCTCGTTATGTGTCACAGTTTGCCCAGAATCCCACCCTGGGACTGGACACAGCACTAGGAAAACGTGGATGGCTAGACCCACTGGCTGCCAAGGACACCTTCCCCAAAACTGTGACAGTCATCAATTCAATGGAAAGAGAAGCAGTTTTTCCCATAAGAATTAATGCAACAGGGGGTGCCTGAATAAATACATGACAAAATCCTACATTTAAATCCACTAGAACAGGAGAGAGGGGGTGAAGAAGCAAGATTGTCATAATTGGGACAAATGGAGAAAGTGGTGGCTTTTGCCAATAGGCCAACACATGATTGCAAATACATATTTCCCCCAAATATTCAAGTTTGTGCACGTTGCACATCCCTCCCTTCCTCCATCCCTGCCATTATATTAATTCTGATGGGAAAAGGGGCTTTGCTGACAGGTGAGCTCTGAACTATGATGATCAGTAGAGCAGGGCATTAAAGTGCCAGTGACAGTTCTCCAAAGTGATGGATACACAGAGGCTTCACAGGGATAGCWTTCACAGTCCTGAAGTGATGGTGCCACAAGAACACAATGTGAGGCCCTATTTTAGTAACGTTTTCTTTCTTTACAGCCGACTGGTATACCCTGCAGTCATAACCTTCTGCATAGCATCWGTGACATTTCCTCATGGATTTGGGCAGTTCATGGCAGGAGAGGTGAGAGAGGAAAGTGTATTACCAATCCTGTGCAATTCTGTGGAATTTTATCTCTTTATCCTGTGCCCCAGTAACCTTGTGTCATGGAAAAGGGAAGGAAGATATGGAAGAAGTTTGGACTGAGGAGAAGCTATTTGATCTCTGCTACCTCCTTCATATAAAACTAGAAAAAGGTCCACTCTCCTAAGTAATAATAAGGAAGATGTTACCTCATGTGTAAAAGTACTTTTCACTTGTTTGGGTAAAGTTCTGTCTCTCTTCCTGAAAATTAAAAACGTGAATGAAGTCTTGCAATCATGGATTACCAAAGTAAAAATCTCCTCCACTTCCTTGTAACAGAGATAGAATATTTACTCTGTTTAAAGTATCTCATGACTCACACCCGTTTTTTTCCTGTTTAGCTGATGCCACGAGAAGCCATCAGCACTCTCTTTGATAACTACACCTGGATCAAACATACTGGGGACACCCAGATCCTAGGGAAATCTGCTGCTTGGGTCCATCCTAAAGTCAGTGTCCTCGTAATCATCCTGCTCTTCTTTGTCGTGAAGGTAGGAAGCTCAGCTSCCCATAACCTTTCTCCACTCAGACTGAGTGTTCTTGCCCTTTTGTGAAACACTTTGTAAACAGCCAGTGAGGAGTTCTGGATRTTAAATGAAGCACCACAACTGCAATAGATTCCTACATTTTTAAATGTGAGGTTTTTCCACCTTCAGTGCAACATTACCAAAATTTTTATGGAATAGTTTCCTTAATTTAGTGGCCCCCTTTTCTGCTCCCTAGGTCATCCTCTTCACGCATCCTGCTGAATGACTTCTGGTATCCACCATACAGTAGCTGGCTGGGAGGACTAAATCAGGAAGGATTTCTCAAGTTCCACAAAAATAAATACTTAATAATTTATTTCTGATTTAAATGGAGCCTGATACAGTCTATTTGATATTCCTGACTTCAGACAGGAGACCAATAGGAATATGCAAGCAAAATCTATAGTTGTGTGATGCTCAAGGATTTGTTAGCAGTATCAAAACTTGATGGAGAAATGAAGATGGAAAGAGTTCTGGTCACTTCTCAGAAAGCAACAGCAGACTAAAAGATCTGAGCTGACATGGTCTGTGGGAGTTGTTCAGCCTCTGAAAGGATCAGCTGTGTAACTGACACAGGACAGAGCAAAAAAAAAAAAAAAAAGAAAAAAAAAGCATTTGAAAGAAAACATCATACTCCAAGCAGCAGGAAAGAGGTTTTCTTAAAATGAAAAAAAATATATAAAAGGATAAAAGTATCACAGAATAGGTGCTAATTTTTAAATTATTTATTTGTCGCAAAGGAGCAGAAGAGTTGAGGCCACCTTGCAATGTCAGTTGAACATTTCAGTAGATCAAGAATGGCTATCAGTGACTGATTGACACATCTGTTTCCACCTGAAGTAAAACACCCTATCAAATTTCTGATGGCTGTTAAGTGTTCTTCTGTGATAATTCTTATTACAGTGTATCAAGCAGAAAAGTTGTCCACTTGCAAGAAAGAGGGGTGGACTACATGGTCTGTCCTGAGTCCATGTGTTTGCCTTTGGAAGAGCTGYAACCTCAGACACAACATTCATTGACTTTGACCTAACTAAAGGCCTTCTCTACTCACTAGATAACTGCTCTGAGCAGTTCATTTTCTTCTGCATTCAGTGCTGGGATAGACCCCACAAGCACAAAACTGCTGTTTTGACGGTGGGCAGACCTGGCCTGATTCTCCACTGCAGTATAGCCAGTTCTCAGCTGTGTTTGGCCAGGTTTGGTSCTGCGAAGACAGAGCTTAGTTGGCAGTACTACACCTCTGCAGCTTTCTGGTCTCTGTAGGCAGGCTAGGCACAGGCAGGGAAGCAGGAAATGCTGTTGCTGCTCAGTAACTGCTGTACCCTCTGCCTCTGTTCTAGTTCTGCATGGCTGTCATTGCCACCACGATGCCAATCCCCTGTGGCGGCTTCATGCCTGTTTTTGTATTAGGTGAGTTTCCATTCTGTGTTGCAGCATATTCATCTGACTCGTGGAGGGAACAGGAGACACTGCCTACACACCCAGGAGGGTTCTTCTGGTGTATGAGTGACAACCTGATTAGCAGGCCATAGACCAGCCTCTGGATCTCTGCTTTTGACATTTCCCCAACCCACCAAAACCAAATGCCGAGTAGGAAATTCCTATCCTTTTACACGAGGAAAGCCGCACTGGGAGAGTCATGCCTTGGCCATCTAATCTATTTGCCTCTTCATTTGCAGAGAAACTTTCATCCTACAATTGATAKTTTCTCCTTTCACCCCTGGAGGCCAGCTAGAAGAGATAACCTCAAAACTAGTACCTGCAATGTAATCCACCCCTTATTCCTTTATTCTGACTGAAATGTGATAACATAAAAAAATTCATTGTTTTTAACTGATTTTACTTCCAATAACCAAAAAGAAATTAAAAGAACACGATGCTAATGTTATGAAARAAAGGCTGTGTTAGACTGAACTATACAAGCTCATGAAATTCAGCATTAACAACCCCCAACTCTCGGATAAAACAGTGTGCTCTAAGGATCTATCAGTTCTGGCAGGCAGTAATTGAACATGAGGAAGTACTATAAAGGCTGTATTAGGAAAAGACCTAGCCAGCAATGCAAATAAATTGTTTGTTTCTATGCATTCAGCATTTTGGACACAATTCTGGAATATTGTGCTATGTTGTGTCCACCTATACAAGAGATCCTTGTAGACTTGTAAAACCTGGCTGAACAAGACATGGGTGACTCCACCTCGCYTTGAAATTAGCCCAGAGCAGAACTAATCTGGCCTGAGCAGAAGTCAGAACAAGACCTCCGCAAGTCCCTTCCCACTTAAACTTTTCTGTAAGATGTGATTCTAATGTTTGGACATTCACATAATGAGGGTCTAAAGGTCTCAACTGTGATCTGGACTGATACTGTACAGTCTGAAAATATGTCCTCCAGGCTGGGAATCACAGGTTCTGCTGTGCCTGGTGTGCCCAAGTGAAAGAATGAGGGGTCAGCTGTATTTATCTTAGTACCCTTTTTTCTTCTTGGACTCTAACTTCTGTATTTTGTAACCAAGAACTACTCTTTAACCCCCAGTATCATTTTAATGTAAGTTTTGGCTTTGTTTCTGTTAGAAAATATCCAAGTGCTTGCCCAGCACAGCTGCACAGCACAGACTGGATGTTTCTTAAATGTTAATTCTGTAACTGTCAGTGATATTTTTCAGGCGCTGCATTTGGACGTCTCATTGGGGAAATCATGGCATCGCTTTTTCCCAACGGGATCCTCTTTGATGGTATTCTTTATCAAATCTTACCTGGAGGGTATGCTGTCATTGGTAAGGCTCCATGTCTTCCTTTTCCCTCACCTGGTCCCGCTGCTGTAATTTTCCTGGTTGACATGACATGCTGTTTCTATGTGACAGTCTTCTTCTCTCCCTRTTCCTTCTCCTACCTGGGAAAGGTGCAGCAGCTTTGACAGGAGCGGTGAGCCACACCGTCTCCACTGCTGTGATCTGCTTCGAGCTGACGGGTCAGATCTCTCACATCCTGCCCATGATGGTGGCTGTCATTCTTGCCAACATGGTGGCACAGAGTTTGCAGCCCAGCCTCTATGACAGCATCATCCAGGTGAAGAAGTTGCCCTACCTGCCAGACCTGGAGTGGAATCACATAAGGTATAGTGGGAAAACAGAACTGGAGAAGCGGAGTGGCAATGAAAAAAAGCAGGAGAGGGTTAAGACCACAGGGGAATAAAAGCTTATGAAAAGGAGATGGTACTGCAAACAAATCAAGAAAGCAGAATAGGTCTGCAGTAAGAAAAAACAAGGGTTGCGGTAGAATTAGGTTTCATAAACAAAAATGGAAARAAGTCCTCTTCTTTTTTTCACTGAAAGCACAGGTCTGAATGACCTGCAATGTTACTGAATTTGTATTAATATTGCCAAATTGCTTCAACTTGGAAGTCTAAAAATCAAAAGTCTCATTTATCTAAATTCAGGAGTCTCATTTATCTAAATTCAGTGGGGTTTGGATATTTTTTACCCAGCAAATGTTGGAAAAACTGTATTTGGATATTTTAATATACCTACTGTATTTAGATATTTTAATATACCTACCCTCCCTCTCATTGTCCATAAATTCACAGCAAATACAATATCTTTGTTGAGGATATTATGGTCCAAGATGTGAAATTTGTTTCCTCCAAYTGTAAATACCGAGACCTGCAAGAGGTACTGCAAAGCACCACGGTGAAGTCTTTGCCCTTGGTGGACTCACCAGGTAAGCAATGGGGAGAAACTGCTCATTCCCGAGGACTGTCTCAGTTGAGGAAATTAGCTTTCAAATTACATGGTGTGAAGCAGGCAGTGAGACCTACTACATAAAAAATAAATCCTGGGCACACATCAGGATGATGAGATCCCTTCCCACAGCCTCACAGCCTGGGAGCCACTAGAGGGCYGGTCTATGACTCTTGTACAGCTCTGGATAATACAAGTCCAAGTACTTGGAAGAGGCTGGAGGAAGGAAGGGCAGGGTGTGGAAGGGGACACTCAAATCYTTGAGGTGGCTTAATGGCTTCTCTGCTGTGCGCTGTGCAGAGACCATGATCCTCCTGGGCTCCGTGGAGCGATCGGAACTGCAGGTTCTCCTCCAGACACACATGAGCCCCGAGCGGCGACGGCTGCTCAACAGAGAGATGCAGCAGAAGCTGAATGAGGCACCCTACGATGGACCTTGGGCAAGCCTGCCAAAGCTGAAGCACGAATCTTTTGCTTACGTTGATGAGGATGAGGATACAGAAGAGAAGGGAGAGGTGAGCAGTCAGCCATTTGAGGAGGCTGAGAAATAAATGGCGTAAGGGGGTCTTTATTTTCTCTCCTTTCTCTCCAGCTGCCGCRGCCCCCAAGTCCCACTCCCAGTTACCCAGAGGAGCCGAATGGCCCCACRAGTCCTCTTAAACAAATGCCTGAAACTTTGGAGCCCCAGCAACACTCAGGTATGGTAACTTCTGGCATAGCTCAACCACATCATAGCCAGCTTGGGGCAGCTTTCATTTTAAATGTGTGTACCTGCCTGTGTGGTTTCCCAGAGACTGAGAGAAGGAGCTGTCTCTGCTGTTCCTGCATGAAAGATACTTCATTAGTGCATTTCAACATCAGCGTAATGTACCTGGAAATACCGTCTGTTACRATCCCTCAGAGATCATGGCAAAAGGAGGCCCACTTAGGATGGTCTCTCTGTCTCCTCCCTCGATTATTTGCAATAACAACTCCTCAGGCATTTTCTGTAGAGGCTGCATGGAAGGGGTCCCATCTCTTGACTCCTTTACCATGTGAATGAATTTATCTGGGGAAAGCAGCCTGAGAGCTAAACTAAGTTTTTGAGCAGCTTAGGCTGCTGCTCAGCCAYCTCCAAAACTGAAAGGCTCCTCCCTTGGACACGTATCTCTCTGATTCAGCTGCATTAATGTGATGGACAAACACTGATGTATTGTGCTCTTTTGTGTCACACCACGGCCTATATTAGCTTTGCTTTCAAGCCTGTACTCATAGCTCATTTCTGATTCATATATCATGCATATTTGATACAGGATGGTGGGTTGTTTTTATCCTTTATGARTCCTGAAATATACAGAGTGAGTAAGCAGAGGTGTAGCCCCATATTGAGAATGAGTAAAGAGGCTCTACCTTGTGCTTTTAGCCACCCAAAGGTTACATGTAATAGTGCATATAGCACATTCTGGTTCATTACACCCCTCGTGTATGACTAAACCTCTAAGGCACAGAAAAATCCACTTTATGCTTCCAGAGCAGTGGAGTGGTGGGACAGCCATCACCTATCTTACCAAGGCAGAAAAGGAACCACATATGAAAACAAGGACAGTGTGTGAGACATGTTATGTGAAGCTAAAACTGAGTGACCCAGGAATGACAAGAGGAAGTGGAACAGGAGTGAAGTCATGCAGCCTTCCATATTATCAGTTTGGCTCACAGCTATCACTGTTTCTGATCAAAATTCCTCCACAGCCTTGTTCACAACAGCACCAAGCTCTGTCTCTTCCTCTTTGCTAATTCCCTGCCTGGGAGTATAATTCTGGTCTTTTCTATCCCCATCACTCCTCTGCTGGCAGAACCCATGGACTCCTCACCCCTTGGCACCTGTCACATCCAGTTTGTTGATATGTTTTGTTGACATGTTTTGTTGCATGGGAGTACTCACTCTGGAATGTCCCAGACACCATTTTACAAACTGAGTGCCAGATTGCGACCGTCTCTGCTCTATTGTGTCCCTCAGATTATTTCCCAGCCTGCCTTGGGTAAGAGGATGGGATGGGTGCAGGGCTTTGTCTTTTTGTCTCTCACTTGTTCTTCTCTCTTATCCACGTTTGTTCTCATCCTTCAGGCAGTTTCAGGAGTTTGAGGAAACTGATCCAGCAGCTCTTGTGCCATTGCAGCCATCCACATGAAACAGAGAGCACCATCCAGGTTAGGGCTACAGAGAGCCTGGTAGTAYCCTGAAGAAGGAGGGGAATGCAATGGAAATAAAAACTACTACGTGAGACATTCAGCATTTGGCTAAATCATAGACACAATTATGGTCCTGAACTCTGACAGCRTCAATAGCAAACTCTCTCGAAGGAGAAAGAGTGTGATTACTGTGAAGGAGTATGGATCTTCCCAAAGAGTCACCCATGCTCAGGTGTCAGGCTACCATTACGATTGAGTGTGGGCATCTTTCCTTAGTGRAAAAAAATAATGATGTTTTGGCTAACCTGCAGTAAAGTGCAGCTCTATTCCATTTGGCAAATAGTTTTGGACAGATGGAGAAAAACGAAAAAATGTTTTTTGGCTCTTGCCATGTTAAATGCCCTTGGTTATCTGACACATCTGCACTGGGTTTGGGGGTAACAGACAGAGCTTATGGGAGACCCATCCACTGCAGGGCAGTGGTTGGACCCCATCTGGGATATCTTGAGAGCATCTAAATCAGTACTAGATGACCACATTCAGGCACCTGAATTGCTCCACCAGAACTCGATGGTGAATTGTCATTGGCAAGGAAAGCAAAGCAAGGACAGAGCACACCGTATAATGGATGACTAGAAAGAAAATCTAAGCACTTGGTAATATCCTTTTTGGAACAAAAAAGGGACCACATGGGGTGAAGAGGCTGTGCAGATTTTCCCTTTCTCTACTCTGTGAAACTGTGGGTTCTTTTGGCTGTCCTGAACAGTGTTTTCTCCTACAGGAGCCAGTGGAAGTCATTGAGACAATGACACCAGAAGAGGTAAGACCAGGTGCAAAAAGGGAGTGAAGTCAAGTGAGTACTTCTCTTACACATTTCCTATCACTTGCAATACTCCAGGAACCTCAGTGATTGCCACATAAAGCCATACCTAAAGCCATTTTCCTCATGAAGTGGCACAGTGGACAAGTCCCACCCATAAGAGAAGATATTATTTGGCTAGATGTGCTGATAAAACCATGACTGATCCGATCAGGCCTTCAAGTCAGGGTTTTGGAATGATGCCCCCTCATCTAAATCTTTCTGTGGGCCTATGTTGTTCCTCCATTCCTTAAACAAAGGATCAATTATCTTGCAAGGACAAAGGGGACATGCACTCAGAAAGGAAAGCTAAAGATGTCCATTCCYTTTCTTAGACGGAAGCAGCAAAACCCCATCTTCTCAGAAAATCTCTGAATTATCTTGTTTCCACAGTGACTTGACATCTGGCAAGAAAGGGATGGGAAACCTGAGGGGTGAGATATAAAGGGCAAGATGAATGATCCACACAGGATCATTACCAGGAGGAAGGACTCATTTGGGTACACAAGACAGCAACCCTGCAGGTACCAATAAGAGTGATTCCTCTTTTTTCCTGTGTCAGATAGATGCTTGGGAACAGGAGGAGCTGAACAAGAGCGTGTGCTTTGACAGCTGCCGCRTGGATCCCTCCCCTTTCCAACTGGTGGAGGGAACTTCCCTGCACAAGGTGGGTGCAGATGTCTCCCTGAGGCATACCTCATTTTTCTCCACTCTATCATTCCAAGTTCAATCTATGACTTATTTCTTCTCCTTGTCTTCACTGCAAGTACTATCACCAGCCACTTTCACATCCAGCTACAGAAGTGAGCTTGTTCCTGTAATCTTCTGTGTGCCCCTCCAACCTCCTGCAAAATGAAAGGCTATGTGATAAGAAATCCAAGTGCTTTTATTAAAAAAGCTTTTTGTAGGGAAAGAGTGTAAATCTCGGTAAAAAAAAAAAAAAAAAAAAAAAAAAAAAAAAGCTGCTACATTAACAGCAGTATTGTGTGCCTGACTGCTGGGGCATTACACTGAGATTTACACTCTGCCCTGTCACTGTGCAGCACTGGAATGAGTATTCATGGATTTCTCAGAGTTTTTCTGTCAGGGTGTAGAGTCTGGTGATATCACAGGTTCTTCATTGAACTGAAGCACAAGGAAAGAGGAAGCTGGATCATACCACATCTCGAGTCAGCATAGGATGACCAGGGATTAAAGTGGTCATTGTATGTGAGGAGGAAGACAGGACTAGGCCTTCACTCAATGGGAAGGGAAAGCAGTGTATTGGAGGAAAAGTGCAGAGTGCATGCCTTTATCAATATTTATTTAGTGTGAATGGTCAGCATAGGCCTGTTATCAGAGGGGTAAGATCTCAGCTTTGAGCATAACTAGAAAATATACTTCAGATGGGGCTTCTAAAGGGGTGTCTGAARTCACCTGAAACCACTAGCATTTATGTTTGTGAATACAGGCTTACAAGAAATTACACCTGAAGGTTACTCATGGTGAACATTTTGTACCTGTCATACAAAAGAGCAAGTGAGATAACAGATAAATAACAGACAAATCAACTTAACTTAGAGGCACAACAAAAAAAAAAAAAAAACAAAAAAAAAAAAAAAACAAACCACCAAACAGGAATAAATAATCAAACTATCTGAGATATGCACAGTTAGAGCTAAATGTGAGACTACTGAAAATGGAAAGGATATCCCAGTTTATTGTGAGCAAACTATATTTAACCAGTCTGGGTTTCTTTTACCTTAGAGTAAAATGTCCTGTTCTTGAGAAATCAGAGCTTTCCTAATTTACACTTGAACACAACATTCAGTATCTCATAGGATGTTAAAAAGGTCAAACAATAGCTGTGACAGAATGATTTCATGTGAGGCCACAGGTAAAGTCCAGCTAGAGCTCAGCTTCAAGAACTTGGAGGCTGGAAAGACACCAGAGATGAGCACTGAGAATATGGAAAGTTTTAGAAAGCCAGATCTGTGAATATAGTAAAATAATGGGGTATATTTAGGCTGAAGAAAATAAGACTGATAGAGTGATATCTGCCCTTTCAAGGAGACTTTGTAAGAGAAAGGGAATAACTCGTTCTCAGTGTTCTCATTGTACTGGATAAGCAGCAACAAGCTTAAGTTGTCACAGAAAATATTCTGGGATACAAAAAAATAAATCTTCTATTGTTAAGGAAAGCACTAGAATAAAAAAACCTAACCTGGTTTTGACTTCACRTGTTACTATATGGTAGTTCAGTTTCCAGCACCAAAATGAAAAAGGATCTGACTATATCWCCAAATACACAACACAAGGTGTTGTATGTGAATCTCCACCAGATGCAGGAGAATGACATTGAGAATGTGCTCTCCATCACCAACACACTCCCAGCTATGGCTGCAGAAGGAGCAGAGGGTAGTGTGTGGCAGACACTACAGCAGAAGAAGGGAAGACAGTTTCTCGCTGGGATAACTGCACATTTGTACACCTATTCTATTCTATTCTATTCTATTCTATTCTATTCTATTCTATTCTATTCTATTCTATTCTATTCTATTCTCTTCTCTTCTCTTCTCTTCTCTATTAATTTCTATTCTATTCATTTCTATTTCTATTTTATTTTCTGATTCCCATTTCTAAATCCCAAGTCCCAGCTCTAGCACCAAGTACCCTGTTGCCAGTTTTCAAGGTCCCTGAGACGGTTGTTTGTGGTTTTGCTCCTAGACGCACACATTGTTCTCGCTCCTGGGGCTCAGCCATGCCTACGTAACCAGCATGGGGAAGCTGAGGGGAGTGCTGGCTTTGGAAGAGGTGAGTACAGATCCTTTGCCATCCTCTTAAACAACTGCAAGCATCCTGTGGATCACTGCAACAACTCACAGGTGCTGCAAGTCCCAGCTGGGAATATATGTAACTACAAGTGCTACATTTTCAATCCAATGTGGAATTCTAAGTCGGCTCTTTGGAAGCCATGTAGAGGAATGGATGACTGCGTTTCAGAGGAGGCAGCAGGTGTTGTTTACAGGGATGTTTGAAGGTTCATCTTTTTCAGGAGTTTAGGGCTCTTAATTGAGCCTTAATAGCCACTCTCAACTGAGTGGCTATTATTGTTTCTGAAAGTGGTGTAGAATTTATTTATCATGGCATTTTTCATTACACCACCAGTGTAAAAGATTATCTCCACAGGCCCCGGAGGCAGAGCTGTGACTCTGCTTGTGATCCCTTTACCCTGGGAAGTAGATTAACTTCAGCTGGGTAGGACTGGGCCAGCCTCCCTTTCACATTTTTCCTGAAATTTTCCTCTTTTCCCAGCTCCAGAAGGCAATAGAGGGTTCCACCCGCTCTGGGGTTCGTCTGCGACCACCCCTTGCCAGTTTCCGTGAAGTGACCCGGACTGCCACCAACACCAAGGTTGGGCAGAGCCCTCAGGCGTGGAGCCGGGAAGATGACGGCGCGGTGGCAGCACARCAAGCAGCAAACGCGGGCACTGAGAGCCCTCTGCCTCCTTCCTCACACTCACCCCAGCCCTCACACTCGCAGGAAGAGGGGGAAGTCCCCAGCTCCACTTACGCGACSGATACTGAGTTGGAAGAGATGGAGCTGACAGGGCCAGTTGCTGAAAACATCTCAGACATCCTCAAGGACATAAACCTACGCACCACTGACCTGGATGAAGACGAAGAGGATGATGATGTTCACTTATAGCTGGTGTGAAGGTAGCAGTCCATCACACTCCTCAGTGAGCCAGTCTTCTTGTGTTTGCTCCTCAAAGAGAAGCTTTTGGATGTTCTTTGCAATCCCCACAGAGGAATGATTCAGCTGGGAGGAGGGAGGGACATCACACCGACCCTTTTTCTGCTGCTTTGTCTCTGTGCAGACTCTCAGGCTGCTGGACTGCTGGGACATGTGCAGGTGGCAGATGTGCCCTGGAAGGTGCCGGAGTACAGGCTGACCATGCTCAGCCTGCTGCCCTGGCAGAGCAGACTCTAACAGGCCATGGATCCTGCTGGACACAGCCAGGAGGCTCTGGGTCACTCTGCCSTGTAGAAAGTGCAGGAGGGTCAGTTCTCACTCGCCGCTGGTGCCATCCTTGCAGCCACACCAGAACTGCACGTGGCAGCACAGCCACACCTCCGGCCTAGGAGTGTACTGCTGCTTCCAGCGCCACCCTGTCCGTGTTGCTGCAGCTCCTTTTCTCTGGCTCTTACGTTGCACCCCTCCCCCTCCTCCCAAAAACATTCCCATGTAGAACATTTTTATTCTTTCTCAGTTTTTACTCTGGGACTTCCTGGATRGGGATGCAATTAGATGCTTCTCCTCAGCCCTATAGCTGAGCCATGCCCTCAAAACTGATGGGAGGAAAATATTTGGTATATGTCTCATGTCTTGAATTCAGCCAAGGCTTTAGAAAACACTGGAAGGGAGTGTTTGTTTTCCCATCATCTCTGGAATTTTTAAACAGAATGGGAAAATCCTAAGTGGGAGCATCCTCAGTGCTGGGGGAAGAGGAGGAAAACAGCATATATACACCTATATTTCAAATAACTGTGTTTGTCTCTCTGAATCACTGTTCACAATTTTCCACAGTTATAGTCTTAAAATATAAGAACTCAAGAATAAAAAAATAATTATGGAGTGTTAGCAGACTGCCAAGAAATACAGAGAGGGAAGACACATTTTTTACACTTTGAAAACAGGTTTCTGAAAACTCCTGCGCACTTTCCCGGTAATTCTACCCTGCCTACTTTCCACATATTTCTGCATACCTCAGATCTGAGAATTCCAGCTCTCACTTTTGCCAGCTTGTCTCTGTTGTGACTAACAGAAGAGACCTCAACCCTTGTCTGCAGAATCCCTCTCCATTCCAGTTCTAAATCTGGAGCAGATCTGCATCTTGCAAAAAGACATCTTGTCAGTTCGTGTCATGCATGCAAAACATTGGCATCCAAAGACAAGATGCTGCTTTGTTTAACTCACTTTGCTCTTGTGAGGTTTTCTCAGTAAACAGGCAAAACCAAATTCTGCGTATTCTGCAGCTTCTTCTAACAGTCTACATCTCTTTCTACCATATTTTTGGTGTCTTACGGCACTTAGATGCAGCCTATTGGATATGTTCCCACTTACCAGCAGCAGAGAAGAAATCCAGGCTCTGGAAATATGTTCTTGGGGGTATTCTCATTCCCTTTCCTGGTATTAGTAAAGCATGATCCAACTTAGAGTGACCAGTTTCACCTTAACAGGTAATTTTCCATAAGCTGTCTCAGGAGCAAGTCAAAAATATCGTTACCTCTAACCCAGTCACCAAAGGAAAATTCCCTTCTGGCTCTAATTCCAAGGATTGACCTTGCACCAATTCCTCTCTGATGATGCTCATGGGTGGGAGAGTCTGTGACAAATTTATAGGAGAAGGAATTCTTCCCCGCTAATCCCCTGAAGAGGAAGAAATTTATTTTTGTTTTCTGGAATTCCCACCAGCTCAGTCCTGTCTTCGGCATGCAATCCCCCTTTGTAAACTAACTGGGGACAGCCTCTTCCTGCCTTAATGATCTTCTGTCCCCCAGGAGCCAYCCTGTCCTTGTGAGGAGACAGTGGTGATCTGAGGCGAGCCTCTGGCACACAACAGCTGCTTGCCTCCACCAGAGGGGCGCGTTTGTGCCTGCCAGGCATCAGCACAGCCTCCCAGCCACCTTTGTGTCACCTTCTGCTGCCTGCAGGGAAGAGGCAAAACAACTGCTTTTCTTTCTCAGGGAACTGAGAGAGTCCCTTATGTAAGCTGAGGAAGGACATTCCTTTTACAAAAGCATAAATATGCAGGGAGTGACAACACTGAGACCAAATCTCACCTGAGGGTCCAAGCACACCCGAGAAGGATGAGTTTCTCCAAGTCATCCCCAGCCTTACTGTGCAGACTTACATTTTGCAGCTTAACCACAAGCTTCCACTGAGACAGATGAGATAGGGAGAAACTTTTGAGGCTGGAGCCAGCACACCACCCCCTCCTCTCTCCTGAATACAGATATATGTTCTGCTCCAGTCCCACACTTCTCCTACAGTGTGCTGCAGAAGAACTGGGATGTGACTGGCTGAGAAAGCAGATGGGAGCCTAAATCAAAGCCAGCAAGTGTGTGAGTCATGACAGACAGATTGTGAGCTGGGGGAGATGAGGCTGGAACAAAAATGATGCACATGGAGAGGCTTGGGGAGCTTGGAGTGAAACATTAGCAAAAGTGGAAAGCTTCTTGAGACTCGTGACTTGAGATTACAAGAGYACACACGTGTGCCCACATGTGCACACACAGGTATCTCTCCATTCCTACTGCCTTCAGCTGTCCCAAGGTTGCTGTGAGGAGCTGGATTGCTCTCTGGGGCGGGAGCTGAAAGGTGGGGGGTAACTCCTGCTCTTTATAGACACTACCCCAGATCCATTCTAGGTATCGTCTCCACCCATGGAACAGAACCAGCATTCACTGGCACCATTTTCTCACCTGTATTCATACATRAAAATGCATAGGGAGCCAGGATGGGACAAACAACTCTCTAAAAAAAGATGGTCTGCAAAGTCTGAAATTATTGACACTTCCATCTTACCAATAAAATCTCYGTTGAGCTCATGCCAAGTACATTAATAGGGGCAAAATGTGCAGTAAAATTATGCTGAACCTACCTTTGTCAAGGGAACTTCAAGTTTGCAGTCTCTCAGGCTATCCCACTATATACCCTCCAAGTTTAAACTTGAAACTTTCGTCCAGAAAACAAAGTCACACTGATCTACCACTCTGAAACCTGCATCTCCCATCCTACCAAAGTAGCACCCACTTGATTACCTACAGGGAAAAATAATTTTTACCCCAACTCGAAATATCCCAGAATTTGTACCAGCTATGAGGTCTTCCCACTCAGATAGAAATTGAAATCTAGCAAAAAATTGCACTTTCTTTCACATGGCACTTTGGGGTCAAAGCAGAAGTCTTTGTTTTTAAATGCATCAGTATAAAGAATTGAAAAAATAGGGAAGATTTAAGTTGGTAAGACAACAAGCAGATCTTTAAGTAGTTATGACAAGGCTAAGAGACTTGATAATGAGCCAAATAAAGGAGAAAACACATGGAGATGGACTACTGAACAACAAGAAAAATTTGCCTCATCAAAGTAACGTTTTTGGTTGCCAAATTATTTGAGACTAAAAAAAATATAGTTTTCTAAACCTGTGGACAAAAACAATTAGTACAGGCAGAAATAGAGACACAGATAGAGTAAATAAAAATAACATCCCCCTTCTTCCCAGTTATGCAAACACTGTATAGAAGTGTGTGTTTTGTGRCCAAAGAGTACAAGATCAGCAATAACCAGCTGAGCAAGCAAAGACCCCTCTTTTAAAATTAAAAACACACTATTAAAAATATGGTCACAGCAAGCATTAAGTTGTTCATGGCCACATAAGCAGGTATCTGGGCACAGCTCTCATAAAAATTTAATCAACACTGGACACCAATAATTAAAATTTACACATAGAAGCCATGCCTGAGCATTAGGGTTAGGGTCTCAAGATATGTGATGTAGTCTCAGCCAAACCTRTTACTAGTTCAAGCACTGGTCTTTSAAATGAGTATTTGCTCCCATCCCAGCTTTTTTTAGTATGCTGCTATTTCAAACATGTGCTCTATAGTAAAACTGAAACATATCAAGCCCACTTGAAGAATTGCACCTGATATGGAGGACAACATCCAGCTGAGGAAAAGTCCAGTAGCAAATTTATAAAGGAAACAGAATGCAGAGAAATTAAAATGTGAATTGCCTACTTTACRTGAGTAACAATCTAAGCACTGCTAGGATCTATTTACTGAATAGCTACTCAGTTTGAAGAACAGAAGGTAAAGCTACAAGGCATACTGAGATATATTCAGAATTAAAGTCACATAAACTCAAGTTAGAAGCTTTTCAGTTTTTTCCACACAGAAACAAATGCAAAAGACAGTAATGGAAGGTTTATGAGAAATACATTTGAACAAAAAAAAAAAAMAAAACAAAACCTGCTTTTCTCTCTTCCTCCAGCTTCTATAGTGCACTTAAGCAAATGGGCTGTGAAAAGAAATGGTAGCTGAGATGGTTGGATTATGACCAAACATGTCACAGAATCTTATGCTTAACTCAAAATTGCAATTTCTCTGGCACAGAAGATAGGAGCTGTCTGAGGAACCGTGTAGAAAATGCCCTTTCAGCTGGCAAAGTGCAGATCCAGTGAGGTGTGCAGCAAGAATGCTCTTATGCCCTTTTTATTTACTGTTTTCATTAATCACTTAGAAGTAACATATGAGAAATGGTAAAACAGTAACATGAGAGAAACATATGGCAGGTTTGCCATCTAGTCTAGACAGAGAAATAAGCAGAAAGTGGAGATCAGAGCCTGAGGCAGATACTACAGAATGAGGCTCCTGCTGGGGCTAAGCAGCTGAATCCAGAGGAGATGAACTTAACTGGGGGATAAATCTAGCCTAGCATGATGACAAAAGAGTTCTTTTAGGTGAAGCAC
Source organism: Malurus melanocephalus (assembly GCF_030028575.1). NCBI lineage: Eukaryota > Metazoa > Chordata > Aves > Passeriformes > Maluridae > Malurus > Malurus melanocephalus. The sequence goes on along the minus strand of NW_026623321.1, from coordinate 1,958,305 downwards.
TCAGCAGCTGGACACCATCTCTGCAGCACAATGTGAAATTAAGAAAAAAATAAATTTTTCCTRTGCAGAAGCCGAAAACATTGTGTTTTCCCAAGGACACAAGTCTCAAACGCAGGGAATAACTGGTTTCATTTGACACGCTACATTTCAAAAAGAAAATAGTGACAATTTAGAGGCAATTTGGAAAAAAAACCCAACMAAAAAAAMCCCCAACTACAAACCAACCAAACAAAAAAACCCAAAACACAAAACCAGGAGAGAGTATGGGGGGGACTTATAAAGATGGACAATAAAATAAACAACCAACCAACCAAAAACCAAAAGAAGTAAATGTGTCTTATGCAAATCACAATTAATTAAATTAATTATATTAGCATAGTTATGTAGACATACATACCAAGTGGTGGGTGGCAATCTATTCAATAGGAAAGGGAGGTAAACTGGAGAGAAGCAAATTAATTTCAAATAGAACACAGAATGCAAAGATCAGTCAAATAGCCCTGGCTGTAAAATACACTGCATTTAAGAAGGGCAGGAAACACTGCTTAGTTCCTGGAAGAACCAGAGGAAAACAAGTATCTTGACAAGGAAATAGATATCTCTTATGGCTAGAATTTATAAGTTTCATATGGTAAACTAATAGTGACTGGGTCTGGCCCAATGCCCTACATCAGAAGCAGATGACCCAGCGATGTTGKAAGTGCAGCGATGTTTCTTTCCCTCTGGGTCAACCAATTCCCCACTCTGCTGTGAGGACAGGAGGCTGAGAAGCATTTAAACTGRAAGGTGAATCCAGAGTCTTGCTATCCAATGTCAGTGCCTTTTACAAGCTAAGCATCAGATGCTTTTCTGTGTCATGCCCTGTTGAGAAATTTCTGTCCAACTCTGTGCCAGATGTGTCTGCATCTCACAATATTGGGACAAAACCTACACGTATCACCTGAGAAATTCTTATTCAGTGCAACAGGAAAGCTCACTCAATGCTAAACTAAAAGATTCTGTTGATGTGATGGTGTCTATCCTCAAATCTGTCCTGGGATTCATGCCTGGTAATCACAGACACATACCAGATTTTAGCCCTGCACAGTCAAAATGTGATGTTCTTATCTTCTTAATGAGAAACCAGGTATTTGCTACTCTGGGGTGCTTCTGCAAGCCACCATGGATCCTTTTTGATGTGCTCCATGAGCCTATCTCCTCAAAACCCACCCCCTCTTCCTCGGATCCTCCTTCCTYAGACGCAACTCCCCTGGAACCAGTCCCACAGAAATAAAACACTTCCACCAGCCAGGACGGCAAGACCACATTCTGTTTAATAACAACTCCATAAAGGACTGTACATGCTATTTTGAGCTACCTTCCCTCCTTTACTGTGGTTGCTGCCACATACAGGCATGGAGGTGTGCAGTGCCATATAGTTCTCTAAGTCTATATGTAATGTGTGCACATGTATGTAGGTGGTTGCACATGGATGTATTTATATATATCTTTGTAGAAGTGTTATCTCGTAAGTCACATTATCAAAACATGCGAAGTATATCCAACAAAAATTTTCAGGCAAACATGTTTTGGAGCTGGAAGACCAAAGGCAAATCAGACTCATTTTAGTTATTAAGGGCTAGTGTGGGACAATGTAGGATGAAAGCTTTCCATAGTGGGTGCCTTTCCCTTTTTGTTTTAATTCCATTCAGTGCTCTCTCCSCAAACATCAACGCACCCCTGTAAACACTAGCTTGAAAGAATACATGTGATCACCATGCAGCCTCCCCGCTACAGAAAACACGTACAGGCTCGGGGGAAGCCCTTGAAAATCACTTTGCAGCAGCCTGTGTTGTCCCATACATTTATGCTGAAGTAAGTTTCAGATACTACAATATTTGAAGACCCAAGCCTTTAGTTATTTTTACACATGCTTCAGGAATCCATTCTGCATGCCACCCCTGAGACTCCCAACCACCACCCTYGCACCTCCCAAATCCTCTGCCTCTACCTACCCATATCTGAAAAGAGCTGAAACAACAGAAATCCTGTTCCCTGTAAAATTACTTTTGAGTCCCAATTTTATAGTGTAGGGATTTCCAGAGACCTCCAATCATGCACAACATCCACAAATCAGAAAAGAAAAATTAAAGCCAAACAAGAATATATACCTGCAAAAGAGYGTTTGGCTTGCTACATTGCTCAAGCATGCAGTATCTGAAAAGAAGGGAAGTCTACCTGCACTTGCCTCATGGGAACATGGCAGAGCTCTGGAAGAGGGTTCTTAACCTTTTGGCTTCCAATCCAATCATGACTAGATTTTCATGCCCAATGAAAATGAATCCAGAAGGCCAGTGAATCTGGACTACATGCCTTTATCTTTTTAGAAGCACAATCTTGTTTCCATAATGGAGAAAAGCCTTTTTAGATGTTTTTGTCTTGCAAGCATGGGCATTTGATCCCTTATGGGAAAGCAAAAACAAGACTAGGTTTCAGAGGGCATTTCAAATATTCCCAGCTGAAGGAGATGAGGAAGATCCTAGCACAGCATTCTTTCCACAGAACACTGCAACCCCTCTCTTCCTAGAAGAYAGCAGCTACTACACATCAATAGGTAAGTCCTGCCCATGGGAGAGGCATTGGACTTGGTGATCTTTAAGGTCCCTTCCAATCGTTCAGTGATTCTGTGGTATCTGCACTGAGAACATTCTTGATCAAGTCTTYACAGTTTTAGTAAACACGGTCTTTCTCAGAATCACAGCCTGACTAAATTTTTCCTCTTCCAACAATGTGTATCTGCTCTGGAAAAATACATCACATTTTTCTTTCCTTCTGTGCAGACCAACACTGACAATCATGGAGCTTCTCTTCATCTCCAAGGAAAAAACAACACTTTGATCTGCCTATGCTGGGGAAAAATGTCAGTGCAAGGATGTAAACAGACCCTGATGTTCCAAGTGCAGATCTTCCATGTCCATTTGTGAACATCAGAACCCTCATGCCTTACCCCAGTCAATTCCTGGAGCTGGTTGTGCTGCTCAGAGAGCACAGTGTCCCCAAGCTCCATGACATATTCTGAGACAAAGACACACTGATCGGGCACAGAAGTCCAGCTCTTCTGCTTCTGCACAGGTTCCCTACTACTTAGCTTGGGAAAAGCCTATGGTACAAAAGAGGCACCTGACATCAACTTTACAGCTTGCAATTACATTTGAGACTGTGCTTTAATGACTGTAGGCTGTCCTACACATACGTTTAGTTCAGATAGGCACTATTTTACTCACATTTTCCCTGTTTAGTTTTCCTTTCCCTGAGCCATGGCATAGAAATCTTTCCTATAGAAAGCCCTGTCAGATTGCTACAGGGGAGGAAAATCAAAGATGAAAGTATTCTGTATTGGAATGGATTTTTTYCTTTCCTTTCTTGTCTCTGTTTCTTTTAGAAAAAGTCAAACAGATAGTTAAAAAGATACGCCAGAGTTGTCTGACATATCTGAAGAAGGAGTCTGAAGAAGGAATGCTGGAAAATCCACTTGGGAGAAATCAGAAGGAAGATCGTAGCCTATGCCAATGTTGCTCTGCTTTCTGTAGCATTTAGAGGCAGATTATTTGAGTTTATCTCTCCTTGTAGGCAATTACCAATACAACAGTTAAGGCAAACTAAGCTGAATTTAGGTATTTTGGGTTCCCARTGAGATCAGAACTCACATTCATTTCATTTGGACAAGGAGTAAGTTCTTATTTGGTGTATTTCTCATGATTTCCCTGAAGAACTAAGCATACTGTGAACTGTTTTTTGAAKACAATGAAAAAGAAGCTAGAAAGTACCCAGATTCAGGGAGGTCTCTTTCCTATCACTGTCTTACAGGAAAAAAAAATTGTGGCTTGGACTAAGGAGTACCATGAGATGCAACAATCCTGGACCTACAGCTTTTATAGCAATTCTGTACCTCAGTCCACTCTGCCGTGAGTCTGCCATGAGGCTTCTTACCTGTGTTGTATAAAAAAAAAGACATCAAGCTTTTCTTGATCTTTTTCCAAGCCTTTCTTTCCATGTCTTTCCCTCTCTGGCACACACAGTTGTCCACAAGCCTGTACTGTTGCATACTCCCTCGCCTCACCATCAAACCTCACACCTCCGTCACACAGAGACCAGTTTCGTTCTCCAGGTCTCTTCTCCAAGACGACAACTAAAATTTTTTCATTGTTGCTGTACACAGAACAGCATGCACAGASTCTGCCTAGGTGTGAAGTGCACTTCTGGATCTCACACTAGATTGGAACTGGCCTAAAGACAGGGATAAAAGTCACTTCCAACAGCTGTGCTTCACCCTTGMTCAAGTCTCCCCTCTCACAATTACAGGACAAAAGTCATCAGTATCTTTAGCTGCCACAGAGTGTAATCATTGAATGCATACACGATTTGTGCATGTTAATTTTATTAATTTCATGCATATATCAAGTTACTCATGTCCTCCTCCCCAGTTTCCAGAGTTTACCTCAAAGGAGCCTGTGGAAGGGAACAGCAAGGGAAATAACAGGGCATAAATAACAAAGACTAAACTGGGTAAGAGCATACTAGAAATTCCAAAGAAAACACTAAGGAAGAAAAGAGGGAATATGCCTTTCCTGGTACCCCATCAGGGCTTATTCTTTTCAGACAGACATGTAACAATCAGCTTAAGCCAACTGTAGTTGCATCTGCAACCAGTCTTCCATACGACCATCTACAAATTTCACCAGCTTTCAGCAATGCCTGGCTCAGAAAGAGAAGCAATATGAAGAGCTCATCCCACTGAAACCTTTCTTTAGGTAGGGACTGGGCTAGTTTCCAATGGGGCCAGTTCCTGAGCAGCCAAATGAGCTTTAGTGCTGGTGCTTTTCAGGCAGTAGAAGTACAGAGCTGGTGGTGGTGGAAGAAAGGAGGCAGGACAGCTCCTTTGAGTAGCTTAGAGCCATCATGAAGATGTCACTTCAAAGCACATTTTCCCAKTTTCTCTAACCTGATACAAAGGAAGGCCAGCTGCTGACAACAGCACTCTCTCTCCCTCTGCTCACAGCTCTTCCCTCTTCACTTTTACAGCAGAGTAAAAGTCCCTGGCTTGGTGTGGGTCAGCTGTATATCAACACCYGCCCGAGGCTTGTGGTGTGCATGGTCAGAGCAGAGTTCCTCCTCCTCCAAAGCAGCTCAGCACTGGATCAGCTTACAGGTATGGTTAAACTTCGATCTCTGCTGCAAGCCTGTTCTGAAAGGTGATGTTACAGTTTTTTAACGGGGAAAGCAAGCAGATGACTTGTCAGCAGTTTTCCAGTAGATGATGATGATTCAGAGGCACAGAAACTGAAAGAAGCAGATTAACTTCTCTGTCCCAGAGCCTGAGGTAATGGAATTGAAGAGAACCCAGAAGGATTGTAAAGAAAGCTTCAGATTTATATGAAATAAAACCTTATGAAATAGTATAACTAATCAGGTCTGAGCAATCATGGGAAAAGGAACAAGAGGGAATTTTCTTGCAGTGAAAGATTTTAAATTAGGGTCACTTGTGCTTAAGCTTTGTTTCATGTTTAGCGCAGTAATTTTAACAATTTTCTACTGAAGACAAAGCCTTGGGGTAAAGATGGGAATCTTCCAYCTCCACTACTTCAGGAATACCCAAAATTTTCTGTAGTAAAGCTTTGCTTTATGAAGGGTTTGTAGAAACAAACAGCAGAGCTCAGTTTCTTAGTAACTGCAGATCAGGAATACCGAGCTTACCTTTCCTTCTTATTTACAGACTCACAAACACAATTTGGGCTCTGACTATTTGGCTGGACTCTCTCCAACTCATCCCTCCTCACCAGGATAAAGGGACTGCAGGCCAAATTTCGCTCACAGAGCACCTGTGCCTCCCATATGCTTGAATAGGTACATCTATATAATAACAGCTTTTCTGGGAAACGTACAGWAGGTTCCAGGTCTCTCTCTGATATTGGGCACACACAAGCAGCAGGCCTGTTATATAAGAAAAGGCCAGATTATACAAACAATTTTCCACTTTCAAAGAGATTCAAACTGCCTTTCCAGTTCAGCTCAGGATGCTCACTCAGGTGGCAAGTGTGGACAGGAAGATCTGCTCTCTCTGGTCTAACTCCTAGCAAATAGCTCTTTTGGATTGTGGAGAGGTCACGGAAAATAGCCTTTTTCTTTCTTTCAGGAAAAGGCTGAAATTTTATTATTCACAGAATGTTAAAGAAAAAAAAATTACAGAATTTAGTAAGCTGGAAAATTTACATAGAGTGGTGTTCAAACCAGTCTGTATTCACAGAGAATGAGGCTATCTACAGGTTTCTAGACAGCAGGTTATGGAACTATGCAGCAGAGTGTAATTCTCTATCCCAATTCCACAGAGGCTATAAAAATCTACAGATATGTTTTCTCTTCCTTTTAGACTCCATAGAATGTCCAGTAAGGTCAACTTTTTTTCACACTTTTCCCTATGCAAATAATTCCCTGTTACTGCCCTCAATGGAGATAAGGAATATCTATTAGATATCAATTAGATATCTTAATAAATGTGCCACACATCCATATTAAAGAAAAAGAAGCCCTGGACAAGCTGATCCACTTGTCCCAGCCCTGTAAACAACACAGAGGGATCAGTAGAAGCTACTCTAAAAGTTACCGTAAACATCCAGATAGGTCCTGCAGAGGCACATGGAAACAAAATTGTTTGAAGAAAGAAACAACAAGCCACCCAAATCTCCCACAAAGGTACGTACCCTTTTTGTTTCCCTGAAGACCTTTTTAAAAAGAAATAAAAAATGGTTTAGACTTACTCATTTACTCATCTGCTGAGCAAGTGCTCTTGGCACTTGCTCTATCTCCCTTTTCTGGCTGGCATGATTTCCCAGGCCCTGCTCCACAGCTAGACCCAAGCCAGTTCAGGACAACAAACTACCACTGGCCCTGCAAGAACTACAGAGGATCGTGTCTATCCAGCCCTGCTGCCCAGGGGAGGTTAATACCTTAATGTGTAAACATCTTTGAAGATATATTGAAAGGTCATCATTCAGCAGAAGAGCTATCTCCCTAGAGGGATGTAAGCAAGACCAAGCAAATGCGTAAAAAAAGATGGGTCACAAAAAGCTTTTCTCTCTTACCTACACCGAAGTACCAGTCTTAAACATCCCAAAGGTCTTTCATTTAGAGGTGCTACGGAGAGGGAAGACAGATCTGCTTGAAGTGGACTTGGCTGGAAAGACTTGGGTATTCAAAAAGGAGTCAGTCTTTACACAGCTGCTGTGTTAGTGGGAAAAAGCTGAGTGGGGTAAAGTTCTACCTGAGAGTCCCATTCCTACATTTCACAATTCCTGGACATCATTTGCTTTTCTTGCCAGGAGCTGTCTAAACTCTGAGACTTGATGACATTTCTTATTCTCCTTAGACATTCCTCCCTGAAAATATGCAGGAACTAAACCTGAAGCAGGGCGGGAGCATGTATCACTCTCCTGTCATCCAAAAAACACACCAAGCCTGAAGAGGAGGCAAAGAAGAGACAAATGTATCATGAATTAAACAGAGCAAATATGAGTCAGAGTAAGTGAGAAAGAGTTGCTCCTGGAACAGTATGGCAGTGTCCAGGCAAATTCCTTTCTCTAGCTCATCAGATACAGCATCTGATCTATGCCCGTGATTTGCTAATGTTGCCTTGCAAGAGCTCCTGCAATTAAAACTCAGCACCTGGGTAATCTCTGCTGATTCTGTTCAGTCCTCCAGAAAATCAATAACCTTATACAATTTTTGCTTTTGTCCCTGTTTATTTTCTGGGGAGAGCCGAAAGGAAAACAATTTCCTTTCAAAATCTCTCCCTCCCAAGAGGAGGTTTGTAAAAAAATGTCAAGGAATTGCAAGAGACCAAATTCCCCCTAATCAGAGAACCAAGTTTTTTTAACAAAAAATATATAACCTGTACAAATAGGGAAAACTCCTGAAATAAGCTTTCTCCACACCTAAAAAAGATATGGGAGGGAAAAGCAAACAGACCAAGTACTGAGCATTATTTACACTGCTTGGGGGTAGGAAAACAAAAGAAGAAAACATAGGCAGGAAGAAGAAGACAAATAGGAGGAGAAAATTTCCTCATCCCTTTTCCTCCAGCTGTATTTGGCACTGCAGGAGCGGCAGAAATGGGAAAGGTGCAGTATTTCTGTTAAATCATGACTGGAGTACAGGCCTTTCCCATTACTAACTGCTTTGTTGTGAACGCTTACCCAGCATATAAAAAGGTTAAAAAAAAGCACAAAAACTGAAAACTCGAATGTAAACTAGGTATCTGTGATCTCATAGCTGTACACACTGTTCCTGGATCTGCTGCCTACTCTCTGGGTCTCCCCRTACTGCTGGCAAGGAAAAGACAGAAGGATACAGCAGCAGCACCGAGATGGACCTGTTCTCAAGCCCCCTGCAAGAGTCAGCTTTTTATGACTGTCTCTGTAGCTGAAAATGTCCTTTCCACTGGCTTCCAGTGCCCACTGCCAAAAGGAGACACCACTCTTGCCAGCTCCTGGGAAGGCAGAAATGTCAAGGAGAGAAACAAATAAATAAGAGACCAAAGCATGAATATCTGAGAGCAGGGTTAGGTTGGTATCTGCATCCGTTCTTCCACAGCAGAGCCGTGCCCACAGAGCCATGCCGGCAGCGTGGGCCCACGGAGCGCAGTTTGAATCCATCAAACCTACAACTCTGGATCAAGGTGCTGCTGAGGACCTGGTTACACAGCACATCTTTCATCTCAGTACRGTCTGTATGGAACACAGCCTGATCCTCTGCATCAGCCACAATCACAATTCTAGTGCAATCTAGATTTGCAAAGCCACATCTTCATGTTAAACCAGTTTATATTTCATGTACTCTATCAAAGGGGGCCATGTCCACAGAGCGATATCCATTCTGCCAAGATGAATTCTAGTCACAAAGCTGCTCCCTATACCAAGCCTGTCTCACCAGACACATCCCCAGTACCAGAAGTGTTTTTATCCACAGCCAAGACTTTGTATTAAAAAGATTTAGAAATTATTTACCAATCCAGATCTCTCCAAGCACATCACATGTTGCCCAGAGCAATGAAAATCCAAAATATGTGTCCACGGGGGAGGGGAAGAAAAGGTTTTTATGTGTCAATCACTTTGAGATTTTCCTCTTGTTTAAAAAAATAATTAAATGTCAGGAATGGAAGGTGTGTCTGCTTGGAAATATGGGGAGCTGGAGAGAAGAATCCCTGTAACTGCATTCCTTGCCACCCCTCTCTTTGCTCAGCAATGATGAGAACTTCACAGAAAGCATCAGTTGTTTGTTTCTCCCTCTTCCTCATCAAAGGACTGCACCCCAGAGGAGGTGACATCTGAGACTTTGCGGCTCAGCGCAGCGTGTTCCATCTCCTCTCGAGGAGACAAAGATTCCAGGTCCCGGCACACCGCATCATCCTCCTCCGGCGAGGGCTTCTTGTTTAGGAGAGGAGCCTTCTCCAGCCGTGGGTTCCCTTCATCCTCAATGTGGTCCTCCATGTACGTGCTGGACTCGGCTCCACCCCCACTCTGAGCAGTCTGCAGGGGCCACACGTGGACCAGCCCCGTGCTCTGGATGAAGTTCTGCTCCTGCCGCTGTTGCTGCAGCTGTTGCTGCTGGAGAAAGTTGCTCTGAAGCAAGATGCTCTCCTGAAGGTTTGTCTGGGACTCATCAAAATTCTGGCCTAAGTAGGAACCAGTTGCTGGGGAGGCGATCAGGGACTGGTCACTGGCCTCCCAGGCGTCGGACGAGCCCAAGCAGTACATGCCCTGCGAGACGTAGGAATGAGGCCAGCTGTCATACTGCGTCTGGGCCATGTGCTCTGCGAGAGAAGGAGGCAAGCAACACAGTTAGACACTGCCTAGGCCAGGCTGSTTCCTCCTCCATGCCTGTGCATGGCACGGAACTGCACAGGGTACACGAATCCTTCAGAGGGAAGCAGGGCAAAGAGTTCTGGGCAGCAGGCAGATGACCTTGATTATACCCACAACTGACCATAAGAGCTGGTAGCTCTCCACAGTTGTGCCCTAAAAAGGCAAAAGGGACTGAGCTTTGGAGCCTCCCTGTTAAGATTAGATTCCTTGGGCAGCTCCATAAACAGGGATGACTCTAGTAGATCTGACTGGAGCAACAGAGTAAAACAGGGTACAGCAAAACAGAGCAATGTGACAAGAGCAGGAAGGAGGTGTCTTCAGATCAGTGAGGAGCACTGGAGCTCACCTTGGCTCTCCATCAGCTCCTGATAGTTCTCAGAGTAGTTGCCAGCTGGGTTGTCCTGATTTGAGTTTACACTCACATCCTCACCATCCATGGAGGACCAGGCCATGAGAGTTGCTTCAGAAATAGCAAACTGCTCCATCACTCCTGTGCCAAGGGAGATGGGGAAGGGAAGCAGAGATGTGTTAAATTCTCCACTTCTTGCCATCATCCTTTACCCCACCTTTTGGCCACACTATCCCGCTCAGGCCCCATCTCAGCAACACCCACCAACCACTGCTGGCCCTCACTCTCTCACTTGGTGTTCCACTAGCGATATTCTGCAAAGTCTCTYTACCTCAGCCACATGAACCACCCACAGCGTTTCCTGAGGTTTTTTCCCAAGCTTCTGCATTCTGGTCTCTCAGGGAATCTGCTCTGGGGCATCCCAACCAATCCAACCCACAGACCACAGAAAAGGAGTCGCTACCTGCAAGGAACCGCGCCTCCTTCTCGCCGTCGCTGAGGTCCGAGTAGGCGTCGGCGTCCTTGCGCGCGCTCTCRTGCGTGTGCTGCTGCTGCTGGCTGTGGGCTTTGCCCCAGCCCTGCCACTCGATCATGTGAGCCACGCGGCCCTGGCCCATCGCCGTCGGCTTCGTCACGTGGTCCTTCATGCTGCGAGATATCCCTAAGGGGCCAGACATTGGGAAACAAGGGAGGGCTATTACACAGCTCTGGCGCTTTCTGCCACCTTTTTCACCGCTCCTAGGAACGGAGCTTCTCCCTTCCTTTCCTGACAGTCATGGATGCGGGACTAGGGCTGGGTGTCTCCCACCTTTCACTGCATCACTCTCCRGGGGAGTTTCTCCATCCTTCCTTGGACAAACTCTCAGAAAGGGGGTAAAAGGGGAACTCCAAATATGAAAGACCATTTCCTTCCTTGCCTAGAATCCATTTAGGATAGAGCTGGGCATGAAGGATGAAGCCTGGAAGTGAACAAACTAAGAAACAGAAAATGGGGTTAAACCCAAGACTGAGGGGAAGCAACTGAAGATGTCTGAGCAGGGGTGCACAGTGAGAAGCCAACAGGAGTAAGACAAATCTGTTTTTTTGAAAGGACGACAACTGTGAGAGTTCTGTATTTAGAACCATGGTGGTGGAGACTCCTCTAAGGCCATGGAAAGGCAAGAGTCAGAAAGGAGCAGTTGTGAGAGCAACAGAGAGATATGGGAAGAGGCACAAAGGCCTGTGGAGAGAAGCTGCCAAGGATAAAGTCAAATTTTGAGGACCTCACCAGAGAAAGATGATTTAGCCAAAGCCCCAATCCCATAAGCATTGGAGTTGCGTTTCAGCTTGGGGAGGATGGAGGTCGTATCTTCCATGGAGAGCTGAAAAGAGAGAGAATATGAAGAAATGATATACAGGAAGGAGAAAAGGAAGTGAACTGAAGTGAGAAAACAGTAGGGAGTTGGAAGATGAGGAGCAGAAGCAAGCAATAAGAACAAAAGAAGGAAAGGAAAAACTAGAGGCTATCTGACCAGGACTGGACGTTGGCCAGCATTGGGACTGAGTGAGGCAAGCCAGAGGCAGAGGCAGAAGCTTTGAGAAGCCTCCCGTTGGCTGCTGCCAGTCCTCCACAGACATGCTGCACCCCTCCCAAGTCTTTGTGAAGATGTGAGACACGGCTGACAGACAATTCAGGGAACCTGCAGTGAGGAGCTGCCGGKGCAGTAGGCAAGACACAGTAATGTATCATATTTGCATCGTACTACCAATTTTTTAATGTCACTTTGGGTTTTTTCTTCTTATATGGTCTTAATAAAATGAACGTGACTGTATCAGTGACAAGTCCTGTTTCAAGCACCCTACATCTGTAAAGAAATGTGGCCTACAGCTCCGCTTAATTTTCTTTACTGTCTTCTCTATGTTTATCCTCAGTCCCTGAATAACAAGGACAGGGCACTATTGGGACAGGCAGCCATCACAAACATCATCACAAAAATAATCTCTCAAGATGAATTCATCAGGCTTCTTCAGAGATGCCAGGCATTGCACATGAGGCTTAATTTTCACAAGGGCTAAAWAAGCATTGCTTCTGCTCTTCATTTCAATCTCTCTGAAAATCAAGGCTAGAATGTTTCAAACACAAAGAAACTAAAAACTAGTGACCACAACACTGGAAACTTTAAATCCTGACACAAAACAATCTTTTGGTCACAGGCGCAGACCTCACAAAAAGTGAGCAGAGCGCTAATTGGGCAGTGAAATACTGGAGACAAAGGAAGGCATTGTAAAGACGTTGAACGGCATAGAATTCCAGTCAATTGCCAAMATATGAGAGGTGAGTTTTTCTGGAAACTGAGTGTAAATGTGGCAGCTAAGGCATCCTGTAACTGGGGCCATGAACGCGCCATGTGTAACATGAGCTGAAGAAATCAGAAAGCAGAGGAAGAACAGTAAAAAGTGAGAACACAGCCCTTGMTCCATGATGCATTTCCTTTGGTGATGAAGCTTGTTGTAGAAAGTCCATCTATGCCCCCACTGGTCATTCCCACCCAGGTGCTGCTGCTCAGTATCCACCCACTTGTTCCAAGACAACCTGGGGGCTGTGCTGTGAGCTGCCTCATGGAACCCATCCAAAAAGGAAATTGCAGAGGGTTCCTACTMCTGCAAGGTTGGAGAGCTGTGTCATGAAGGCAGGAACGAATGGGAAGGGAAGGAAATTCAWGATCCAGCTTTGGTATCAAAGAAGATCTATGGAATCGCACTGGGTAAGAGCTGCATTATGAAAGAGCACCATGGATTCTGTATGGGTTGGAAAATGGGAGACTGCAAGTAAGGAAACTGTCTTCTATTTTTTTTAAGGAAACATGACCTTGTGTACTTYGCTTTCAGCTAGACAGAGGTGCAGTGAGGAAAAAAAAATCACAAATTTCTTCCTGACATTTGCCAYATGCACCATTATTTTCCCACACAATTTGTTTCCGTAATTGATCTAGGCAAAAGATCCCAAGCCACAAGTGCCACAATGAAAAAGGTATCAGCAGGGTGAGAGTTAGTTAAAAATTATATCCAATGTGCCAAGTGTTTTCAAATCACAGTAAACAAGAAAGCTACAGGTATTTTAAAAGTTTTGAAAGAATCTGAATTGAAAATACTTACACTACTCAAAATGGAGCTTCTAATCCTGCCTCTCCAAGTGTCCAATACTGTAAAGGTAACTCATGTGAAAGTATTTTTTAAGTACCCTTAAAAAAAATGCGGTAGAACAAATATGTATTGCTCCTTTTTCAGGATGTTGTCTTTGCATTAGTGAGAAATAAATTAAAAAAAAATCATAGCACAGGTATTAAGAGCAAAAGGAACATGTGTAATTAAAATGTTTGCTTGTTTCTCATCTGCTTTTTAACTGAGGTTAAATGGTATAGATCATCTACCCTAGGAGACATTAAGAATCCTTTTACTTCTGTGTGCAGCTGAAAATGAGKAAGACATTTCTCCCAAACTCCTGGAGAAGATCAAATGATGCTCTAATCAAGGACTACTGATTTTTATAAACATGCTGGACAGACACCTTTCTTACATAGCAGAGCCCAGAAATCACAACAACAGAACATACGAAATGGCACACATTTGCCCCATAAAGGATGAAAGCAATTCAATAGCCACCTGCAGACCGAAATACCTGCCAGACAGCAAAAGACTCAGAAGCAAACAAACATCTATCACCATCCTCTGAATTGCAGACAACTCCCAGAATTTCAGCGGAACCAAGGACTTCCAGTCATGTTTCCATTGGGGCCTCCACTGCATCCAATGTCAGACAAATCCTGGTCTTTCTATGACTAGAAATTTGAAAAATGATGCAGTGCATACTCACATTGATACCATCCCAGGAGAAGTCCGTTCGTGTTTGCTGAAGAAAGTAAAGAATGGCACCACGTTAGAGTAACAAACAACTCRCAAGTGTCCATGCAACCCCAGTAGTTTGCCATGATTGACAGGCACTACTTGATCTGTTATGTTATCAAAAACTTGTGTCTTTCAAGCTGCTTTCATTCTCTGCTCGTGATTATGGTGCCTGTCGGTGTCCTGGTGTTTGAGAGTGGAATAGTGACCGAGGGGGCCAGAGCAAGAAAGAGAAAAGCACCTTTCCACAAGGCTCCCCTCCTAAGAGTGGGCTGCACCACTCTGAGGTTAACACAAGGAGGAGCTACACCACCTCTGTAATTTGAGCGTCATACAGCAAGAAACACAATTCTGCTGGAATTATTTTCTCCTGCAGTGCTTCAGTTTGCTCATTCTGACTCACTCGCCCCTTGCAAACCAGAACCATTTCCCACAACAGCCATCACAGTACCAATTCAGAGTGCATTTCCTTCAGCTGGGAGGACTCACACCTCAACATCCTGGGTTTGGGGATGGAGACACTCAGGAAAATTACGATGACTTACGTTACACCTATGGTATCCATTCACATACATCAAAATGTTCACTGAGGTGTAGTTCATGCTCATTGACTTTTAGATCTGCTTTGATTTGGCCGAATTCTCCATACAAGATTGGGCCGAACAATTTCTGCCAGGATTTCATGAAACTACAAGTGTCTTTAAGTTACATTCCAAGCCAGCAAGGTACACAAACAAAATAAAAATACCTGTATATATATATATATATATACACACCTATTGGCGTTTTTCAAGGTTTTGCAAACTGTGTGTTGTTATTTGTGAACATTACCTGTGGTTCTTCAAATATTACGCATTTAATATACATTTTATATTTTCATTAATCATCATTGTATACCCCGAACCTCACAAAGCTGAAAATTCAGATACCTAAGAATGCAGAAGCTGCAATAATTCACAACAGCAAACAAACCAGCCCTTGAGATACTGCATGGTAATTCCATGGGCTGTGAGTTACTAGCGAATGCAGCTCTAAATATCAAAATGAAGACAAATGTGTTTCTTCAAAAGATTTCATGCTGYGCTGCAGAAGCTGGGACACAGTGCTGGACATTCCAATGCGAATCCCTTATTCAAGGAATGCAGACTTACAGGCTTGTCAGAACTGCCACCGCTCTTTTCCTACTTGTGTTCCACTCCCACCATGAGTGGTTAAAAAGCASTTCCACTTGCAAATTCTTACTCACTATGGTTCTTGTGAAGGGAGTGACTCAACTCTACTCAGAGCAAGCCAAACTGCACAGGTATGATCCTGAGGGGCTCACTGGCATTCCGCTCCTCTGGCAGATGATGCCACAGTGATGCACAACACCCACTTCTGAACTCAGAAAAAAACGCAAACTTCCTGATCCCCTTGACTAAGTGGGTGTGGGCCAGGCACTCACCTCAGTGGAAGGTCGATGGAAGCTGCTGCCATGCAGTGAACTCGTGCTGTCCATATTGATTTGGTCCACATCCTTCAGTCCCTTCCAGTCTACTGCAATCACCTCATTTCCTGTGGGAACACATCTGGTCAGGCTTCTGAACACCACCACCATTTGTTCTGTCTGTCTTAAGCCAACTCAGCTAAGCAAGCAGGAGAACAATTGAGTTTAAGGCCACGAAAGACTTAAATCAGACATTCCATGTTTAATCAGACCACCTGTACATCATCAGCTATTATATTTCACACAGCTAACTCAGATGAAGACGAGTCACTTGTGTTTTTCTCAAGCATGATGTATGCTTGGCTAAAGTACAGATTCATGTAGTCATGATGTGTGACTGGGAAAGAACCAATTCCTTTAATATCCCCTTCCAATATTAAACCATCATCACTTACAAAGGCATTTCACTGTTATGGTTTCAATTGCTTGGACTTCAGCTTAGAGCT
Source organism: Malurus melanocephalus (assembly GCF_030028575.1). Lineage (NCBI taxonomy): Eukaryota > Metazoa > Chordata > Aves > Passeriformes > Maluridae > Malurus > Malurus melanocephalus. The sequence goes on along the minus strand of NW_026623321.1, from coordinate 1,942,246 downwards.
GCTGGAGCCTTTGCTTCGCCATTCTCAGCAAGGTTAAAGACCTTTTAAATATTACCCCTCTTACATTTAAAATTTTAAATATAACTAACATAAAATACATGATAAAATTTTATTGAAAGATTAAATATGATTAAATTTTGAAAGTGAAACTGGATGCAAAGCACATGTAAGTAGTCAGCCAGGTAACCAGGACTACTCTGTGTAGTTAGCATTTTACTGTGCCTTCAGCTTGTGTGCCACCCTCAAGCCCTGTTTACATTTGCTCCCATGTCATAGAGGAACAATTTTACTGTCCTTAAACCTGAGCCTTCTAGAACCTGGCAAGAAATGCACCTCTCTCAATGATCATCTGTTCCTGKGATCAATTCAGCAATGTCTAGTCTGTTTGGATTGGATGTGAATGGTTCTATTTTAATGAGCTTTTAGCTTTTTATTTACTCTTTGGAGCAAATTTCTTCCCCACAGACATGTGCAAAGCCCCTGCCTCATTCTAGCGGCTCTGGCACATTTACAGAGTGTTCATCACTGCACTTCCCAGGCAGAAATCTTGGGACAGGTGAGAGATGCAGCACCTCACCCCACACAGGCCTGCAGGAGCCATGGCGGTACTTAAGGGCGGGAAGCTGAGGCCTTCATCAGCTGGAATTCAAAATGCAAAACACCTCATTTTGTCTCCTTAAAGGCTAAACGTGGTGATCGGAAAAACATCAAAGACACAATGCTATTTGCATATTGTGATGTCCACCACACCTCCACATTCCAAATTTCTGTTGCACAAGAAAATTTCTTTCTGAAAGAACAAAGGGATATTTTTTCCTTCCCACCCAAAATATGCCTCTGTTCATGAGGATCATTAGAACCAAGTACTTTAATAGCATCCCCCATATGCTTCTAACTAGGCTGAGTAAAGCTGCTGTTCCCTGAGCTGCAGCTCCTTGCAACTCAGGGAATTTAAAAGAAAAAGGATTCCTGTACTGTCTGCTGCAAAGGTGAGCGCAGAGGTCAGACACAGCCAGACTCCAGGAGGAGGCAGGACACGGCTATGACGAGCATGACAAACACCACCTTTCAAGGTTGTGATCCTCTTAACCGATTCTCCTGACAAGCACATGCTTGTCTTGGGCCTCACTGAGCTCTGGCTGACTGCTCTGCCACTGACCAGACAGCCAGCCTTGAGTCCAGCAAACCAAGGGAGGCAGATTTGGGGATTTCTGCATTCAGAATAGCAAGAGGAATAAGGGCTTAATGGGCCACTCGTGAGCTGCCTGTTACCACCATGGTTGGAAACCTCTCATATCTGGGGTCCAAGTAAACCTTGTAGSGCTAGAAGGGTCTCTGGCAAAGGGAAGTTCCAGGCAGAGCTGTGCAAGAATACACTTGTACTCAGTTTCCCTGAAMAGCGAAGGGGTAAAGTGAACAAGGAGGGAACACTACTGGGAAGTGCAGATCTAGAGAGGAAGGAGTGGAGAGGTTGACTGTGGTCAGGGTGAGCTGAGGGACCAGCAGAGGTCAGTGGGAGGATAAAACTGAATGGATTGATATGTGGATTGACAGCCCCAAAGTCCAGCAAAAAACACTTGTGTCTGCAAGCCCACAGATGGTTTCCTTGAAATACTAGACTGTGTAAAATACTCACACAATGGYTTGGGTTGGAAGGGACCTTAGAGATGATCGAGTTTCACCCCCCTGCCATGGACAGGGACACCTTTCACTAGATCAGGTTGGTTCATCCAATCTGACCTCGAACACTTCCRGGGATGGGGCACTCACAGCTTCTCTGGGCAACCTGTGCCAGTGTCTCASCACCCTCATWGTAAAGGATTTCTTCTTCTTAACAAATTTAAACCAACTCTCTTCCCTTCTGAAGCCACTCCCCCTGGTGCTATCCCTCCATGCCCTTGTAAAATGTCCCTCTCCAGCTTTCAGGCCCCCTTTAGGTACTGGATGGTGCTATAAGGTCTCCCAGGAGCTTTCTCTACTCCAGGCTGAATATTTATACTATTCTGGCAGATGGCAGCATCAAATGGTTGAAGAACATCAATTACTTGTCTCAAAGTCCACACCTGTTCCGTAATAGCAGAACTAAAGACCTACAGAATTTATTTACTACTGGTTTTCTTCCAGTTGAAACAGCTCATCTACCTAGTTCAGGGAAAAAATAACCAGTAATATGTGATTTTGCATGCTCTACAAAGACAGAATAATTATTGAAAATAAATTCTTCGTCTAAACAGCTTCATGGGTACTAAAAGGCAAATATATTGAGAGAAAATAACTCTTTAACATCTGTTAAATGCTTTTAAATGCAGTCATATCTGCTGAAAAGTTACAATATCACACACTGGCTGAAAAGAAAATGTCTGTATTCTAACTGATATCGGGCCTGGGGCAACATTACTCTCTCTTAGTGAAAGTTGGATAAATGTTAGTGGGGTTTTTTTCCACTTCTGCTAGAAATAGCAAGAGCAACATTAACCCACAGTCATGAAAGATCAAGTTCTGCTCTGACAGATGGAAGGAAAGAAACRTGGAAAATCACAAGAAAAAAAAGTATGGAGAGCGAAGTAGGAAACAGAAACTGAAAGCAGTACTTTGTACATTAGTACTCTTTTTATCCAGTCTCTTGTCAACCTTTGTCTCCCTGCAATTGGTACAGAGGTTTTTTCTTTGTAATGGTACATTTCTTCTCCAATATAATTTATTTTCTCTTATCCATCTTCCATTCCAACTTCTGCTAATTATGATGACAATTCCATTTGCAATTCTATAATCAATCGCCTCTTACAGAGCAGTATTTGCTCTCCTCCATACAGAGCTGATAAGAATTTTAAAATGAATGGGTCATAAAGCCAATTTTAAAGTGGAATTTTTACAAACATGCTATCAAATTTCTCATTTAGATGTTCTTAAATGAGGTGATGGAAGTTGAAAGAAACTGGGTTTGTGATTTCCTTGTCATTGTTTCTGTATAGTATAGAAAGGATATAGAGGGGATTCATATTCACTGAACTTCCAAAAGAAATCTTCATTTTACATAGAAGTTTATTATTTGGTTTGGGATTTTTTAATATCATAGATTTCATCCTTGTTTTRGAAGACTCAGTAGATGACTGAGGAAAAAGTAGGAAGCTGATTACATGAAGCAGAGAGGGAAAATGAAAGCAGTTGAAATACATAAATACATTAAGCCACATTATTTCAGATCATGGCTGCTTTGTATTTTTTAACACAAATTAGATAAAAACAAACCCTGAAAAACATTCATAAGAAAGATATCTCCATTATAGCTAACATAACATTCCAACTCAAGACATTTAAGCCTTCGGGGAAAAATATCATCCCTCTTTCTCTTACAGTACTGCTAAGGTAAAAATCAAGATTTATTTTTAAGTCAAGCGTTTCTAAACAACAAAGATGAAAACATTTAAGGAGGAAAAAAAAGCGAGGTAAAGAAAATACCCTTTCCCCCACTTCTTGCTTTACTTTGGTTTTTTGAGCATCGTAACTTTGGACTCTCAAAAATTAGGAAATGTGTGTAGGAGGCATTCCCAAGCAAAGTGACCATTTTCATGAATACACTGGAAAAATCCAAGAAACCATCTGGATGACTGGACCTCACATTGATGATCTAATATTACTACTTTTTTTAGTATTTCAGTAGCTYGTTTTGCCACACTCCTTAATTTACCATGGAGACACAGAGTTTTTTAGCTGGACGTATTTTCAGTTTCTTTGCATTTCTGTGATCATAAGAAATTCAGCTTGTTTTGAATTACTCAAAACCTAATGTAAACAAGTCCATTCTCCTTGGGTTCTCTCTTGACATTTTCTCGATTGCTGTCCCCCCTGTGCATTCACTGCTTCTATATTTGGTACCTGTGCCTGTAATTTGTTCATTTATCAAGGTCCATGCTTTAATCAGGCTCCTGCATCTATGACTTTAATCTGCATCTATAGCCTTTATTAATCTATTATGTTGTAACTTCTCTGCTGGATGTTGAACATCATCTCCAATTTGTCTTCTCTATTTTGTTCCACACTAAGTAGATGAACMGAGTTTTAGAGTCTTAAATTTTATTTTTCCTTTCTGAACATCAGGCTGGTGAAGATCTCCACCACACACCAAGTAAGTATTTGTGTTATTTGCTTTCTGATGTGTCATGCCAATTAACACAAGAAACATATTAATTAGGCAATGACTTTCCAGCACTGCTATTATCCCCTGTTAGCACACTTTCTTCTGTTTCTCAAATGTTACTTTCCAGCAGAGAGCAGAAACCTTGTCATTTGATATCAGCAGCCAATGTTAATGCTGGTAAAGATGAATATTTAGAGTAAATGGTTCAATTATTCCTTTCCATTCCCTTTTTTTCCCCCGAACAACTAAGAAAACAACAAATGTAATTGCAGTAATTATGATCAGTCTTTAAATTGTTCTTTCCCTGATACCAATTTTCATGATACTCGTGGGAGTGTGTATCTTTGTCAAACACAACATCATCGTGTCTTGTCAAATGTGGTTGAAATTAAAGCAGCTGAAGCTGCTGGGAAGGACTGACAGATGGACAGCCAGAATAACCAGAGAAACCCTTTCCTTCCCTGCCTGCCTTACACAGAGCCAATCAAAGCTATCCCAAAGGTCATCAGGGAAAGGAATTAACCTCTGYCACCCGAGCTGTCCCTGAGGTGAACCTCTGAAGGCAGTACTCAAATTCTCTCAGGTAAAGCWGTGAAATCAGTCAACCCAAGTTATTTGCATAACTCTGTAAGAATTCTAGCTTGTACTTCACAAGAAAACATAAAAATTAGTTATTTGCGGCTGGCACCTACCAACAGGGTCACTTGTGGAAGAGAAATAGAAAAAAAAACACTGTTTTTGTGGAGGAGACAGAGCTGAGCGTGTGCTCATCAAGGCACAGAAATGTCTTGGTCTCCACAAAACAGATGTCTTTCAATTTTCTGATGAAAAATGGAAACACCTACAGTTCTGACATGTCTGTAAGATTCGGAATCAGATGGGCAGTTCTCAGAATCTTTGCTTTGAATGTGGATAATTTGGATATTTTCCAGACCATTCTGCCTCTCCCTGCATGTAGGTCCCTTTTCAGAGCTTTTAGGAGAAAAAATTAATGAACAAAGCTCCAACACCTATATTTTTCTTCTTGACTGGAAACACTTTCAAACCAACACTAAAGGCTATGAGCACATCACATCTGTTCACATCAAAGGAGATGAGCAGAAAGCCTAATGCTAGACACAGGCCAGCTCTGCTCTGAAAAGCCATSACGTCATTTGGGCTAAGGAGGTGCTGCAAAACCAAGCACATCCAATTAATACGAATTTTAAAAAACTCAAACCTCAGAGCCCTGTCTCATTTGCAGAACAAGTATCAGCCAGCCTGAACAGCAGCGATGGGTTTATCCTCATTCTTCACTGCTTCTCTGAAGTGCAGAGAATGTGTCCCCAGGGGCCTCATTCAGCACAGTAAGTATGAAAACGTCGATATGAACCAAGGTAGCAGCCCTCTCTGRCTGGCTCATAGCCAGCCTTACACAAGTAATAGGCAGCAGACAGTTTCATATGTTGSTCTCCATATGTGTTTAAATTTTAATCCCTCTGTAACCAGCCTGTCACATGGGCACTGTCCTGGAGCGTAAGAACACCATTAGATGTGCCATCATSGTGCTGTGGTTTCACCCTTAGCAGTGAGGAAGAAGAACCACCCCAGTRCTCCTCAAGAGTCAACCAGCAGATCACAATGCACCTTTCTCAGCTCAGGGATGCTCCTGGTCCCTCTTCATGGYGTGGATGAAATAAGAGCCTGCTCCAAACACCAGCGTGTGGGGCAGCGGCAGCCCAGCAGTTTCAGACTCCACTCTCTTCACCTGCCCTGCCTCAGCTGTGGGGTGTCACCCTGGCAGCCCGAGTTTACAGGCAGGTGTAAACTACACCCTTCTCCAGCACAGCCATYGCACACTTGGTCACAGTCCCCACCAGCCATCTGGTTTTGGAACAGCAGCAGCRGTCAGGGCCAGCCAGGAGGCACTGAAGCTGCTGACTCACTCTCCCCAAAATCAAAAGTTTATACCTCAGCCTTCTCCTTATCTTTTGTCACTATATTTTCCCCCACATCCAATAAAGGATGAAGATTCTCCTTAGCCCTCCTTTGGCTGCTTATGCATTTATAGAAACATTTTTATTGCCTTTTATGGAAGTGGCAAGACTAAATTCTAGTTGGTCTCTGGCCTTTCTAATTTTCTCCCTGCACAACCTCACAGTATCTTTGTAGCCTTCCTGAACAGCCTGCCCCTTCTTCCAAAGGTGATACACTCTCGATTTCCTGAGTTTCAGACAAAGCTCTCTGTTGAGCCTGGCTGGTCTTTGTCCCAACCACCTCATCATTCAGCACAGGGGGATGCCCTGCTTCTGCACCTTTAGGACATCCTCTTGAAAAATGTCCAACCCTCCTGGACTCCTCTGCCCTTCAGGACTGCTTCTCAAGGGACTCTGTGGAACAGTCTCCTGAACAAGCCAAAGTCTGCCCTCCRTAAGTCCAAGGTGGCAGCTCTTCTGACCCCTTCCTTACTGCTCTGAGTATAAAAAACTCTATCAGTTTGTGATGGCCATGCCCAAKATGGCCTCCAACTACCACATCACTCACAAGTCCTTCTCTGCTCATAAACAACAGATCCAGCAGGTGACTTCCCTGGTTGGCTCACTCACCAGCTGTGTCAGGAAATTCTTACACTCCAGGAAATTCCTMGTCTGTTTCCTTTCTGCTGTATTACATTTCCAGMAGATATCTGGTAAGAGAAAACTGTTCCCCATCCTAGAAAGGTACCAAATGGGCTTCAGGTGTCCTCAGCAGAAGAGCTCCCCAGCTCCCTGAGTGACTGGGGGAAATGACAAAGACCTGCTGGTGCTGATACAGCAGGGGCTGAGCTCACCAGGCAGAGCTGTGGGCACTGAGTGCCCAGCCCTGCACCCACTCAGGTGAGGCTACACCTCACCATCTTATCCACCCCTAATTCCACCCCGTGAGCTTCCCTGCTTCCCCTGTCCCTGAGGGCACCCATACCTGCACGGGGCAACCCTCAGGGAGTACTTACTGTTCACAGGGCTCCTCTAATCCCCCAGGGTTACCCCACTCCCACTGCTGTTTGTCCTCACATCAACGGAACAGCCATCACTCTCTGCCAGGTAAACACACCATTGGTTCAAGTTCCCCCTTAAACCCAAACACAGGGTTAACAACACCTCAGACCCCATGACACATGGTTCTAGAACTACTGGTTGTCAGGAGAGAATGAGGAACCCTGGTGGCCAGGCTCTACTTCGAGCTAATTCCATGGATCATTGGGAACATCAGCCAAAAAACCCTTCATCAAGCAGAAGGCACAAGTTCCTTCACAGGACTCCCCRAGTCATGCCTTTTCTGCAGTCAGAGGGAGACTGGCACACCACACATGCTAGTCTTCCRTCTCCTCCAGAACTCACTGTTTTGGTTCTGGCTGCACTTCTCACATCTTTACTTGTACAGTTTCTACCCCAAGACCTACTAAATTCTGGGTCCCACTAAATAAAAAACAGTCCCATTTCTCAGAAAGCTGGCTATGTCCAGCTCCAGGAGGAGAAAAACCCAAGACCCCAATAACTAGCAGCAGAATTTCAATTCCCTTGCTCTCAGCAGGCCATCACTAGGCATTATCTACCAGATCCTGGATATCATGGAAATACAGGGGTGCTCTGCTCACTGTTCCCCCTCCGTTCCCTGTTTTCCAGGTTTTAGCTTGTTAACCTTTACCCTGTTCTCTTTTCTTATTTTTTTTTCTTCTTCCCACCCCTTGCTCCTCAATGATTGGGGTTTTTTTCTCTCTGGCTTCTTTTCTTCATTCTTCTCTTCCTTTGGGAAGTGGTGGAAAAGGAGGTATTTAGTATTTGTTTGAGTTGAGTATCAGCTTGTCCCTAAAGTGGGAGTGGATGTGTAAGAAAGAGTATACAAACTGGGGAAACAGCAGCGATATTTTCCCAGAATATTTGTCCTAGCCTGTCACAATTTACACCTCACGTAGTTCCCAAGACAGAGACATTGCCTCTGTATTTAGTCATCTTTAAAGGATTCATCTGTTCACTTTTTAAACAAAAAAAAAGCCTTTTAGTACCCATAGCATCCTATGTCAAGTACTTCCACAATTGAATTCTGTTACACAAGGAAGTGTTGCTATTTGTTTGAAGCTTGCCACTTGCTAGTTTCATTTGATGTCTAGATTCTGTTTTGAAATTGATAATGAAATATTCTTCCCTCATCATTTTCTCCATGCTGTTCCTATCCCAGAGAAAATTCATAATTTTATAGATATCTCTCATATCCTTAACCATCTCATTACCATACTTGAAAAATCCCTGTCTATTTAAACTGCTCCTTTCATATCAGCCACACTGTACCTTTGATTGTCTTTGCTGCCCTTTTTTGAATCTTTTCCAGTTTGATCATGGCCTTTCTGAAATGGGAATGGATGATTAGGGACAACACATTATATTCAAAATAAGGGCACTGTATGGCTATATGCATAATATAATGCAGTTTCGCATTTTATTCTCTTATTCTTTTCCTAATTACTAAATTTGATGGGCATTTTTAGTGGGATTAAGCATTAAGCTACACATTATAACCCCAAGATCTCACTCCTGCATGGTAATAGTAAACTCWGAACTTCCATCATTGCAAATGTAACACTAGAATTGCTTTTTCTGTGCGCATCATTTTACATTTCTCCACATCAAATTTCACCCATAATTTATGCCATTCGATATTGTGAAATCAAATGACCTAGTTATTCAATATTCAAAATCCTTTTTCAAATCACTGCATGCAGTTTTTTGCCTCCTCCCCCAAATGATTGCTGTTATTATCATACTTTGTTACTTCGTCATGTACCTACCCCCCCCCCCCTTTTTCGTATCATTTATGGATATATGCACAAAGCTGAAAAAATATCACTGTGAAAACCTGATGTTCCATGCTAATCCTTGTTTGCTATCTTTACCCAGCTACTTAAAGAACTTCTCTGATTCAACAGCAGACTCATGTCTTTTCACAGCCTGGGGTGAGTGACCTTTACAAATATGCTTTGCAAATCCAAGTGGACTATTGCCACTGGACCTCCTTTGTCAATATGTTTGTTGACCCCTTCTAAGACTTATACATTGTGATATCCACTAACAACAGTAGGGTTAACTCTTTCTTAGTACATCTTATCTGTCTATGCATGCACTAATTCTGTTTTTCAGAGTGYTGTTTATTAGCTTGCCTCCTAGGCATATCTTGTTTACTAGCTTACAGTTTTCCAGATCTCAAAATMATTTTTAAAACTGGCATCGCATTATCTACCTTCCAATCTTCTTGTACTAAAGTAACTGGAAAACATTACAGATAATAATCTGTAGCTCAGCTCTTTCAGCCTCAAAATTCTCCAGAAGTCTTTTGATTCCTTTTGACCACTTTTCCATCTACCTTCTCTACAACCTTACTGAGGCTTTGGTTTGAAGCTGATCTGATTCATCTCCCATAAAAAAAAAATTCCACAGGACAAAATTCCACAACTTCTTCCACAATGAACAGATACAAAATTGTTGGGTTTTTGAGGTTGGGGACAGGGGGTGGTSATGTTCTGCTCTGGTCTTAGTGGCTCTGAGTCACCTGAAGTCTCTTTAGTAGTAACATCATGCACTAAGTCCTCCAAATCATTGCAAAAGGCAAGTTCCTTGCCATCTTACAGGCTCTTTGAATTGCTCCTGAAGTAAACACTTAATCTGCAGCCTACTCAGCTTCCTGCCTTCACAGCCTCTTTCACCTTCCTCTGGCTGTCACAGCTTTCTGTCACCATCCTGGCCAGTGACTGTAAATGGCCCGTAATATAAGCCCTAAMATTCTTTTCCCTATGTGAAATGTCAATCCACATGCTCGCCATTTGGATCACCGAATTATTTTCTGCAGCGTACTTTATAAATTTTGAACTGAAACTTTCCCCATCATTTCTGATCAGCATCTGCAAATACAACCACATTCATTCTGGGATATAAAAATTATGTTTCATTTAAAAGTCTAGTATACTCCTGACTTGGGAACGTGTAGCTTAAACTCACAGAGAAACATCCTGATCATCTACTGACCTCCTTAAAATAAGAGAGGCTAAAGGTATTCCCTTTGTTAACTATACTTTCTATTGCAGTGTTTGAACTAGAGCATTTTTAAAACCTTGATTTTACTGTGTTCATGTGACAGAGAGCTCAGTACAACTCTTAGTTAATTATCCCAATAGTTCAGTATTTTTACCATTTGATTTTTGCCTAATTTGCAACCTGAATGTATCTGCCATCCCTCTATCACATTGAAACAGTTTTCTACTAGGTTGAAGAGTCAGATGACTTYGAGATTTTTTTTTTCTTCAAACACTTAAAGACTGTCATCAAGCCACTTCTGTAAGTTTATATTCACGGTTCTGTGTTTATTTTCTTGTCATTCTTCAGYTTCGCAGGATTTTTCAAAGCGATAATAATAGAATTAGACAAAGTAGATGAAAAATATTTTTTTCACAAGTGCCAAACACAGAGAAAATGTGCTTTTCTCTCCTCTTATTCAATATTCAAGATCAAAGAACCATCAGCTTCCTTGGCTGCAGCACCTCAGTAGTAGCTGTTGATCTACTGATTGCCAGTTCCGATATCTGTGAGCTTATTTAGTGTGACTGCTTTCCAACACAAAGTTCTGATCCTGTAAATACTATTCACTCTGCCATGAGATGTATGAACTCATAGTGGGTTTGATTGAAATGCACACTATTTGTCAAGACTCAGTACTCAAAATGAATCAAACTACTCTCTATCAGTGATTTATCCTTTTTATTTGTTGCCTTCATTTTTAGCACTTCTTGCAGTCTTTCTAGATTCTACCAGGTTTATCAGTATTTTATACCTCCCTCAGGATTGAATAGTATGTTAAAATCACATAGTACTTGGCGAAATTAGAGTCACAAGTTTTTCAACAATGGTTCTTTCCTTGTAACTATATTGATATCTACTGAATTTAGATGCACTTAAAATGTACTGTACTCATATACTATTAGTCAAAGAATCATGCAGTGCTAAGCTGATTGCTAACTGATTAGAGGTTTTACCTTTTACCAATCTCATATTTTTCCTCCATWACCACAATTGTAGGCAAAGGTATTTCTATCACAGAAGTAGTTGGCTGCAGGGAGTCTCATACAGTCATGAAATTAAGTTAGCTTGACATGCTCTGTTTTGTATAAGCCCATTCTCACTGGCCTACTGTACTTCTAATATTATATTGGAAATTTTAACAAATTGATAAAATTAATTATGTAGATAGTCTAACAAAACCTTTAAAGTTGTGGTAATACTCCAGCTTTTCACTCTGAGATCTTGTTCACTATTTCAAGACTTTATAAAACAAAGCTTTGACTTTTTAYCCAAGTGCTTAAAAAGTCCTGAATGTGAATTATCCTGAATTGGTTAAGTATCAGTCTAAACTCATGGTTATTTGCTGTTGGAGAGCACAACCTTATTAAATGAGCTGAAAACTACTTTTTCTACTTCCCCTCAAGAAAGCAGGCCTAAAATATTTATTGATTAGTTCACTTTTTCTGCTTCAATACATGAGTCTATAGAATTAAGATTCCCAGCTCTATCATGATGATGAATTCATTACTTCCATTCTTTTATCAGCTCAATTTTTGTAATTTCTCTCATAATTCTTTCACATTACTGTCCATAAGAGTTCACAMAGTCAGTGTGCTCTTCCTCAGTTGTGTTCCTCAAATCACATCTGTGTTGCACTGTACACACACACACACACACACAAAGTCTTAGGTCAATCAGCAATTGTTTTCTGTTCCTAATGACTGTTGCTGACACCCACCTTACACACATTTTTTTAGAACTGTTTCCTTATGAACAAGATACCTAAATGCCCCTCTTCACGTGTTCCCACTCTTTTATTTACATCACCTACAAAGTGGCAGTTTCTACACAGAGCTCTGTGCTCCTTCCCTTCCACCTGTGTGCATGCAACTAAATGAAAATATCCTGACTTTCATGACTCAGTTTCCCTCTGCATTTCCATTTCCTTTCTGAGGCTTCTCCCTCTCTCTATTTCTCTTCACTGACTCACTCAGATGTTGAAGGTGAAGGAGGCAGGAACTCACACTTAAGATGTTGAAGGTGAAGGAGGGAGGAACTGGGCACCCTGGTAAGTGTGAGGTATGAATGCAGAGTGGATGTCTCACTTTTTCACACCCCAAGTATGCCGACCTCACTTGCCATTCCYGATCTCACTGCACACACCTACAGACACGTGGGGGGATCACTGCTTGCTCCAGCTGCTTTACCCCTCTCCTGTCAGCCTCCCACCCTGCTCCCACTRCTGAATCTGAAGTGGAGGGATTAGGAGTGGGTGGTCCTCAGTTCCATCTCTCCTGCTGTGGAGGCAAAGAACCACTCATTTACATTTAGCACAGAGCATCCAGTGGGAAAGCAACGCAAGGAGCACATACTCCTGCCTCTGACAGGATGCTGATCATTCCTGCTGGAGTCCAGCAAGACCAGCACCTGGCTTTGGCAGATCAGATTTGACCCAGTGATTGAAAAACGAAGAGCACTGCCTCTTCCAGTCTGCACAATCAGTGACTGATACTCGGTGCATGATCGTAGCTGTCACTTGGGCTGCTTCTTGAAAAATTGCCAGACCAAAAACACATGGAGAGGACTTCAGATGACAGCTAGGGTTATCATGGTGAAGAATTCTGGGACACATGGCACTCAACGTTAGTTCAATAAAAGTGGTGATGGGTGCAACACACGGGAGTGTACTAATGGCATGTAGAGAACCTGGGATCCTCTGGCAGAGCAAAACTAAAGCAACCTGACTCAGAAAGGAAACCACTCCAGGCTTTAGAGACTAAGCATAGGATCACAGGATAATTGGGTTGGAAGGTGCCTCCTGAGGCACAAACTCCAGTTCAAAGTAGAGTCACCTATGAGGTTAGATCAGATTACTCCGGGCTTTATTCAGTCTGGTCTTCAAAACCTCAAAGARCGGATACTGAACCACCTTTCTGGGAAACCCCCTTACAATGCTTGACACGTCTCACAGGCAAAAAGCTTTCCCTGACACCCAGAGTGAGCAATTCTAGTTTCTYTTCACCCACACTCCAAAAGTACTATTAGTTTTTAATGTCATGGAGTATTTTCCCACCATTTTACATCACATCACAAAATACGTTTGCTGCAGGCTTCTGGGCAAAGATTTGAGAGAAATCAGAGAAATCACTGCAAAAAAGGAGAGTGCAATCTTGAGCTTAACAGGCTTGAGCTTTCCATTAATTTAAATCTATTCAAGGAAYTAAGAGAAACCTTGCCACACTAATCAGAATAGCCAGTGTTGGAAGATGTCTAAGCTGTAGTCAAAGGTACACTTGTAGTGCATTCATACACCTATGCAGACCTGAAACCCTAAATTTAGCTAACTCAGTCACTGATAACATCAAGCASATCTTGGGCATTTAGTTGGTTGGTACTGAGGTATCTACAAGTTCCTAGCTGGATTCCACAGCCTTAACTGTCCAGTGAATCTCAGTGAAAATTTTCTGCACATTCCCTGAAACTGAGACCCAGGCATGATGAGAGTTGCTAGGCAGCTCTCTAGGAACCGTCAAGGGGTATGACCAATACACAGACCTGACTTGTAGCCATTATCAGAGGAAGAAGCCACCTCCAATTCTCACTGTGTAATTGCCATCATGCCATGTTACACAAAGCACATGTATGACACTGAGATGTGACTGTGGAGAAGGTAATTGGATATTAGGTTAGCCTTTTAAGATCACTTTTCAGCTTTTTTCCTATCTTAGGAAATCATAATTGCCATTCTGGTGTYCTCCATAAAATTGAAAGATGCTGTATGACTCTATTTCAAATTATCACATATGGAGCTGCTCTGTTATGACCCTCTCAATTACTTTTCCCCAGGGAGAAATAATCAGAAAACTCGTATTTAGGAAAGAAATGTAAAGTTGCACATCACTAAACATGTGCAAACTATGACAGCTAACTAGATCATAGTAAAACATCCCTGCGGGAGATGAAGAAATCATGTGGCTAGCTTAAAATTGGAATGGAAAAAGGCCCGGAGCAAGCTCAGGGCACAATCCTGCACTGGCCCTTGTCTGGTGAATAAACTAAATGTGACTGATTATGAGCTTTCTATCACTAATTAAAACCTCTTGAATTCTGAGTTCAAAATCTGCTCCATGCAAATTCCAAGCATAGCACTGGTCTTGTAAAGGCAATACAGAGCCTGCACGCTGAACTAATTCTGCAAAAATCTAACCAGATACACTTGGAAGAGAGAACACAAAGCTCTACTTATACTAGGACGTCAATTTCCAGCCACATCCTAGAGCTCACACCACGTACTTCAAAGCACTGACTTCCAAAAATATGCCTGAAGAATCCCCTCAGTAACTCCAGCATGACCAGAGAGAAAAATCTAGGCTGCCAAGTAAGAATTGTTCTGAACAAAATTCCTCAGGTGCAGGAGTCCAAATGAAACTCAAGGACTCCACCTTGACCAAATCCAGCCTCTAGGACTGTGAACAGAACCAGCCTCTTCTAAAGCAAAACAGTGTAAAATTTCGCACGAAGCAGGCATCAGGCACTATTACTACATTCAGATCTGACTCCCACAGAGACGGGAATCATAGATGTGCAATCCCCCTTAGCACACGCCTTCACAACACAAGGCCAAGAAAAATTGCTCAGTTAACTGTATAAACATATCTGCAAAGTCCAMTGTGCTATCACCATCAAGAATGAACAAGTATCACATCAACCAAAAATCACTATCACGTGAGAAGCTGAACATCTGTACCATTAAGGTTTGTTTTAAAGGACTGCAATTTGCAGACAAAGTGAATTTCCCACTAATTATCCTATTAACATTTTAATGTATAGATGCTATTTTATGTTTATATCTATGCCCACATAACTGTATAACATTTATAAATATATATACAAACATATTTATAACCTCATATGAGAACGACACTTAAAACAACTCTGTTATGCAAGGGTTTTTTTTGTAACACAGATTCCAAGTCACAGATCATAAAATCACTGCCATGCACAGGAACAAACACCTGTAGTTTGCACGACAGCTTAACCACATTTTGGAGTGGAGAGTAGATGTCACTAAATGTATGTTTGTTCTTTATTTCAACAGTGTTGTGGAGGAGAGACCAAGAATTAACGCTGCCAGTTCAGACACACATCGATAAAAGGCGTATCGATAATTACCCAGCTAACAGGATGATAATGTCCTCAGCAGTGTGGGTGTGTGGGGAATAGGGGCAAGGCAGGAGATGGAGGCAATCCATGTCCTGGTATGCTGTAGAGACAGTAATCCAGGTGAGCTTGAAGAATCTCAAGGGAAATATTGCAGTGATCTTTGCCATGTGGACATTACAGAAGACGCAAGAGATTTCTCTAGGTCATGAGGACATTGGAGACTGCTAAGAGACATAGGCTAGATGCGGGAATTAATTCCCAAAGTAGAAACTGGATTCTGGAGTTTAAAGTTTGCTGCTGCAAGAGTACATGGCTCCCTGCAAGTGCTCACAAGGGTTCTCCCACTGAGACTAGAAGTGTCATAGCACCAGGCTTTGACACCGTCCCTCAGATTTATTCTGGGGTGACCCAGTCCCTCGGACTGGGACCTGATGTGCRCAGAGGTGTCTTTTTCCCCCAGATATCACGGCTCCCGTGTGCYCTGTGGACCAGCTTGAGAGAGACCTACTGCGAAACGAACTCTGTTTTGCTCTCGGAGATTCTTTTGGCATATTGAATGCTACATCCCCACGTAACTGAGGGCTGTACCTGTGCTTTGCACAGAACAAAAATTTCCTGAAGGGAAGAAAGTGTGCTCAGAATGCTGTGTTTACCTGTAGATAGCTGTGGTTAAAGATCAAGGGACCTCTTTGTATCTGCATGTATGCAGGAGGGGAGAGCCRGGTTACATAGCCTAAAGGCTCGGGATCCTTTGGTTAAAAATGTACATGGCGTAGCCAAGTGGAAGGATGCGATCCCTCCCCGTGTCCCCTCGCAATGGCACCGCGAGAGGGAACGGATTCAGTTTTGTTTGCTCTCCCTTGAAGTCTACGTAGGGGGAAGGGGGAGAGAAGAAGACGTGCTGTTCATGCAACGTTATGTATCCTCGGATAACAATAAACCCTTACCGAGCAAAGCAGGCAGCCGGCGGCCGCCTGATCCCGCTTCGGGAGGCACGGCACGGCACGCCCCGCACCCACCCCCTTCTCCGGAGGCGCCGCACTGACCCACATGTTCCGCGACCTTTCGTCACGGGTGACACGGGCAGACGACCCCCGGCCCCGGGCACGTCCCGCCGCCCCGCTGCCAGCACCTAGGCCAGCGGCTCGGCGGAGCCCCGCCACGCCGCGGGAGAACGAGGTGGGGAAGGGTCGCACGCAGCTAATGGCGCTGCACGGGCGGCCGGGAGGGGGGCTGAGGGGCGACCCGCCACCCGCCGAGCCGGGCGCTGCCGTGCCGCTACCCGGGCGGGGGCCTCGGCCCCCCGAGCATCCTCTGGCGCCGTCCCCGCCAACGCCTTACCCACGGTGCGSGATCCGATGCAGCCCATCACTCCGGCGGGGCTCCGGGGAGAGGCGGCAGCCTCGGCGGCGAGCGGGCGGAGAAGGCGGGGAGCGGCGGAGGTCGGAAAGGAGCCGGTCCCTTCAGCGGGAGACGCCGGGGTGGCCCAGCGGGGACCGGCGCGGGGTCATGATCAGGTAGGAGCGCGGGGTGCCCCGGCCGGGGCGAGGCGGGC